>NC_136273.1:98618365-98801052 GCF_964187855.1 Myxine glutinosa
GCCGGCTGCTCAGTCTGGCCACACAGACTTGGGCCTCATCCTGTGAGGGGTCTTTGTCCCTTTAGTCATTTTATCTGACTGATCATCATTGTTTGGCTTATTTTTGTTACAGCCAGCCATTGTGCTTTCCTCAAGAGGCTATAGGGCCTCTGCTGCTTGATGGGTCACTGATTACACTCAAGGGAGTCAGTCCTAGAAGGTGCATGCCAAGGTTGTTGCGTCTGCCTGTTTGCTTTCTCCTCACTGGTTTGCTTAATAGCTTGCCTTTGCTCGGAATCGCTCACGGGGGACGTATCCACAACCAAACCCCCATATTGGTTTTTCTTGTACCTGTTTAATAAAAAAAATCACTGACAGATGCACCATCTAATATATAGACCACCAAAAATGCTGTTGAGCCACCAAAAAAATTGTTCAGGCGAACCACCACAATTTTTTTTTTAGCGTGATCCTTGTAAAGTATATAATCAAAATATAATTTTGGATTTTAGGATCAGATTGTGGACTAAACAAGTGTCAAAATGGAAATTATGGTTGTTTTTGCGTGTGTGTCCCATTAATAATGGGGCTGATAAAATTAAGGGTTGATGCTTAAGCCATTTGTCGAGCGCTCTACAAGCTTTGATGTTTGTTCGTTTGCAAGCCATGGCGATAGACGACAACGGTCCCTTTTGTCAGGCCATTGGAACAGACTGTATTTAAATCTATATATTTTAGGTCATCTCATCTCGATTCTCAGAGATTAACTTCTGAAATGGGTCGTGATGTCCGGATATCTGTTTGTCCAGTCATTTGTTCATGAACTATTTGCTAATCCTCCCTTATCAACCAGCTGATTGCTCTTAAACTTGTCACATGAATACAACACAGAAGCCCGCACAATCATTTCGGCTTTGATTTTTCGATTTCGTATCAGTGTGGCTTCCATTGGGGTCCTCCAAATTCAGCAGAGCTCTGAGATGACCGTCAGCCCACTCAGGGTTGTTCTTTTTGCACGAGATTGCATTATTTCACCTTTTTGTGTGATCTGCTTTCATTTAGAATGTTATTTTATTTCTTTTTATTTTCATTTCAAATGAGATTTGTTTGTTTGTTTGTGATGCTACTCCTCTGAGCTCCCAAGGGTAATAGCAACAAAACTGAAAAGGATTACTTTTTTCTCCATGATGCACCTCACTAGGTGTGGTGGGAGAAAACGGGTGTAGGAGTGGGAAGAAGTTGGGGTTGGTGAGGGAGGGGAAGGGGTGGAGTGGCTGTCTGGGAAGAGTGGGATTGGAGAGAAGGGAGGTGGGACCTGGCGTCGCCCCGGCTGGTGATAGAATAAATATAGAACGGATGAGCTGATGCCCTCTCCAAAGAATGGTGACCATCAAAATGCTGCATCACCAAGTCTCATCCGAAGGAGATACACTACTGGTCGAAAGTTTTGGAACACCTCAATTTTTCCAGTTTTTATTGAAATTTACGCAGTTTAATGTCTCAATGTACTCTGAAATTAAGCATAGAACAAATAAACAACTGGAGATAAAAAAAGAAATCATAGAATCATTTTGTTTCACAAAATTTTATTTAAAATTTTGACTCAGCAAAGTAGCCACCTTTTGCAGATAGAACTGCCGAACACACTCGTGGCATTCTTTCTACAATGGAAATCAAATATTGTTTGGGAAGTTCTTCCCAAAACTGTTGCAGAAGTTCCCACAAATGTGTTGCACTTGTAGGTTGCTTTGCTTTCACCCTTCTGCCCAGTTCTCCCAAACCAGCTCGATGGGGTTTAATTCTGGAGACTGTGCTGGCCATTCCATGATTTGAAGCCTACCGTCTTGTTCTTTTCCTCGAAGGTAGTTTTGACATAGCCTGGAGGTGTGTTTATGGTCATTATCTTGCTGTGGGATGAACCCCTGACCAACTAGGCGTATACCAGAGGGTATTGCATTGCGCTGCAAAATGCTGTGGTAGCCCTTTTGGTCCAGGGTGCAAGTCGCCGACTCTGGATCCAGCAAAAGAGCCCCAGACCATCACGCTTCCTCCTCCATGTTTGACAGTTGGTGTCACACACTGAGGAACCATCCTTTCGCCTACTCGATGGCGTACAAAAACCCTGCGTGATGAACCAAAGATTTCAAATTTTGATTCATTGGTCCATAAGACCTTCTTCTAGTCTTCAGTAGTCCACTGGCATGCTTCATGGCCCAGGCAAGCCTCTTTTTCTTATTTTGCCATCTTAGCAATGGCTTTCTTACTGCCACTCGACCTGTCAAACCTGCAGCTCGAAGTCTTCTCTTCACAGTTGAAACCGAGACTTGCTTACTTCGACCAGTGTTAGGCTGTGCTTGAAGCTGTTGTCCTGTGAGCCGCCTATCACGCAAGCTGTTAACTCTCAGAAACTTGTCTTCTGATTCTGGTGTGGCTTTGGGTCTGCCAGACCTCTTCCTGTCAGAGTTTCCTCCAGTTTCTAATATACTACTTCCTGCAGTGCAATATTGTCCAAATAATGCTTCAGAGGGTGTAATAACAGTCTGTTCCAATACTGCTTTTATACAGACAGGGGGTTTGTAATCAAGTAATCAGCAGAGGTTGGGACACCTGTAGGAATTGTTTGCATCAACTTTCAAGGCTTAATTTACTTACATTGCTGCAGAGCAGTTGTAAGTTGTTAACCCATTACTTGTTCCCTGAAGAAGGCCTCTTTTTTTTTTTACAATATAACTGTGCAATTTACATTATTTTCCCGTTTTTGCTAACCTATACTATTTTTTTTTAACCTCGAGCAATTTACTGCTTACCTTTGTACCATTTGAGGTTATTCACTGGACATTAAACTGTGTAAATTTCAATGAAAACTGGAAAAATTGAAGTGTTCTAAAACTTTTGACCGGTAGTGTAGTTTGTCAATTATAATTCAAATTTCTGTTCATACGAATTTTACTTGGACAGGGCCTTTTAAACACCTATGAAAGGATGGCAGGTTGGCCCAGAGGTATGCATACTGGCCTCTAAGCTGTCCAGCCTGGGTTCCTATCCAGACCCAGCTATAAACTATCGGCCTCGTGTTTCACAGGCAACATGATTCATCAGTGTGTGTCGGCCCTTCAGATGGACGTTAAATGGGCGTCCCATCTGCCGGCATTAGTTCGTGGGCATTAAATATCCGATGGTGTCCATCGTGAAGATTAGGTGAGCTGTCACCGGCACCATTAACAAAGTACAAATTCCTGCCCTGACTTTGGAGTGGTGACCTGGCCAGTATTGTCGACGAATCGCTGCTTTGGCAGCACCAATGCTCTGCACAGGGAATCCCACATGATGATGATGCCCTTGAATTCCTGTATTCTTAATCGGCACAAGGAGGTTAGGTGAACAGCATGGCAGAGGTGCATTTGACCTGCAAACCAATTCCATTGATTGTATCCAATAAACAAGTCATTGTTCATCATCTGGATTGCCTGTTATTTGCTTATCTTCCTTTTTCCTGTTTCCAGGACATCCAGAGCAATCATTTTGAAAAGATAAGGCACATTGCGATGAATGTGATGAGCAAGCAACGAGACAATCTTCAATATGAACGCTTCAAAAAGGTTTGCATCAATCTCTTAGCAGAAAAAGGGGGGTTGGGTGGTGGGCATGATGCGAATGACCTGATGTTGCTTGAGAATAGGTAAACTGAGAATCTGTTAATGTGAACACAAGGAAATCCCTCAGAGGAACAGGATTTGGGTTTGAGAGGTCATTGGAAGCAGAGTTAAGGGATCACTCATACACTTTTATTGTGGTTATGTTTGTTTTTAGGGTGAAGACCCATTCGCTCAAGAGATACTGGCAGTGCAGCAAGGTGAAGAGCAAATGGAAGAGAAAGAGGACGCAAAACCTAAAGCCAACCTCGAAGTCAAAAAGGTGATAAAGAAAACCGTGAAGACTAAGGAACAAGTTGGTGAAAAAGGAAAAGCTATTGAGAAAAAGGGCACAGATGATCGTGAAAAGCAACCGACAGGAAAGGTCGGGAGCTTGGAAGAGAAGAGAGTCGAAGAGAAGAAAGTCGAGGAGAAAAGTGATCTTCAAGGAGGGGAAGAAAAGAATGTGGATGACAAAGATGCATCAAAAGAGGAAGAATTCCAAGATTGTGGAGGTTCTGATGAGTATGAAGACGAAGAAGAGGCAGATGAGGAAGACGAAGGAGAGTTTCTGCAAGTAGTAAGACTCGGGGAAGATGAGGAGGAAGAAGAAGATGTAGAGGCAGGTGAGGAAAATTTTGAAGGTGCAGCTGGGGAAGAAGAGGAAGAAGAAGAACAAGCAGAAGTGTAGTTTTGTTGTCTTTAATTAACGTTTTTTCTTTCTGCTTGTACCCTATTAATAACCATTTCTATTCATTTTAACAACTACTTTCGTGGTGATGTGGTGTCCGTGATGTTTTTTCTTGCTTTTACTGCATTCGTCGTTTGTTGATAAATGTTCAATGAGCAGTGTTTGTTTTTTGTGAAAAAGGATTTGTCGAAATAAAGTTTTGAATGCAACGTTTGTCGTGTTTAATTGATAAGTTTGTCAATAAGCTGAAGCCACATTCCATTTGGGATTGTCTGTGTGTGCGGCAGCTCCATCATGAGTGTTAAATCCTTTATTTATGCCAAAAAAATCAGGAGGATCCTTGACGTCCACAAACTATTCTTGTACAAGGCAAGCTGCTTAATATGCATCCGAGGTGCGGTGCACATTTACTATCACCTGGCAAGTGAACCATCAGCATGGCAGTTAATAGCCGGGCCGAGATTCAAACCTTGGATCGATCGCATCTCGGCTACTCTCCCCACCCTCAGTTGTGTTTTAATCTGAATGGCCATTTTCTTGTGTACGTGAACCCCTGAGTCATTCTCTGATAAATGTCCTATTTAAGATGCAGCATTCAAATGAAATTAATAACTCGAAACTTACGATTTTTTCATGCAAAATGACTCATGATTTCAGAAATATAATGAATTTGAACGGCACTCGGTAGAGCGCGTACCTCCGCCAGACTGAACAGTTTACGTTTTGTGTTCCACTGATGGGCTGGATCTGGATCCAGATACAAACCAAAATCGAATTGGGTTGTTCTCACCTAACCAACTCAACCACCTGCCCAACTCATTCACCAAGTTTTGTCATTATTTGTCCACAACTTTTTGAAACATCATGCTCTATATCGTTTTTGGTCCCTTCTCTAAATGGTGAAGAATGACTGAAAAACATTCTCGTATCCGGATTCAAATCTTCACTTCACAATTCAATTCATCGAATCAATTTGTCCTTGTCATACACCCTCCCTGTCCACCACGTTTTGTCCAAATCCGTCCATAACATAACAAATCTGTTTGAGATAACGTGTTGAAAAATGAAGATTTTTATTTTTTATTTTTAAAATGGTTCTTCACCAGTGTGCCTTCAAAAAGTATTCACACCCCTTGGCTTTTTCACATTTTGTTGTTACAGCCTGAATTTAAAATGGATTGTATTGATATTTTTTGTCACTAATCGACACAAAATACCCCATAATCAAAGTGGAATTTCATTAATTTCTTTTTTGCCAAAAAATTTTTTTTGGTATACTTAGTCAAGGCTCAAATAAAAGCTATCACAGAGAACATATAGGGGAGAGAGAAGGAAGCACACTGGCAGAGACATCAGGAGATCTGTGGATGAGAGAGGGGGGTGGGGTACATGGGATAAACAAGATGTACACTGCAAGGAATTTCAGGTAAGAGAAAGGGAGATTTGAAGGAGATGGGTAGAAAAGATCAAGGTTTTGGATGGGAGAAGATATTAGATAGTGGTGAACAGCTGTTTTGAAGACCTGGAAGGAAGAGTGGGATTGAAGAGAGTGTGGGAGATTGGTGCAGTATCGGGGAAAAAGATGAATAAAAGAGTGAAGGTGAGCAGAGAGTCATGATTTTTGCAGTTTCACCAGAAAATAAGTACTCTCAATGGGGAACAAAAGCATGATAATGATGGAATCATAGGTGAAGTGGTTTACCAGCCAAAAATGTTTTTATCAACTTCCTTACCCTTAAAATCTGAAATTGCATGCACATGATCTCTGACCTATTTGTATTGAAATCTTAAATTTATGACATCATAGTTCACATGGTTTGGCAGCCATATTGGATTTAACCTAAAAGCTTTTTAAAAAACCTCCTCCCAAACCACTAAATCAATTGACTCGAAACTTTACATCTGTCATTGATTAGGCATGGCGATTAAAAGATGATCACGAAAACATCATTGGTCACATTGTGTGGCAGACATATTTGATTACAACACAACAACATGCATTTTAAAGGCCATTTTCCCTGCTAGAGCGGGGGATAGCCTTGCGGTCCCCATGACTATCTTCTCCATTTCCCCTATTTTCTGCATCTCCCCTTGTTAACCCCCTTGCCCGCATTTCTTCTTCCACCATCTTTAGCCAAGTGGAACCCTTCCACTCGGTCTTCCCCGTCCTCGACTTCCTTCTACATTCATTTCCATCACTTCTCAAACAGTCACTTTCATCCTTCCTCAACACATGGCCAAACCATCTCAACCTGTTCCTCTTCACAGCATCAATCACAGGCTCTATTCCCATCATTTTTCGCAATTCATCATTTTCTTCCTCCCTCTCAACGATACTCCGCACATCCATCGAACCATTCGCATTTCCACACTTTCCAACCTTCGTTGCTGCTCCACGTTCATTACCCATGTCTCGCTCCCATAAATCATAACACTTCTCACACATGCAGCATACACCTTTCCCTTCAGCTTCGACACTCCCCTCCTCATCAGCACGCCACTCAGTTCCCGAAACTTCTTCCATGCACATCTCACTCCAGCAACCGTTGCCGAGTCTGATCCACCTTCTCCATTCAGCATGTCTCCGAGGTAGCAAAATGTTTTCACACCTTCCAGCTTCACGCCGTCTCCAAGATCCAACTCAACATTTCCTCCATGTGCAGCTCCCTCTGTGCACACCTTACATTTGAATGTAGCTGCCACACTGGTTCATGACCCTCTCAGACCACTACATTTTTGATGAACCCACTCAGCGCACATTGTACATTGAATGGAGTTCACTCCGACACCCTTCCTGCACACAGCACAGGGCCACTTCCCAGTTCTTTCCACCTCACCACATGCTTTGCCACTTGCCATCACATTCGTCTTTCCGACATTCACCTTCAGACCTTTTGTCTCCATACATTCCTTCCACTTGTTCATCTTTTCCTTCAGTCCATCCATACTTTCTGCAATCAACACCAGATCATCTGCATACAACATCTCCCACGGTAAACCCTCCTTTACGTTCTGAGCCAGCACCTCCACCACAGCTACAAACAGTAGTGGACTTAGTACCGACCCCTGATCCACTCCCACATTCACCTCAAACTCACCACTGTTCCCGTCCTTTGTCCTTACAGCTGTGCGCGCTCTTTTGTACATTGCCATCACTACTCTGATCAACCATTCCTCCACTCCTAACTTCCTCAATGCCCATGTCAATACTTCGCGTGGAACCCTATTGAATGCTTTCTCCAGATCAACAAACCCAAGAAACAACTGCTTCCGCTTCTCCCTGTACTTCTCCTGCAACTGCCTCACAATAAAAAGCGTGTCTGTCGTTCCTCTTCCTGGCATAAATCGAAACTGCATTTCGTCGATCTTCACTTTCTTCATTATTCTCCTCTCCAACACCCTTTCCAATACCTTCATTCCATGCTCCAATAACTTTATCGCTCGGTACGAGCCACACTCTAGAGCAGCGGTCGGGAACCTATGGCTCGCGAGCCATATATGGCTCTTCCGGTGACGGCATATGGCTCCCAGACAATTTTGAGTTGAAAAAAAAAAATTAAAAAAAAAAAATCAGTTTGGAACTGATTTTAAAATACTTGTGATATTTCTTAATAATACTGTGTCATTTTAAAGTAAACAGAAATTAGTTTTGAAGATAAATTTCACGGGTCACGGGTCACCCGTGAGTCGGGTCGGGAACCAATGGCTCGCGAGCATGTCCGCGTCATTGTAAAGGTGAAGAAATCAATTTTATCAGATAGCCAACTAGTTTATCCGCTTCAACCCTTGTAACGGAAAAGATGGCGAAAAGAAAAAAAGACGATGATTACCGTGCATTCCAGGCTGCGTGGACAGAGGAATTTGCATTTGGTGAGAGAGCAGGATCTGCGGTATGTCTAATATGCAATGATAAAATTGCATCGATGAAACGGTCAAATATAAAGCGGCACTTCGATACGCACCATGCTTCATTTGCATCGAAATATCCAGCGGGGGACAGCAGGAAAAGGGCATGCGAGGAGCTACAGCGGAGAGTGCAGACGAGTCAGCAGCAACTACGTGTGTGGACCAAGCAAGGTGACGGGAATTCCGCTAGCTTTGCGGGTGCTTTGGCAATAGTAAGGAATGGAAAGCCATTCACAGATGGCGAGTATGCCAAAACATTCATGCTTGATGTGGCCAATGAACTGTTTGATGACTTCCCAAATAAAGACAAGATAATCAAACGAATAAAAGACATGCCCCTGTCAGCAAGAACTGTGCACGATCGTAGCATCATGATGGCAAATCAAGTCGAGGAAACACAAATTAAGGACATAAACGCCGGGACATACTTTTCTCTCGCGTTAGATGAGTCAACAGACGTTAGCCATCTATCTCAGTGCAGTATAATTGCCAGGTATGCTGCAGGTGACACACTGCGTGAGGAAAGCTTGGCTGTTTTGCCAATGAAAGGGACAACAAGAGGAGAGGATTTATTCACGTCTTTCATGGAGTTTGCTAAAGAAAAAAAACTACCGATGGATAAACTTATTTCTGTCTGTACTGATGGTGCACCCTGTATGTTGGGGAAGAACAAAGGATTTGTAGCGCTTCTCCGTGAACATGAAAAGAGAGCCATCCTAAGTTTTCATTGCATCCTGCACAAGGAGGCGCTTTGCGCTCAGACGTGTGGCCAGGAGCTTGGTGAGGTGATGTCGCTGGTCATTCGAGTGGTCAACTTTATTGTTGCCCGAGCTTCAAATGATCGCCAGTTTAAATCTCTGTTAGAAGAAGTTGGGAATCATTATCCCGGTCTGCTTTTACACAGCAACGTGCGTTGGTTGTCAAGGGGGAAGGTGCTCAGCCGTTTTGCAGCTTGCCTGAGTGAAATCCGGACTTTTCTTGAAATGAAAGGCGTCAAGCATCCTGAGCTAGACAACACTGACTGGCTCCTGCAGTTTCACTATCTCGTGGACATAACTGGCCATCTGAACCAGCTCAATGTGAAAATGCAAGGTATTGGAAATACAATCTCATCCCTTCAACAAGCAGTGTTTGCATTTGAAAGCAAGCTGGAAGTCTTTCTCAGGGACATTGAAACAGGTCGTCTTCTGCACTTTGAAAGACTGCAACAATTTAGAGATGCATGCTTAGCAAGTGACTCCACTCAACATCTGGATCTCCAGCAGCTAGCTGGCTTTACGTCCAATCTCCTGCAGTCATTCAAAGCACGTTTTGGAGAATTTCGTGCGCGCACTGGTCTTTTCAAGTTCATCACTCATCCACATGAGTGTGCAGTGGACAAAATCGACCTGACATGCATCCCCGGGGTCTCTATCGGAGACTTTGAGCTGGAAGTTGCTGACCTGAAGGCATCAGACATGTGGATGAGTAAGTTCAAGTCACTTAATGGAGAGTTGGAAAGTCTTGCGCGACAGCGAGCAGAGCTGGCGAGGGAACACAAGTGGACAGAAATGAAAAATCTTCAACCTGAAGACCAGCTGATTCTTAAAACTTGGAACGAGCTTCCTGTGACATACCACACAATGCAGCGTGTGAGTATTGCCGTATTGACCATGTTTGGCTCTACATATGCATGTGAGCAGTCATTCTCGCATATGAGGAACATTAAGACCAACCTACGCTCACGTTTAACTGATGGAAGCCTCAACGCCTGCATGAAGCTCAACCTCACCACGTATGAACCAGACTACAAGGCCATCAGCAAAACCATGCAGCACCAGAAGTCGCATTAAAAGTAAGACATGTTTAATTTATTATACGTTAAAAATACTATATGGCTCTCAATGAAATATATTTAGAAATATTTGGCTTTTATGGCTCTCCCAGTCAAAAAGGTTCCTGACCCCTGCTCTAGAGGGTCACCTTTCCCCTTGTATAGAGGGACGAGGGTACTCAGTTCCCAATCCACTGGAATGCGGCCTTCTTTCACCTCCGCGCACAGCTGTAAGGACCGGAACAGTGGTGAGTGTGAGGTGAAGGTAGGAGTGCATCAGGGGTCGGTACTAAGTCCACTACTATTTGTAGCTGTGATGGAGGTGCTGGCTCAGAACGTAAAGGAGGGTTTACCGTGGGAGTTGTATGCAGATGATCTGGTGTTGATTGCGGAAAGTATGGATGGACTGAAGGAAAAGATGAACAAGTGGAAGGAATGTATGGAGACAAAAGGTCTGAAGGTGAATATCGGAAAGACGAAGGTGATGGCAAGTGGTAAAGCATGTGGTGAGGTGGAAAGAACTGGGAAGTGGCCGTGTGCTGTGTGCAGGAAGGGTGTCGGAGTGAACTCCATTCAATGTACAATGTGCGCTGAGTGGGTTCATCAAAAATGTAGTGGTCTGAGAGGGTCATTTACCAGTGTGGCAGCTACATTCAAATGTAAGGTGTGCACAGAGGGAGCTGCAGATGGAGGAAATGTTGAGTTGGATCTTGGAGACGTCGTGAAGCTGGAAGGTGTGAAAACATTTTTCTACCTCGGAGACATGCTGAATGGAGAAGGTGGATCAGACTCGGCAACGGTTGCTCGAGTGAGATGTGCATGGAAGAAGTTTCGGGAACTGAGTGGCGTGCTGATGAGGAGGAGAGTGTCGCTGAAGGGAAAGGTGTATGCTGCATGTGTGAGAAGTGTTATGATTTATGGGAGCGAGACATGGGTAATGAACGTAGAGCAGCAACGAAGGCTGGAAAGGGTGGAAATGCGAATGGTTCGATGGATGTGCGGAGTATCGTTGAGAGAGAGGAAGACAAATGATGAATTGCGAAAGATGATGGGAATATTGCCTGTGATTGATGCTGTGAAGAGGAACAGGTTGAGATGGTTTGGTCATGTGTTGAGGAAGGATGAAAGTGACTGGTTGAGAAGAGTGATGGAAGTTAATGTAGACGGAAGTAGAGGACGGGGAAGACCGAGAAAGACTTGGCTAAAGATGGTGGAAGAAGAAATGCGGGCAAGGGGGTTAACAAGGAGAGATGCAGAAAATAGGGCAAAATGGAGAAGATTGTCATGGGGACCGCAAGGCTAACCCCCGCTCTAGCAGGGAAAATGGCCTTAAAATGCATGTTGTTGTTGTTTCACCGCCAGATTAGAGATCTCTGTCATTCTCTTCACACCCCAACTTCCTGCTGCCTTCAACATATCTCCCACAACTCCCGTCGGCCCTCCCGCTTTTCTACTCTTCATTGCTTTTATGGCTTCCTCAACTTCCTTCTCAGTTATCTTCTCTGCCGGTCCTAAAACTGGGTTACTCTCGATGTTGCCATCCCATTCATTCTCTGTATTCAGCAGCATTTCCATATATCTTTTCCATCTTCCTTTAATTCCATCTGGGTCCACGACGATTTGTCCCACTTCATCCTTCAAGCAACTCACCCCCATCACATCACACCTCTCTTTCGCTATCTGCTTTGCAATCCTGAATACTGCTCTCTGACCCTCTTCCGAATCCAAGCGTTCTCCGAACATTTTCCTACATGCCTCCTGCGCCTTTGCCATCTCTTTCTTTGCAGCCTTCCTGGCTGCCTTATAACTTTCATGCTCTGCTGTTTCTGCTCCCGTACCCTTCGCGTTCTGCCACAACTTTAACTTCTTCCTCTTCTCGTCAATCCTCTTTCCAACTTCATCATCCCACCACCATGTTTCCGAGTGCCTCGGTGGTCCTTTTGTCCATCCACATACCTCACCAACGGCTGCCAACAGACTAGCTTTCATTGACATCCAACCACTTTCAAGCTCAACCACATCATCCTCGACCCTACTCAGCCTCTCTTTTAATGCCTCCCTTACTGTCACCTCTTTCAACCTCCACACCTTCATTCTCGGTTGGTACTTCACCCGCCGAGCTCTCGTTGCACCTTTCTCCCTTATGTCGCAGACAACCAAGTGGTGCTGTGACACAGCCTCCTCCCCCAGGATCACCTTTGTGTCCTGGAGGTGCCCCCTATCTCGCCTACGCACCATCAGGTAGTCAACGGTTGTCGTCGACCCACCTGACGTGTATGTAACAAGCTTATTTGAAATATCCTGAAGAAATTCATACTAAACATAACGATACGGAATGGTTAAGTGATTATCAACAATCATTTAATACTAAAGGTAAATCAACAAAGAAATTACTTACTACATTAAAAAACAAACAAATAAAAAACACTCCCCCTTCCCATGCCCCCCCCCCCCCAAAGCCCTCGCCCTCTCTCAGATCTCTCGATGTCTCCATGTCTCTCGGTCCCTGCTCTCAAATGTTGTGTTTGTGTCCTTCCCCCTCTCTCCCCATCTTGTCTACCGCTCCCGATGTTATATGTTTTATGTGTCGGTTTGTCTTTCTGTGTGATTAATGTTCGCTCTTTCACGAGCCTCGATCTTGTATACCAAAAAAAAAAAAAAAAAACACCTTTAGAGGCCATTTTTTCCCCGCAAAGCGGGGGTTGGCCTTTTTCGGGGACCGTGGTTGTTGTTGTTTTTTGGTCCCCTTTTTGAAGCAATATTTTACGGCCGGATGCCCTTCCTGCCGCCAACCCTTTTTGGCGCCTTTTTACGACAAACAGGGAATTACCAGTGAACTGGTACTCAATTTGCCGACCTCGGAAGGATGACAGGCTGAGTCAACCCCCCTAGCATTAATTCAGCGATCGACCGGGATTCGAACCCAGGATCCTAGGATCCTAAGCTGGCACCCTAGCCGCTAGCCCAACACCAGGCTATTAAAAAAAACCACCTTTAGAGGCCATTTTTCCCCGCAAGCGGGGGTTGGCCTTTTTCGGGGACCGTGGTTGTTGTTTTTTGGTCCCCTTTTTGAAGCAATGTTTTACGGCCGGATGCCCTTCCTGACGCCAACCCTTTTTGTCGCCTTTTTACGACAAACAGGGAATTACCAGTGAACTGGTACTCAATTTGCCGACCTCGGAAGGATGACAGGCTGAGTCAACCCCCTGGCGTTAATTCAGCGATTGACCGGGATTCGAACCCAGGATCCTAGGATCCTAAGCCCTCACCCTAGCCGCTTGCCCAACACCAGGGCTATAATAAAGGAAATTTTGTTTTACACCAAAGGAACTTCAGACAATATTTATCAGCAAGGTTAAGAGTGAAGAAGATTTACAGAATTTTGAAGTTTAGACAAAGTCATTGGTTGAAAACATATATTGATTTTAATACAAAAAGGAGAACTGAAACAAAAACTGATTTTGAGACACTTTTTAAAATTAATGAATAACACTGTATTTGGAAAGACGATGGAAAATGTTAGGAATAGACAAAACATGAGACTTGGTACATCTTGGAAATAAGCAACAAAATTAATTAATAGACCCAGTTTTCAAAGAGCAGAGGTGTTTTCAGAGAACTTTTGTGCTATTCATTTGAAGAAAGAGTATTGAAATGGATAAACCTATTTATATAGGAACACCAATTCTTGACTTGTCAAAGTCATTAAAGTATGACTATTATTATCATAATTTAAAACCAAAGTATAAGGATGATGTATCATTGTTACATATGGATACAGATAGTTTTATTTTGAAAATTAATACAGAGGATGTTTATTCAGATATGATTGATGATGTTGATTGGTATGATACGAGTAATTACAAGCCGGGTGATAAGTTGTTTTCTTCAAAGAATAAAAAGGTTATTGAAAAGTTTAATGATGAATTGGGTGGAAAGATAATGAGTGAATTTATAGGATTAAGATCAAAGGCTTATGCTTATAAATATATTGATAATAATATTGAGACGTGATAAAAAGTTAAAAGGATTAAAGAAAAATGTTATTAAAGAATCAATAAATTTAGAAAATTATTATAATTGTTTAACTTTAAAGAAAGAAGAGTATTAAAAAATGAATACAATAAGAAGTTATAAACATCAATTGTATACAGAGGAGATAAATAAAAGGGCATTAGGGGCTTTTGATGACGAGATTTATTTTAGATAACGGAATTGATAGCATCCCTTATGGATATAACTATTAAGATAAACATAAGTGTTAAGATATATTAAGATAAACATAAGTGATAAGTTTAAAAAAAGTGTATGGGGAGTTTTAACGGGCTACCGCCACCTTTTTTACTAATAAATTGTTGCGGACGCGGTTAAAGATGTTATTTTACCGAGCGGTTGGTATTACCGCGTCCGAACAGTTACTCCCCGATTCGAACCCGATTCCACCCGACGTTGACCAGATCGCCCCACAGATATTCAATCGGGAAACCTCTAAAGCGACCGAAAGAGAAGGAAAAGAGAAGAAGACAGAGTACGGAGGAAGAACAGATTCATTATACACACACAAGCAAAAAGAAAGAGCGACCAAAATTATTTACAGCAATGGATGGAAGAAGCAGTCACACAGTGCATCGTTAGCTTATTCTATTAAATTTACTTAACCCCAAGACAACGATTAGGACAGACGACGTTCACACTTACACGGGGGATATTGCAGGCAGGTAGGGCTTGAGGTGGATTGCTGGAGAGGGAGGCAGGGTCGGAGGCAGCAGCTCTCAATTCCTCGCGTTTTTGGCGGGAAAACCCTCCGTCGCGTATCCGCTGCCGATGCTCTAGACGTCACACGCTGGGTCGGTCACACCTGCTCCTCTCCTTCTGGTGGAGCCGTCTCCCTCCTTTCAGCGCGTCTCTCCTTAGCTGGTTTCCTCTCCGAGTACCTCTCCTCTTTGGCTTGGAGCGTCTCGCATCTCACCGCTCACAGCTCAGCTCGTATGTCACCTCTTCGCTCATCTCCCAGGTCATCTGGTGAAGCAGTCCCTTACAGTCGCTTTTATTACTCGCAGCGGAATCAAGCCGCCGGCTGCGAGGGCACGCCTACCGGGTCGCTAACCGCGGTGCTGGTTGGCCAAGTGGGGTTGGCTCACTCCTCCCCTCTATGACGAGGTGGAGACACGCCTTTCTTCTCCGAGATTAGCACATGGGCAATGGCGGCTTGCGGGATTGAACACCACTCGCACCCCTTTTGAAAGGAACTTTGGAGAGCGGAGATGTTTGGGGAAATTGAAAGGGCCTACGCTTATTTTGTTTGATACAATGCAAAGTCAATCTAGTGGGAAACACATATTTAGCCTACATAGAATAAGGAAATACACTATTTAAAAAGATATATTGTGGCCTGTGTGTAAGTTTCATGGAATTAACTAGGAGGACGGCTGCGACCATTATTTACATTACGAGGGTGTTACACATAACAAAACCATACTTTTCACATTCGTTACACTTCCTTCAAAATTGTTACACTTCTCAAAAACCGTTACACTTCTCAAATTCGTTACCCACTTCTCAAAACCGTTACAATATAAATGATAGAACCAAGCATTAACCAAACAAGAGTGGAGGTGTAGACAACCTTGGTATTTAAATGGAAAACATCACGAATGTGAGAAATCTCAAATAAGTATTATTGAAGAAATAACAGGGGTAAGAGTAGATAAAAGAAATAAGCGAATAAATTTAAATACAAATAAGTTAGAGACTCTAAGAGGCAACATCCTTGAGTGGACTGAAAACTTTGATGGTTGTCCAGAAATCAATGGGAAAATAATTTACTCTTATCTAAAAATGATATGTGGTTCGGGAGGGGGTCAGATGAGATCATGAAGAGAAGTTTATCATTTCATATTGGCTCAACAGCGATACCTAAACCAAAAGTTAAATTCTAATGTAATATTTATCAATATTTTAGATGGTGATTCTGCTTTTCAGAAAATCAAGCTATTACCTAAAAATGAAACAAATATTTGTTGGGTCTCTGTATAAGTATGAAGAAAAATGGGGAAGGGAGAAATTTCCGGAAATTTTTGGTGAGCTATCGTGATAGTCAATGTTTTTCCCTTTTTCTCCATTGACTTAAATGTTAAATTTTATGTGAGCCATAACCAACATTTACACTCGACTCGTGTAGTTTGAAAATGATGATGTCTGAAAATAGTATAATCAATAAATAAATAAATAGTATAATATAAAATAAATAATAAATATAAAATAAATAACTATATTAAAATAAATATAATAATAATAATATATATATTATATAAATATAATATATAAATATGTATGTAATAAATAGTAATAGTATAAATAGTAAATATTATAAATAGTATGGTATAAATAGTATAGTATTTATAATAGTATAAATAGTATAGTATAATAGTAGAAATAGTAATAGTGTAGATAGTTTGAAAATAATGATGAAATGGTTTGGCAACCATCTTGGATAGAAAAATGAACCTTCTCCGATCAACACGAAACTTCACAAACGTCATCCTTGTGGGTAAAAAATTAAATAAGTGCTCACGGGAAAATACCAGCTTGGCATGATGGTTTCAGCAATCTTGATTTAAAACTAAATGTGTAAAATAAATCTGTTAGCTTAAAGGAGTGAACCAAAATAACCCTTGTACTTTCTGAAAGCAGCAAGAAGTGCTTGCTGATATGCTTGTGTGTGCATTTCAACACTTCTATCTTGACCAAGATAAACTTGTTTTTGCTTAGCCTATCCCAACCAAAGCATTCTATCAGATGCTGTGCCTCGACAACTAGGCTGAAACCAAGATGTAACTAGAAGCTGCGGTTTGCTGATAACTGAAAGATTGGTAAACCTACATTGGAGCTTTTTGTAAATATATGAGAATTGAACTTTGTTGGTTCAGGGGCGAGCTTGGTGTATGACAAGCGACCTTCTCCACAAGTGTGTTTATCCAATAAATTGGTCTGTGAGATAACTTGAAGCTCAGTGAATTTGTTTGGAATAAATTGAAGTGCTTATACAGTTTCCACATCCTCTCCACATACATATGCAGAATGTACATTTTTTAAGGTCATATGTCATGTGGTATGGCAGCCATATTAGCTTGAAAACCGATATTTAAAAAAAATCCCTTCTCTGAAATCAATTCACCGATCAATGTGAAACGTGTCATGGCTGGTGAAAATGTGATACTTGAAAACAGCTGAAGGGATTTAAATCAAACTTGTTTATTTTTAGGACAGTGAGCGAGGGCATCTACCCATTGTGGGACTATACGGAGGCATATTTGCGACAGTCGCATTGCTCTTGTTTTTTTTTCTTTCTTGCGATCATCTCTATTTTGAGTTTGTTTTCAGCAGTTATTCCTCCCCGATTGTGACTACCACTTTGATCGTAGTGGGAAGGCTTGCATGCACCTGTGACCCTTTGGGCTATACTGGTGTGAGCTTTGCTCCTGGTAGGTCTTACCTAGCCAGGCACGTCAACGGGTAGGAGCCAGACTAAGAATAGTCACAAATTTTTCTTGGGGGCAGGAAAAAGTTGTTGTTTTTCCGCCTGGTCGAGTTGCCCCCAGGGGTGTTTGGATATGGACATCTCACAGGGCTAAAACAAGACCTGTCAAAGGGCGGAGAGCTCCCTGTGAGCCAACGGCCATCCATATCCGGTGCCCAACTGTGTCTGCGGACGTCCTCCTGCAGTCGGGTTACCTCTTTCTAGGAGGTTGTTGGCAGGATTTGCACTCCGGCCACAATAAAAACATGTCATTCGAAAACACGCACGAAGAACACAACTAAAATAAAAAAACACTCCTTGGGAGTACCTCCTGTGCAGCTGCCCTTCGCAGGGCAGCTCGCTGGATGGCGTGATTGGGGCAGGGCCTTCGGGACCCCCATTCTTTGATAATATGAGGAAAAGCATGGGGTAATTTTCCTGGGTTGGGTTCTGCAGGTGTGTGTCGGGGTGGTGCTGAGGTGTCGTCCACCAGACGATGGTCTCCTTGGGTTAACCTGAGGCGATCCCTTCGGGTGGGTGCCTGTAACATTCTTACTCTGAGAGGATGATCATCTGTCTCTGCTATCATCTGAGCTCCAGCATTTGAACATCAGTGTTGCAGCACTTTCTGAGGTTCGGAGGCCGGATAGTGGTGAGGTCATGGTGGCTGGTTACACCTACTACTGGTCTGTCTGGTCGCTTTGACGGTTACCATGCCCAGGGAGGTGCTTTAGCTATGTCCAATAAGCTGACTCCCATGATAGTCGAGGTAACACCGGTCAACGAGCGTATTATGAGACTGAGGATTCGTCACTCTTTGGGTGTCAGTTCCCTTGTCTCTGTATATGCTCCGACTGAGGAAGGTGACCTCACTGTGAAGGAGGTGTTTACGCCACGCTCGAGTCTGTGGTTGATCAGTGCCCCAGGAGAGATACTCTTCTAGTCTTGGGGGATTTCAATGCATCGACTGGCACTGATGGGGATGGTTATGAGGCATGTGTTGGTCCCCATGGATATGGGACTGTGAACCAGAATAGCACTAAGTTCCTTGGCTTCGCAAGAAGTCATGAACTTAGGGTGGCCGGCTCATGGTTTCAGCGCCCACAGCCTCATCGCTGGACTTGATATTCCAATGCTGGTGGTGTGGCGAAGGAGATTGACCATGTGCTCATTGATGGTCGATGGCAGATGCTCCAGAACTGCTGGGTCTACTGGGGTGCTCAGTTCCTCAACACTCACCTCAACAACACTTGCTTGTTGTAGCAACTCTGAAGTTGCAGCTCAAATCCAAGAGAATGCTATCATCCCAGCCTAGGTGGGATGTGGGCAAGCCCAAGGATGAGAGGGTAGCTGAGGAGTTTGCGAGCAGGTTGAGTGGGGTTTTTGGGGTCTGGATGCTCCGGCAGATCCTGAGGAGTTGTGGAGTGCCTTCAAAACCACCATCCTTGATGTTGCCAGTGGCTGTTCTGGAACCCACCATCAGGCGAAGAAGAACTTTGTCTCTCAGGAGATGCTTGACACCATCAACCAGAGTTGCAGTGCCAGGCTCCATGGCAGAGCTGAACTGTTCCGGGAGCTGAGGTGTAAAACTGTACGCTCGCTGAGGGTGGACAAGGAGGCCTATGTGCGAGGTATCTGTGAAAGGATAGAGCATCATTTGTGGACATGTGATTCTCGTCCTCTTTACAGAGGAATCTGTGCATTGCGTTCGGTGTACTGCAATTAGAGCAGAGGGTGGTGACCTCTTGACAGAGGAGTCAGAAGTGAAGGCCCGCCGGGCAAGTCACTTTGAGCGGCTACACCAGGCTGACCCACCGGCTGTTGAGTTGGATGTCAGGGGTGTTGCTATCCCAAATGCTGACCCCCCCCCCCCCAATTAACTGTGAACCGGCTGAAAGGGGGCAAAGCTCCTGGGATTTGTGGCATCCATGTTGAGCTTCTCAAGGCTGGTGGAAATGCTGTACTTGAGTCGTTGCATGCAGTTCTGTACTCTGTTTGGAGCATAGGCATCATCCCAACTGACTGGAAGTGGGGCCTTGTTGACCCCCTCTGGAAAGGGAAGGGTGATCACCAGGACTGCACCAACTACCGAGGGGTGATGCTACTCTCGGTGCCGGGCAAGGTCTTTGCTTGGATCATTCTTGAGAGGGTTTGTTGCCATCTGCTCGAGCACCAGTGACCAGAGCAGTCGGGCTTTACACCAAAGAGGTCAACGATTGACCGTATCCTTGCGCTTTGGGTCCTCACCGAACGCAAGTGAGAGTTTCGCATGGGGCTGCTTGCAGCCTATGTTGATCTCTGCAAAACGTTCAATTTGGTAAATGGGGATCTCCTCTGGAGGATTCTTGGTCTTCATGAGGTGCCACCAACGCTGATCAATCTGATCTCTGAACTATACTATAAATCTGATCTCTGAGGTAAACCTAACAACTTGGTACTGAGGCGGGAGATGCCAATGATTCTGAAAGCTTTGGTTTCAACCACGTGAAGCCGAGCTAGGTGTGAGGCAGGAGCACCGGCCCAGAGGGGAGAGCAGTATTCCATTGAGCTGCGGATGAAAGCCTTGTATGTGGTGAGGAGCTCAGGTGTACCAAGGAAGGACTTCGCAGGACGGAGGATGCCCAGTCGGTGACTGGCTTTGGAAGCCAGCTTGGAAATGTGCTTTTCCCAGGAAAGATCATGGCTGATAATGAGACCCAAAAGCTTGAGTGATAGAACTTCTTAGAGAACCTGTCACATCTATATCACATCTATATACACCTTTCACGAGCCTCGATTCAGTATACAAAAAAAAATAAAAAAAATATGTGTGTCCACATCTATATATTTTCGCTTTAAAATGGGGGTTCTTTGCAACCGCTTGTCTGATTGATGCAAAACTTTAAAGATAAGAGGGACTCCCAATGGAGAATATTTTATTGCTGACTTTGATGTCATATGTCACATGGTTTGGCGACCATATTGGGTTAAAGAGGAAAAATTGGGCATCATTTTCTTTGGAACCCACTTTTAGCTCTTCGACGAGCCTTGACGTACTGTATACAAAAAAATATCGTACCCATGTCAGAAGTCTTGGGGGATTTCAATGTGAAATGTTTCAATGTGATGTCAATGTGAAACAGGGAGCGTTTACGTTTTGGCATTTTAAATATGAAATAGGCAAAGTCGAGAAATGAACGAAACCCTTTCGAATTACCCTTTAGAACCCATTAATATTACCCTTTAGAATTAACCACGATGGGTTAGAAAGGAGCTTCCTCTTTATTATTTGACGGATGGACATAGCCAAATATTTTAGCGACTTCACTGCTTAAATATTGAAACTTGGCAAATGTCATCACCTCCCCATAGGAAATATCAGGTGATAACAATGACGTCATCAGTGAAGTGGTATTCCAGCCGTAATTGGTTGAATTTAAATCTTTATCTGAAAAATCTGATGAAACTTCATATATCTGATCCACCCAATCCGAGTGAAGAATTTGATTTCTGACGTTCATAAAGCATGCCAAGAAACTTCGTGACATAATAGGGTGCATGGATGAAGGGTATATGGGTCATAATACCAGTGGACCATAATCGTAGCTGGTTCTGCTGACGATGGTATTTTTTGTTCAGAATGAATGACAATATGCGCTCTATGAGTGCTGTTCTAGTTTGTTGGTAACTTGTCAGTTCTAACTTTGATTGTCAATTATAAACTTCATCTTAGCTCTCGTTGTTCCTCTTGGATTTCAAATTACAAACTTGGTAAAAGTGAAATATTCGTTACTTTAATGAGCCAGGTTGGAGTCGAGATCGACTTACCCGAAGATTGCAGTTGCAGATGTAACCGTTATTCCCTTATTACCTGGCTCGCGTCGCACAAAGAGGGGTAAGGCAATTGGTGGTGTCTGTCTGTGATGGAGGAACTTAATTTGAATTGAATTCTCCATATTGAACACGAATCGGAATACGAATCTGCAGTTTCCCAATAGAGTGCTGTACTTTGGCTTTGAATTTGACAAATGGTACGGAGTCGATCGTCCCGAGTACACATGCACATTCACGGTAAAGCGGTTGTTTCAGTCTGTCTGACAGTACTTTTAGTCCCCATTACACACATTGCGCATGCGTGTCTGGGCAACTTCATAAAGAACATGTCAACTTTTCCCCACCCCTCAAAATAACTGTACACAAGGAGGCCATTCGGCCCATCATGCCTGCGCCATATTTAAACTAGATGGTATTCATAGAATACTGTCGTGTGATTCCCCAGGTGAACACCACTGGGATCACGAATAGCCAAAGCAAGCTTTAACTCCGAGGCGTTGATCAAATGCGGATTTCATATATGCGGGGGAAGAAAGCACTTATCGTGCAATTGGCTCTGATCACTGGTGGGATCTCGTCAGGGTCTTCAAACGGGTCCAGAGGTCTGTGCGTGGGAACACACCCAGTACATGGGCGGATCAAGGATTTCCAATCGGGGGGGGGGGGGGGGCACAACTGATGAGGGCGAAGCCCTAACGCAAGGGCCGTAGGCCCAAAGCCTGTAGCAGGAGGTCTGGGGGTCCTCTCCCAGGAAAATTTGAAAATTATACTGCTCTCGATGCGTTTTCCTGCAATCTGGGGAGAAATATTCATGCCTCAATTTTAGGCATTTTATCCCCGTATCTTTTGATTTTGGGGATTGATTTTGAAAAGCTGGATTCGAAATTAGACGGAAAACATACACAGTCAGACTGAAAAAGTACTTGTGTAAGTGATAAAACAGAAAGATTTATTTAGCAGAAGTGCTCAGTCATGAGGGTTTATGAATGATTATCCAGAGGATCACATTATGGAAATAATTAATCCAAAGTCACTGAAATCCTCTACCCACCCATGGAACAATACAATTGGACCAGTTTTAAAATCACCACTGATTCATCGTCCTTGTCGCAACGTCCTTGTCGCAAGTGTCTAGTTTTATTTTACTTTTCACCGAGTGAATTTACGAAGAGCATCCTCCGTGGATATCTATTGGTGTATGCGTCAATGATTTTGTTGTAGTCAAATCGGATATCACGATGGTTGTAGAGCAGGACAAGGGCGTCAAAGCGATCCTCCGACATCATGCTCCGATAGTCCGTCTTGACGTAATGGAGGGCAGAATTCGCTCTCTCAACTGTAGCACTTGTTGCCTAGCTTGTTGCAGCTCGGCAAAAACGCCACTTTCTAAAATCAAAATAAGGGGGGGGGGGGGGGAACCGCAGTTCCTGCAGCCTCTGTACGTGTCTGATGGCGTCTCTGAACACGGTTTGTCCGATCGCTTCCTGGAGCCCTTCGTCCACGCACAACCATCTTTCCCCAGAGTCCGGAACCAAGAAGAGAGAGTCGATGGCAGAGGAAGGCATGAGGGGCAAGAGAGAGAGAGAAGGCAAGAAGAAGGCAAGAGAACACAAGAAGAGAAGGCAAGAGAGAGAAAATGTTGGTCCGAGAGTTATTTTATTGATCGTCTCATGACGTCATCTGTGCCTCTCCACCAATGCCCGCAGGCCACCACTTCATGCTCAGCTCTCCACCAATCCACACTTAGTCCGCTTCTGACGTCATCGGTCAAACCTTGCCAATCAGCGTGCTGCTTCCTCCTCGTCCTTCCTTCACCAATCAGCGAGTTCCTTCTTACCCCGGCCTTCCTGTTGGTCAACTCCCACCCAATCACTGCCCTTCTCGGCGTGGCTCGGCCTGCTTGACCGATGTGTCTGCCAGGCGGGATTGTTAGCCCTAGTGTTTGATGCCTGGCTTCCGGTTGGTTTTTATTGTTATTTAGTGTAGTTGAATGGCAATTCTAACTAGTGTCTATGGTGCGGTGCCATAAAGGACAAAGGATAGATCGCAGAGGTTTGACTAACAAGTTAGGAGTTAACATAATCCCTATAACTAGTTAACATGTCCCATTCCTCGTAATGGGGACGAAGATACACCTTAATCCGGGCTAAACAAGTCCTCTACTTATTATATGGTGGTGGTTCTTCTTCTTCACGACAGTCAGAGCATGTTACCGACACAAATATACCTTACTCTACATATCACTACCCCATCGACATAACAATACTTTCCCTGCACAGTCAACTTGGTGCGAGCCAACTCTTCTGTTTTTGAAGGGTTTGTTTTATTTGATCCAATATGGCTGCCAGACCACGTGAGCGATTCCATCATACATTTTATATGCTGTCATATAATTGTTGTGCAGATCACGCTCAATAAATTTCAAACTGATCAGACAAAGCGTTGTCCCTGTCGAATTATGACGTCATAATGAAGGCACCAATGACGTCATCGTTAACAACACCTATTACCCATATGAAGTTCTTTACAATGAGCCACATTTCAAATTTTTCCATGGAGCGGTTTCGGAGATGTGGGGGTGCAACGTTTTTCAGTTTGTCCGAGATGGCGCCTGTACCACGTGGCCTATGACATCATAATTATCATTAAAATATTCTGCAGGAGGAGGCGTTCCTGTGGTGAAAATTTGTTGTCCATCGGACTAACAGTTGAAGAGAAAAAAAATTCATAATGATTGTATGAAGGGTAAAACTTGTGAAATTATGACGTCATTACAACGGCTGACTCCACCGACCGACATTTAACTTTACCCGTAGGCCTGCACCCACTCACTATGGGAGCTGCAGAAAGGGTCATTCCTCTTTGGAGTATATAGATTACAGTCGATCTATGGTCGGGTCTCAAGTCATCTGGTACTTGGGTGTGTTCATTTACCAAGGTTCTTGTGGAGAGATCGCCAAGTGGTTTAAGCATTTGAGCAAGTACTCCATTCAAAACCGTTACGGAACGGCTGGCTTGGCAAGCGCTTGGCTTGGCTGCTTGGTAAATGAGCACACCTCCAACCCTTGTGGGGTATATAGATTACAGTAGATCTTTCCTCGGTGCTGAGAATAAAACTTACCTCACGGATTTCGGGATTCCTCCAAACTTCTTTGTTTAATGTTATAAACAGCATTAGCGACTGTTTAAAAAGCTAATCGTGTGTGTTTGTAGTTTATACTATTTTACAAGCCCGGCTACGCCGCTGTTAGACTTTCAGTCTTGTTCTGATCAGATCAAGCGTTGTACTTGTCGAACTATGACGTCAAAATGAAGGCACCTATCTTATTCCCCATTTGGAGGACTTGACAATGAGCCTTGTTTCAATTTTTTCCATTGAGTGGTTTTGGAGAAAGAGAGGTGTGACGTTTTTCCAAGATGGTGTCCGACCATGTAACTTATGACGTCATTATGAATAAAATATTCTACAGGTGCAGGTGCTCCTATGGTAAAATTTTGTGTCAATCGGACCAACAGTTGCAGAGAAAATGAATTTTTTAAATGCAGACGCGCCACGTACTTTTCACTTCGCAAGCGCAGGTAACAAGACTGGTCTTGGCTTGACAGTTAAGGTGGTTGGCTTGAGATCTCAGGGTCCTGATTTCAAGGCCTTGTCAAACCCTTGAATTAACACCTCGTGGGTTGATTCAGTCATCCTTTTGATGTTGACAAAATGACTGGGAAGAATGGACCAAGTACCAGATGACTGGGAAGAATGAACCAGAATGGACCAAGTACCAGATGACTGGGAAGAATGAACCACAATGGACCAAGTACCAGATGACTGGGAAGAATGAACTAGAATGGACGAAGTATCAGATGACGAGGAAGAATGAACCAAGTACCAGATGACTGGGAAGAATGAACCAAGTATCAGATGACTGGGAAGAATAAACCAGAATGAACCATTCAAGTATCCTGTGTTGGAGTGGCGACCGATCCAGGATTGTGTCCCTGAGTCGAGGAAACTGGTTCAGCAGACCGAAACAGCTGAACATGCGTAAAGGTGTGGTGTTCGTCTTCATTGTTTAAATAATAAGCTTTATTAGCTTTATTCAGCTAATATTTAAATTTAAATTTTACCAGATTTAAAATTTAAATTTAATACTAATATTTAAAGCTTATTTATTCAGCTTTATTTAAATAATAAGGCAAAAAAGGTGTTGTTGTTTTATTCTTTATTTGTTCCACAGAAAGAGGTGGGAGAAGTGGGTGAATGTGGTTCTTGGGTGAGAAACAACAACTACGACACACCACCCCTTGACGAGACCCGCACAGACACCAACCACTCCGTGCAAATGGACAAAATCACCTGTCCATGGTCAGCCACCACGAAACCCTTCCATCTCCAACTTTTCCAGGTACAGTACAATTTAAACCCATGCACTGTTCCTACTGCCACTACCTTTCCAGGGACACCATTCCATGCATTAACTACTCTCTGAGTGAAAGACCGCTTGCCCTCGTTACACTCCTCTTCTTCACTCTAAGGCTCTGCCTGGTCTCCTGCCTCCTGGTCTCCTGGTCCGAACTCTGTCAATTGTGCTGAATAAATTAATTATTCGGTACTTGTCTTGTCTATACGGAACCCTTCATTATCCAAAACAAAGGCTTCCTCAATATGCCATGAAAGCAACCTCCATGGACCAATTCAAGTCAGCTTTGGGACAACCATCCATTAAAATACGGTTCTTTTCAACGGGGATCAAGTGGAGTGACGTGAGGCAAATAAGCATCGCTTCACCTCAATATATCCAGGAAAATCCAGTAAGTAAGTAAGATATATGCTCCTGTTCTCAGCATTTTTTGTTTGTTGTTGCGCGGTTTCTGAATGCCATGTCAGTATCGTACGCGCCATCGTATTAGCAATGCTTTAAATATCTTTACGTCTATTTTTCTCTAAATTGTTTAATGCGTACAAATTACCCTCTATAGTTATTTTTTAAAAGTTATTTGGAGAGAACTTTGTAAATAGACCTTTGAAAAAATATTGTGTTTGTAATATTGTAATCGTGAAAGTGTTGAATCGAAGCCTGAGGATCCGTCACGATGTCTGGTAAGTATTCTTGGCGCTTGAATCCAAAGTGAGGCCTGCACGGCCTTCCATCGTGAGGTGAATGGTTTCTAGTCTCGCACATGTTCTAACTTCCAGTCACGTGTTATTTCCCTCCAATATCGCTCCATTTTCGATCTCTCCCACACCCCGGGCCCAGTCCCCATTTCATTAATTTCGCTATTCGGTCCTTACTTTCACATTTGAGGTTTACAATATCGTATATACTATATGGGGTCATAAAAGGGTCTACGATGATTCGAGGTGGTGTTGCACCTGGAAGGTTCGTCATGATCTCTGAATGAATTTGTATTGGGACAAGTAGAAGGTGAAAGGGGAGGCTTCACTGAGTTCGTGCCTGGGCCCCGAAATTGGATGTGGTCGGTAGTTAATGTTATCCCCCGAGTTCGTGTCTGAACCTCGAAATTGGATGTGCTCGGTGGTTGTCCCCCAAGTTCGTGCCTGAACCTCGAAATTGGATGTGCTGGGTAGTTGTCCCCCAAGTTCGTGCCTGAACCCTGAAATTGGATGTGGTCGCTAGTTAACCCCCAAATTCGTGCCGAAATTGGATTTGGTCGGTAGTTATCCCCCGTGTTCGTGCCTGAACCCCGAAATTGGATGTGCTCGGCAGTTATCCCCCGTGTTCGTGCTTGAACCCCGAAATTGGATGTGCTCGGTGGTTGTCCCCCGAGTTCGTGCCTGAACCCCGAAATTGGATGTGCTCGGTAGTTATCCCCCGTGTTCGTGCCTGAACCCCGAAATTGGATGTGCTCGGCAGTTATCCCCCGTGTTCGTGCCTGAACCCCGAAATTGGATGTGCTCGGCAGTTATCCCCCGTGTTCGTGCTTGAACCCCGAAATTGGATGTGCTCGGTGGTTGTCCCCCGAGTTCGTGCCTGAACCCCGAAATTGGATGTGCTCGGTAGTTATCCCCCGTGTTCGTGCCTGAACCCCGAAATTGGATGTGCTCGGCAGTTATCCCCCGTGTTCGTGCCTGAACCCCGAAATTGGATGTGCTCGGCAGTTGTGCCCCGTGTTCGTGCTTGAACCCCGAAATTGGATGTGCTCGGTGGTTGTCCCCCGAGTTCGTGCCTGAACCCCGAAATTGCATGTGGTCGGTAGTAATCCCCCAAATTCGTGCCTGAACCCCGTAATTGGATGTGCTCGGTAGCTATCCCCCGAGTTCGTGTCTGAACCCCGAAATTGGATGTGGTCGGTAGTTGTCCCCCAAGTTTGTGACTGAACCCCAAAATTGGATGTGCTCGGTAGGTATCCCACAAATTCGTGCCTGAACCCCGAAATTGAATGTGTTTGGTAGTTGTCCCCCAAGTTCGTGACTGAACCCCAAAATTGGATGTGCTCGGTAGTTATCCCCCGAGTGCCTGCTTGAACCCCGAAATTGGATGTGCTCGGTGGTTGTCCCCTGAGTTCGTGCCTGAACCCCGAAATTGCATGTGGTCGGTCGTAATCCCCCAAATTTGTGCCTGAACCACGAAATTGGATGTGGTCGGTAGTTATCCCCCGAGTTCGTGCCTGAACCCCGGAATTGGATGTGCTCGGCAGGTATCCCCCAAATTCGTGCCTGAACCCTGAAATTGGATGTGGTCAGTAGTTGTCCCCCAAGTTCGTGACTGAACCCCAAAATTGGATGTGCTCGGTAGTGATCCCCCAAATTCGTGCCTGAACGAATGAAATTGGATGTGGTCGGTAGTTATCCCCCGAGTTCGTTACTGAATCCTGAAATTGGATGTGCTCGGTAGTTATCCCCCAAGTTCATGGCTGAACTTCAAAATTGAATGCAGGGCCGCCGAGCCAGAATGGGCCCCGGGGCAATACCGTCGAGCCCCCTTCAAGTTTTTACGCGTAGCCCGTATGACAAAGCCGTCGAGAACAATGTTTGTCCATCCCTCTGTAAGTGTCCCTCACAAACATATGCCATTCAGAGATTTGGATCTGGTCACATGACAGGGGTCATGTGATTACGTCTGTGATGTCATTGTGGCGTACGACAGCTCTGACCATTCTCAGAGAGCCTCCTCAGCGTCGACGAGGCTGGCATTTCACTCAGGCCAACTGGCACGGTCTTCAAGCAGCCATCAATCATCTGGACTGGTCTCCCATCTCTACCGCCTCTGACATCAACTCATCCTGGGAATTCTTTCAAAGTAAATTGCTCTCTCTCATGCACAGATTTATCCCATCTCGTCTTCAGTTGTCATACCCTTCCTCCCGTCCATGGTACACGGAATCTTGTGGTGAGGCTGTTGCCCTGAAACAACTTGCTTTCGTCTTCTGGAAAGCAAATCCTACGGAAGGAAATCTCATTTCCTTTCACAAAGCCCGAAACAAGTGTGTGTCCACCCTCAGGAGAGCCAGGAAACAATATCTCACCGTTCTCAAGACTGAACTCTCTTATCTGTCTCCCTCTTCCAAATCCTGGTGGCGTCTGGTCAAATCTGTTTCTGGTGTTTGTTCCCCCTCCATCCCCTCCCTCACCTCAAACGGCTTAACCGCTGACTCCGCACGTGAAAAAGCTGAATGCCTCAACTCTGTGTTTGCCTCTAAATCTTGTGTCCCAAACCCATCCCTCTCTGTACCCACCGTACCCAGTCGTACCCAGCTGCTCCTGGACTCTGTGTCCTTTCCTCCTGACAAGGTGGAAAAGTTTCTGTCAACCCTCGACTCTGATTCTGCAACTGGTCCTGACGGCATCAGCCCACGGGTCCTAAAATCATGTTCTTCCGCTCTTTCACTCCCTCTTTCTGTTCTCTTCACCCTCTCTTTTGCTCAAGGTCAACTGCCATCTGCTTGGAAATCAGCCAACATCACCGCTTTGCACAAAAAAGGTGCAAAAACAGATTCTAGCAACTACAGACCAATCAGCCTTCTCCCAATTATCAGCAAAGTCATGGAATCCATCATTGCTTCAGATATGAAATCTTTCCTCTTCTCCAATGGCTTGATCTCTGATCATCAATTTGGTTTCAGACCTGGTCACTCTACTCTGGACATGCTGCTTCTGCTTTCTCAACAATGGATGGAGGTCCTCAACGCCAAACAGGAAATTAGAGCTGTCTCCCTTGACATTTCATGTGCCTTCGATACGGTCTGGCACACCGCTCTGCTCACCAAACTCTCCTCCTTTGGTATCCATGGAAATCTCCACGCATGGCTGGCGGACTTCCTCTCTGGTCATAGTCAACGTGTGGCCCTGAATGGGTTTCTCTCATCTCCTCTTCCTGTTCAGGCTGGAGTTCCCCAAGGTAGTGTTCTGGGCCCTGTGCTTTTTCTAGTCTTCATCAATGATCTCTCTGATTCTCTTGAAAATCCTCTCTATCTCTTTGCTGACGACTCTACTCTCTGTCGCTCCATTCCTCATCCCTCAGATCGGCAGTCTGCAGCCTCCTCACTCTCTACAGACCTGGACAAAATCACAGACTGGGCAAACAAATGGCACATGTCTTTCAATCCTGATAAATCTCACACTCTTACGATGTCTCTCCGAAAAGACCGACTGGAAAACCCTCCCATCCACTTTCTGAATAATCTCTCCAAGAAGTTCTGTCACTCAAGCTTTTGGGTCTCACTATTTGCCATGATCTTTCCTGGGAAAACCACATTTCAAATCTGGCCTCCAAAGCCAGTCGCCGACTGGGCATCCTCCGTCGTGCGAAGTCCTTCCTTGGCACACCTGAGCTCCTCACCACATACAAGGCTTTCATACGCAGCTCTATGGAATACTGCTCTCCCCTCTGGTCTGGTGCTCCTGCCTCACACCTAGCTCGTCTTCACGCTGTTGAAACCAAAGCGTTCAGAATCATTGGAATCTCCCGCGATGAAGCTAACTCCAAGGGCCTTTCACTCACTCACCGCAGGCAGGTTGGTGGTCTTTCCGTCTTCTACCGACTCCTCTCTGGCCTTGCCCCCCCAGCTCTCTCTGGGCTCTGTCCCCCAAATATTCCTACAGGTCGCACAAGATCTGCCTGCAACCCTCTTATGGTTAAACTGCCAAAATCAAGACTTTCTGCTCACCTTCACTCCTTCATTCCTCTTTTCTTCCGCCTCTGGAACAAACTCCCTCACTCTCTTCAATCCCACTCCACCCTCCAGGTCTTTAAAACAGCTGTTCACCACCATCTCTTATTCTCCCCCATCCAAAGCCTTGATCTTTTCTACCCCCGCTAATTTCTGTCCCCTTGTGTTTTATACCTCTCCCCCCCCCCCCCCCCCTTCCCACGCCTCCTGCCCCCAAGCCCTCTCCCTCCCACACTTCTCCCTGCTCTCAAATGTTGTGGTTGTGTGCTTCCCCTTCTCTCCCCATCTTGTCTTCCGCTCCCTCTTTTTTATATTTTGTTTGTCTGGTTGATTTGTTTGTGAAATAAATGTTAGCTCTTTCACGAGCCTCGATTCAGTATACAAAACAAACAAAAAAAAAAACCTGTCATATATCACGATCGCCACGCTCTACTTTGACGTTTTTCATTGAGTTTGAAACACAAACAAACCTATTGTTAAAATCACCATCAAACATCGAAAGTATAGGCGTCACGGGTCTTACAACGATACATGTAGGCCTTAGGCTTCATACCTTCACGCCTTACCGTCAAGCCGCTTCAGACAATGCCCAGGTTTCTTACTGCAGTAGTATTGTCTTCGTAACAATAATAATGTTAATAATCGTAATATATTTAATACAATCGTAACACTGCAATCCCTTTGTCGTGACTACAAAGTTACTGGATTGAGGCGGTGTATGGTTGGTTCATTGTTGACTCGAAACATATTGAATGCACCAGTCTCAATGCAATCTCTTCACGTCCATGGTAACAGGCAGCTCAGAGACTTGCAGTACTTCACAATAATTTAATAAAGTACGTACATTATTTGCTAACTGGTATCCCCACCCAGGTAATTCACCAAAAGTATCGAACAAGCCCTGCTACGCCACTGTTGGACTTTAGCTCTTGTTTTTTTTGAATGGATGCTGATTTTTATGAAGTTTGATTCACCAGCAAAAAATATCCGGTCGGACCACAAAAAAAACAGAAAATGAATGTGTGACCGCTGCTACATCTTTCTTTGGAGATAATTGGTTGTTATCTCCAAATGCGGCCCTGGTGTCCCTGGTTATCACCAGGGACCATGGTTATCTCTGGTGTTGGGCTAGCGGCTAGGGTGCCGGCTTAGGATCCAAGGATCCTGGGTTCGAATCCCGGTCGATCGCTGAATTAACGCCAGGGGGGTTGACTCAGCCTGTCATCCTTCCGAGGTCGGCTAATTGAGTACCAGTTCACTGGTAATTCCCTGTTTGTCGTTGAAGGCGGCAAAAAGGGTTGGCGTCAGGAAGGGCATCCGGCCGTAAAACATTGCTTCAAATAGGTGACCGAAAAACAACAACAACCACGGTTCCCGAAAAAGGCCAACCCCTGCTTTGCGGGGAAAAATGGCCTCTAAAGGTGGTATCTCCAAATGCGGGTTTCATAAGGTGGAACAGAGTCCTCCCAGGTCTCGAAGTATCCACCTTCATGAGTGTCTGTGTCAGTCACACTTTTTGTGTCTCTTAATGACATACATCCATTAATTAATTACGTACTATTGAAATGTACCTTCTAACCCTTTCGACTGCTGAGACCCCTTCCACCTTTGAAGACCCTTTAAGCCCCCAAAATACCCAGAGGACCCAAAAGACCCAGATGACCCAAAATAACCTGAAGACCCTGAATCCCCAAAAAACCCCGTGGACCCAAAATACCGAAATGTTCCCTCGGACTCAAAAGACCCAAAAGTTCCCAATGACCAAAATGACACAGATGCCCCAAAAGACCCCCTGTACCCAAAAGTCCCCGAGGACCCAGAATACCCAAAATACCTAAAAATGCCTGATGCAAAAGACCCAGATGACCCAAAAGTCCCCAGGATCCATAAGACCCAGGTGACCCAAAAGTCCCCAAGGACCCAGAAGTCCCTGAGGACCCAAAAGACCCCAATGACCAAAAATACACCCCCCCTCCCCCCACCCGTTATCTCCCCCACGTCCAGCAGGCAGGTATGCAAAAAGGCTGCCAAGACCACAGAAAATCTGGTACAATGGGCCCACGAGTTATTGAAAGAAAGATGTAAGGATGGTTTCACATGATCATTTCGTATGATCACCCCTACCTTGTTCAAATACTTGTTGGAGTAACATCACCACATCCCCTTTTTATGCCTCCGCCCTCAAAGGTGGCCAGAGGCATTATGTTTTTGTGTTGTCCGTCCGCCCGTATGCACGTACGGGCTTAACCTCGTTTTTCTCAGTAACCACATGTCCAATTGAGACGAAACTTTCAAGGTAGTAGTGACACCCATGCAGAATGTTTTCATGATCATTGTGACGTCATTGGTCACATGGTATGGCAGCCATCTTGGTTGAAATGCAAATAATTATAAAAATATTTCTCGGAAACCGCTGAATGGATTTTTAAAAAGACCTTGGCACATTGTCAAGTACTCCCAATGGGGAACAAAAGCATGATAATGATAATAATAATAATAATTCATTTATTTTGTATAGCGCTTTTCCAGAAGCCCAAAGGCGCTTTGACAGAATGGCAAACATAATGCATAACAATACATGAAAACAACAATTGCAAAAAGACAAGAATCAATAGGGAAATATTTAAAGCAAAAGGAGGGAGAAGGAGAAGAGATAGTCAGGGGTTAAATGCTGTGGGTTGAATGTTGAATGCAGTGTTGAACAGGTGGGTCTTTAGTGATGTTTTGAATGTGGTGAGTGAGGAGGAGTCTCTGATGGTGTGAGGTAGTGAGTTCCAGAGGGTGGGAGCAGCGATGGAGAAGGCCCTGTCCCCCCAGGATCTGAATTTGGTCCGGATGGAGGGAGTCAGGAGGTTGGTACCAGCAGAGCGGAGGTTGCGGGTGGGAGTGTGTCTGGAGAGGAGGTCAGCCAGGTAGGATGGGGCCAGGTTATGGAGGGCTTTGTATGTCAAGAGGAGGATTTTGTACTGGATTCTCTGGGGGATGGGGAGCCAGTGAAGCTTGTAAAGGACGGGGGTGATGTGGTCATGGGTCCGGGAATGGGTGAGTAGACGGGCAGCGGAGTTCTGAATGTATTGGAGTTTATTGGTGATTTTTGAGGGTGAACCATAGAGGAGGCTATTGCAGTAGTCCAGACGGGAGGTGATGAAGGCGTGGATGAGGGTTTCTGCAGCCGTGGAGGAGAGGGATGAGCGGAGGCGGGCAATGTTTTTCAGGTGAAAGAAGGCTGACTTTGTGATCTGTTTAGTGTATTTGTCGAAGGAAAGGGTTTGGTCAAAGATGACGCCAAGATTCCGGATGTGAGGGGAGGTGGATACGGGGATACCGTCGATGTTGAGGGCAAAGTTATGGGTGGATTTTGTGAGCGTTTTTGGGCCAATGATGATTATTTCAGATTTATCACAGTTAAGCTTGAGGAAGTTGATTTGAAGCCAGGATTTTATTTCAGTGATGCAGTTTGTCAGGATAGAGTGGGTGTCGGTGGAGACGGACTTGGTGGAGATGAAAAGCTGGATGTCATCGGCGAAGCAGTGAAATTGGAGACCATGATGGCGGATTAAGTGACCGAGCGGGGACAGGTAAAGGATGAAGAGGAGGGGGCCAAGAACTGAACCTTGGGGGACACCTTGGGGGAGGGGAGCAGTGGGGGATTTGCAGTTATTGATGGAGATGAACTGGCATCTGTCAGAGAGGTATGATTTAATCCAAGAGAGGGCAGTGCCGGTAACGTTAAAGGTGGATTCAAGTCGGGTGAGGAGGATAGTGTGATCGATGGTGTCAAAGGCAGCGCTGAGGTCGAGGAGGACGAGAATGTTGAGGTTGCCAGCGTCAGAGGAGAGGAGAAGGTCATTGGTGATTTTGAGGAGAGCAGTTTCAGTACTGTGGTTGGACCGGAATCCGGATTGGAATGTTTCATACAGGTTATTGGCTGAGAGATGATGTTTGAGTTGAGTGGCTACAGCGCGTTCCAAAACTTTTGACAGAAAGGGTAGGTTGGAGATGGGTCTGAAGTTGTTTAGGGTGTCAGGGTTTAGACCAGGTTTTTTTAGAATGGGGGTAACAGCAGCAATTTTGAGGGAAGGTGGGACGATGCCTGTAGACAGGGAGGAGTTTATTGTTGCAATGATAAGTGGAGAGAGAGCAGGGAGGGAGGCTTTGACAAAGCTGGAGGGGATGGGGTCAAGAGTGCAGGTGGCAGTTTTCATTCCTATGAGGAGTTCAGAGAGGTCAGTAGGGGAGATTGGGGAGAACCGAGACAGGGGATGGCAGGACAAGGGGGGGCAGGTGGTTGGAGGGGGAGCGGGTGCGGCGGTGGTCAAGCTGTTGTAGATGTTGTCAATTTTGCGGTGGAAGAAAGAGAGGAAGGAGATGCAGTTGTCTACTGTGAATGACTGGGTGGTGGTGTTCAGGGGGCGGAGGAGTTTGTTTATTGTCGAGAAGAGTGCTTTTGGGTTTCCGGAGCCAGAGTGGATAATTTGAGAGTAGTAGGCAGAGCGGGCGCGGGAGAGGGCATCTTTGTAGTGTTGTAGGTGGTCCTTGTAGGCTTGGGAGTGAACTGTGAGACCCGTTTTATTGCGGAGTCTTTCAAGTTGGCGAGCACGAGTTTTCATCAGGTGGAGTTCAGGGGTAAACCAGGGAGCAGAATGGGTGAAAGAAACTGTTTTGGTTTTTACAGGTGCAAGCTGGTCAAGGCAGGAGGAGAGAGTGTGGTTGTAGTAGTCAGTGAGGTCGGAAGGGGTGTGGAGGTCAATGAAGGGAGAAGTGGACATTTTTTCAGAGAGGGTGGATGAGAATGAGGTAGGTGAAAGAGCGTTTAGCTTACGGAAGTTGATTGTGCGATAATGCCTTGGTGTTGGGGTGGGGATGTTGATGGTCAGAGTGATGGCTAAGTGGTCAGAGAGGGTGAGGTCGGAGCCATAGAGATGGTGCAAATTTAATCCAGTGGAGCAGACAAGGTCCAAAATGTGACCACGGATATGGGTAGGAAAGTCGACATGTTGAGTGAGGTTAAAGCAGGTGAGTAAATCAGTGAAGTCAGTGGTTATTGTGGAGTCAGTGGAGTCCATGTGGATATTGAAATCACCAAGGAGGAGGATTGAGGGGGAGAGGGAACATAGCTGGGTCAGAAAGTAGGAGAAGTCAGACAGGAATGATGGGTGTGGTTTGGGAGGGCGGTAGACGACAGCCATGACTGACTGCGTGCGACCAGAGAGTTTGTGGTTTAGTGATGTTAGAGAGTTAATTAGAGATTAGTTAATTAATTAATTAGTTAATTAATTAGTTAATTAGTTAATTTGAGTTAGTTAGAGAGAGAGAGTTAATGATGACAGCATTGGTGAAGTGGTATACCAGCCAAAAATGTTTGAATCAAATTCCTTATCCTAAATATCTGAAATTGCATGCACATGATCTGTGACCCATTTGTATTGAAATATTAAATTTATGACCTCATAGGTCACATGGTTTGGAAGCCATATTGGATGTAACCTAAAACCCTTTTTTAAATCTTCTCCCAAACCACCAAATCAATTGACTCGAAACTTTGTGTGTCATTAACTATGCATGGCGATGAAAAGATGATCACGAAAACATTCGTCACATGGTATGGCAGCCATATTGGAATGAAGGAAAATATAAAATAATGCCAGCTCTGTAATCGCTTACCCCATCGATGCGAAATTTTACAAATGTCATCGAACACCATTGTTGCATATAGTTTGAAAATGATGCTGTCGGTCACGTGTTTTGGCAGCCATTTTGGATAGAAAAACTAACCTTATCCGATCAACACAAAACATCACAAACGCGATCCCCCTACCCATACATATGCAGAGTGTACATCTTTTAAGGTCATATGTCACGTGGTGTGGCAGCCACATTAACTCCACGCCATTCCTACATCGAGAGTACCAGCGTACTCTGATTTTAATTTTTTAAACTGCAAGCCGCTGCAATATTTGCCTATGTCCGTCATTCCATCAAAATTAAGCAGAAATGCCTCTCTAACCCACCATATTTAATTCTAAAGGGTTCTACAGGGTAATTCTAATATTTTCCAAAAGATAATTATTCTAAAGGGTGATGCTAAATGGTAATTGTAATGGGTTCTAAAGGGTGATTTGAAAGGGTAATTCAAAAGGGTAATTCTGAAAAGGTAATTCTTATGGGTAATCTCAATGGGTAATTCTAATGTGTAATTCCAATCAATGATTTGCGTCAGGAAGGGCATCCGGCCATAAAAACATTGCCTCAAAAAGGGAACCATGATTGTCATGGGGCCCGCAAAGCTAAGCCCTGCTCTCGTGGGGAAAATGGCCTTAGAACGATCATTCATTCATTCATTCAATTCCAATGGCTTTTAAAGGGTAATTCTAATGTGTAATTCTAAAGTGTTGTAGTGGGTTTAAAAGGGTAATTCTAAAGGGCTTCGAATAGGTAATTCTAATGGATTCTGAAGTGTTCTTAAGGGCAATTCCCATGGGATATCTTACTATAATTCACCAAATGTCCGTCTGTCTGTTCGAAGGTACCGTAAAAACTGCTGAACCGATCGCAAAGATATTTTGGGTGGGTAATCCTGGGACCCCTGGGAGTAAAATAGGCTATTTAGTTTTCCCAATTTCAGCTTTGGTCTCCAGCATTCTCAGGTTTGGACTCCCGCATAACATTCGCGTTCGCATAACGTTCATTGTGACGATGTTTGTGTTCCCGGTAGTGTTTGACGTGACGGTGTGAACGTAATTCCGTAATGTTTTTCGTTTCGTAATCCTTTAATGAACGTTTAATGTTTGATGAACGTTTAATGCCCTTCGATGTCCGGGGCCGCACGCGTGCTACACTGGACGGGCCAGTGTGTACTGTGTACCTTGCCCTTCGCCGTCATGTTCGGGTAAACCGCTGAGCCCCATCCGTGATGGGGACTCGACTATGATGCCCAAGTATGCTTATGTACAAAGGACGAGGATATAAAAGCGCACCCTCAACCCTTTACCTGTGCATATGGTGTTCGTCCAACTTTTGCCTTCATTTTTTTGGTAATAAAATATGCCTTGTGTTTGGGGATTTATGGATTTATTTTCATGACAAATACTTTGTGTCCTTTCCCATCATTTGTTTGTCTTATTTATTTTCTTTTGTTTTTATTTTTCTCCTTTTTCTCAGTTTGTGTCCAATCTTTTCACACCATGTCAATGGTTGTGCTGCAGTTATTGACGTCGGAGCTTTTTGTCTTCGTTTTCAGGCATGAAGATTGGAGAGATATCTGATGGGAATGTGGTGAAAAGTCCTCGTATCATTTTAAAATGCAGTGAAGCCAATTCTTGAAGAATATCAAAAGAAAATTGAGAACATGTTTGGCCTTGCGATTTTAATTTTTTTGGCTTTGAAGAAGCATCAAATAATTTTTGGCTTTGTATGAACAGCCGTTGGTCTCCCAACAACCAGTGCATCTGCCGGGCAGGGTGGGCGCGAGAGGTAAAACGTCGGCCCGTAATTTAACTGCAAGTCAGGAGTTGAAACCACGCAACCGTCGGCAAAACAGTCTGTCAGAAGGCCCAGAAACCTTTTGCAGGTTTCCTGCTTTTCATACTTGCACGCTAAACGCACCAACCCAATTTTCTCGTCTATCGGGTTAATACCAATCTCTACGCGATACTGACTTCCTGTTCAAAATAGGTTCTCAGGTTCTCATTAGCACAGGAATTTATTACAATAGAAAATGTCATGCGGAAGTGGAAGAGCACATGAACCGCAGCAAAACGGACTATGTCAAATAATGAATGTATGGTTTATAAATAAATATCCTGGCATCCTCGGAACCATGAATTTCCTTCAGTTTGTCTTCCTTTCTCTGCAAAATACTTGTCCAATCCATCCTTGCTGTTTACTCCTTTTTTATTATTTCTTTTTTTTAAACAGGGCTCTCTCTCACTCTCTCTGTCCATACAACTATCGTCAAGTAATGTCATCCACATTACTTGATGACCCTATTTTGTTGTATTCGCTACTTATCTGCCCTGTCAGAGCCTGGTGTTGGCTTAGCGGTTAGGGTGCCGGCTTGGGATCCGAGGATCCTGAGATCCAATCCCAGTCGATCATTGAATTAACGCCAATTTGGTTGATTCAGCCTGTCATCCTTCCGAGTTCGGCAAATTGAGTACCAGCTTGCTGGAATGAATGTGCCGGTGTGTTCCCCGGTTTAGAATAGGTACACCGTATCCTTATGTGTCGTAAGAGGCGACTAAAGTGTTGGCGTCAGGAAGGCCATCTGGCCATTAAACATTGCCTCAAAAAGGGAAGCATGATGATTGGTATGGGGCCCGCAAGGGCAGGCTCTAGCAGGGAAAATGGCCTTAAAAAGGGAATTTTTTTTTTCTTCCCTGTCGATAGCAACCTTCTTTTGTCAAAATCTTTTCCCATACCGATTCTTGTTTTGATTTCCTTTCCACGTCTTTTATCCTCCAATACACTACCAAGATTGTTAAACTGGCTACCTTGCTTCAATGCCGTCCATTTTACTGTGACGATTATCCTGCCTCCAGTAACTCTTGAAATCTTCATAATACATGTTTTCTTCACATTGATTTTCTTTCTGTACCCCTCAACCATCCTGTTCAAACTATCTTCTGGTTTGTGTTGTCCATCACCTCCATGATCAGTTGGCTTCATACGCAATCAGGCCGTTCTTACCCAGATTTCTGGATGCCATTGTCCACATCACTGATTTGGATCCATTGCCCTTTGATGGCATTTCCACCACCCCCCCCCCCCCATTAGTTGCCCCAGGCGCTAATTCACCCAAAGCTGTTGGCACTTCTGGAGGAATTCCCTTCTATATATTTTCATGTTCACTGAAAGGGCCGTGCTCACTGAGGTCCCTTTTTTGTTTTTTAATGAGGCTGTCTCACTCAGCATGTTCTTTTTGCATTTTTTTGTTGCAGGAATGGGAAGGAGTTTTGCGAGAAACAACCCTGGGTAAGTTGATTGTGCACTGTTTTAATGGTATTCCTGCAATTTGTCAAAAATATTTGCTCAAATTGTTCAAACAGGCGTGTTGCGGTTATCAGATCGACCTAAAAGAGCAATTCACCAGCTATTTCCATTTGCCTGATCTGTAGGCAAATGTAGGCCTAATTCACTTGGTGATGTCATGCATTTGCTTTGAAATTGAGGGTTTCTGAAAACTCGATTGTTTTTTTTTCCTATTTGACTGTTTTGAACACTTCACTGGCATGAACTGCATTTGAACCCTAAGATGCATTCTCTGGGCATCCGGGTCCATTGGACGCAAGCCATGCATCCTCGCGTTACGTCTAGAATTGGGAAAGAAAGTTAATGTTTAAAAACATTCTTGCTGTTTATACTGTTGCTCTAATAATGTTAATTTGCTGTAACGTAGCCTTTTTTTTTTTTTTAACACTTTGGCCTCAGGTGATGTCGGGTTTAATAATTTATTGTCTGCATGGTTTTTGACTTTTCTCGATGAAGGTTCTGCATGGTTTTGATCATTAAATTATACTGAAAAACTTCCGTATAAACGTTTGTGCATTTTAAGAGCAGGGTGGAGGTCCTCAATGCCACACCAGAGAACAGAGCCGTCTCCCTTGACATATCTAATGTCTTGACACGGTCTGGCAGGCACCCCCCTTGCTGACTTCCTCTTCCTGTCCAGGCTGAAGTTTCTCAAGGCAGTGTTCTGGGCTTTGTGCTTACTACCTCCACCACCAAAGGTGGATGGAGGTTGTGTTTTCACCCCTGTCCATTTGTTTGTCTGTCTGTTTGTCTGTCTGTCTGTCTGTCCATTTGTGAACAAAATATCTCAAAAAGTTGTGGATGGATTCGGACAAAATTTGGCAGAGAGGTAGCGAATGTGAAAAGGACGAAATGATTAGATTTTGGTGAAGATCCGGATTCTGATCCGGCTACAAGGATTTTTAAAGCGATTATTCACCATTGGGAGATAGGGCCAAAAACAATACATAGCAGGATATCTCAAAAAGTTGTGGACGGATTTGGAAGAAACTTGGTGGAAAGGTTTTGTCTGTGACAAGGAAGAATCGATTCAATTTTGGTGAAGATCCAGTTCTGGATCCTGCTAGTATAAAATTTTTAAAAGATATTCTTCACCATTGGGAGATGGGGCCAAAAACGATACAAAGCAGGATATCTCAAAAAGTTGTGGATGGATGATTTTGATTAAATGTGATTCTGTATTGTGATTTTCTGGTCAACTCTGGGATACAAAACGTAAACCGTTCACTTGGCGGAGGTATGCTCTCTACCGTTCTAGTTCTTATATTGTGCCATTCTAGTTCTTATCATGAATTATCTCTCCGACTCTTTGGAAAATTCTCTTTATCTTTTTGTTGATGACTCCACCCGTGGTGTGGCATCTCTCACCCCTCAGATCGGCAGGCTGCTACCTCTTCACTTTCTGCAGACCTGGATAAAAATCACAAACTGGTCAAACACGTGGAACATATCTTTCAATTCTGACAAATTTCACACTCTCACTGTCTCTCCCCAAAAAACATCTGGAAAACCCTCCCACCTACTTTCTCAACAATCCTCTCTTGGAAGTTCTATCACTCGATCTTTTATGTCTCAGTATCTGCCATGATCTTTCCTAGGAAAACCACATTTCCAAGCTTGCCTCCAAAGCCAGTCGCCAACTGGGCATCCTCTGTCGTGCAAAGTCCTTCCTTGGCACAACTGAGCTCCTCACCACATACAAAGCTTTCATCTGCAGCTTGAAGGAGTACTGCTCTCCCCTCTGGGCTGGTTCACCTGTTCACCTGTCTACTGCTCTCCCCGTGATGAAGCTGATTCTGAAGGTCTTTCTGGTTGGTGACCTTTATGTCTTCAACCGACTCCTCTCTGACCTTGCTGCCCCTGCTCTGTCTATGCTCCGTCCCCGTCCGCCCGTCCCTCCCAATATTTCTGCAAGTCGCACAATCTCTGCCAGCAACCACCTTCTGGTGAAGCTTCCAAAATCGAGACTCTCGACTCACCTTCACTCTTTTATTCCTCTCCCTCCTCCCCTCGCTCTTGTGTCCCCCATCCTCTTCTGGAACAATCTCCCACACTCTTCAATCCCACTCTTCTCTCCAGGTCTTCAAAACAACAGCTGTTCACCACCATCTCATATGATTTTTTCACATGATCACCATATGGTTGATCTCATATGATCACCATCCATTATCTTTTATACCCCTGTTGTAAAAATCAGAGATACAACATTGTCTCAGATCATGAGTTAAATCTGAATCGATCTCTAGCAATACCTGTAAAGAGAATCAGCGAATATCATATCAGTACTCAGCATTCATCTGAATCAGTATGGGTTTACAATCGAGCACAAGCAAGCCTTGAACAAAGTGGTTGTACGGACCATGTAATTATGCACCTACGTAACACACAATAAATGTCACAGGAATGATCGCTGCGCTGAATGTCCGAGATCTTTATAACTGCCGCGCAGTGGACAGAAGTCGCATGACACCTGGGTTCAGACTTAGACACAATTTCACGATATTCTCCCCGGCGTTAAAACTACACTACCCCTAGTGGTGAGAACCAAGCTAGCAAGCTATGTAGCAGTATAGGAAACTTCAGTTAACAGATGGTTACATAAAGCAGCGATTCATGTTAATCCCAGCCGTAGCGATCAGGACGGCGAATTTCTCTTCCGGCACGCATTCGATACGCGTCAGGGGCTTCAACCGCGAGTCCGAATTCACCCACGTCGGGATAACCGCCTATCTCGGGTGACGGCGGCGGCACCTCAATGTCGATCGGATCAGGCGCGTGTGGGGGCGGGGTTGACGGCGAATTCCCCATCAACGCATTCCCCGGGCTGAGCTCCGGCCGAGTGGTATCCCCGCACGAAGCAAGATGACGCACCGAAACTGTAGACTCGCGTCCATTTGGCAGCAGCACTCGAGCGTGCTCGGCATTGGCTTGGAGAATGTGAACCTTATTGACGAGCGGGTCGTATTTACTCGGGAGAACCGCGCGTTTGAGGAAAGCCGGTCCGGGCTCAGCAAGCCAGCCTGGCAAAGGTCGGACAGCACCTTAACGGCGCGAATAAAGAAATAGACGATCGTGAGGAGTTTGATTAGTAGCGGTGCACAATAAAGTCCTTCTTCTTATTCTTTCGTGTATCATCAGATGGCCAGCTCAGTGTCGTGCAGCCATGCCCTCGTCTCTGGTCCTACGTCGAAGAGGCCGGCTTCTGAAGGTGGTCTGTATAGGGGGCAGGTGGTAATTATGCGTTCGGCAGTCTGCTCGGGCTCGCCCTACTCCCACGCGGCGCTGTCTGCCAGGCCCCACATCTTCAGCGATGATTTGAAGCGGCCGACCCCCGTACGTAGACGGTTCAGCAAGGTCCATTGCAGGCGTGGTAGATCTTCTCCTACGACGCCACCTCCTGGGTCCCAGATGTAGCGGTGGATGCGGGTGGGCCTGGCCGTTTCCAACACCTGCTTCCAAGATGACGCCAGCTATACGTTCTAGACAGGTCCTCAGGAATAGAACTGAGCATCTCTTGTGCCACCTTGTTGTAGGGATGGTGGGACTTGAGTCTGCTTGGAGGCGCCACTATCGTTGTGCTGTTTTGCAGGATGAGCCAGTCGTGTTTCTGGGCATTCCTTGCCAGGGCGAGGGTAGCAGCCTCCCGTCGCACAGTGGGCTGAGAGGGTGAAATATTGGAAATATCTCAATATCTTGGGTTAAAATAATCCCCTGATAGTGGTTGAGGGCTCGTTAGAAGCGTATTACTAAGCTTATTACAACGAGAAAAAATTTGTTTTTAAATTTTGATTTTGAGGGGTCTGGGCCCAAATTACCATATTTGGGCATTTCGGGCTCAAAACACATTTTCGGGTATATCTTGGCTTAAAAGAATCCCCTGATAGTGGTTGAGGGCTCGTTAGAAGCGTATTACTAAGCTTATTACAATGAGAAAAAATTTGTTTTTAAATTTTGATTTTTGAGGGGTCTGGGCCCAAATTACCATATTTGGGCATTTCGGGCTCAAAACACATTTTCGGGTATATCTTGGCTTAAAAGAATCCCCTGATAGTGGTTGAGGGCTCGTTAGAAGCGTATTACTAAGCTTATTACAACGAGAAAAAATTTGTTTTTAAATTTTGATTTTTGAGGGGTCTGGGCCCAAATTACCATATTTGGGCATTTCGGGCTCAAAACACATTTTCGGGTATATCTTGGCTTAAAAGAATCCCCTGATAGTGGTTGAGGGCTCGTTAGAAGCGTATTACTAAGCTTATTACAATGGGAAAAAATGTGTTTTTAAATTTTGATTTTTGAGGGGTCTGGGCCCAAATTACCATATTTGGGCATTTTGGGCTCAAAACACATTTTTGGGTATATCTTGGCTTAAAAGAATCCCCTGATAGTGGTTGTTGAGGGCTCGTTAGAAGCGTAGAACCCTAGAACCCTAGAACCCTAGAACTTGATTCAAACTCAAATTATTCAAGAAAATGTTAAAATGGAAATAGACGCCCCGGAAACGGCTTGCAATAGATTTTCGAAAATTGACTTTTGTGTGAAATTCATTTTTTCTAATTGCCACAAGTCAGATTTCACAATATATGCATTTTCTAAGGCACTGAGACCTATATTTTCAGAAAATATACACTGGAGTAAATCTGGCTTGTGGCATTTTGAAATTTTTACAGATATGCGGCAAATTTTGGGTGGAAAAAACCGATTTTATGGGTAAATAATCAAAAATCGGCAAAATATTTGACCGAAAACCTCAAATTTTTGGCACTTGAAGGCTGTACAGCCTAATATTTGATTAGATTCAGTGAACTTGGTACATTTATGGTTTAGTATGAAAGAATTAGGTTTAATGGGCATAATTTTGTCATTTTCTTAGCCTTTGACAGATTTATTGGCAAAATACAGTTTCCGCGAAACCATTGAGCTAAGGTTATCGTGAAATTGAAATATTGCCGATCTTCTAACGTTCACCATTTTTCTTGGAGTTGAGCTTTTGACTTACTTTTTTTTTTGTTAAACTGGATTTTTTTCCTAGTTTCTGAAGCACTCAGAGCCATTGATGCCTGATAAGAGTCCATTTTTGGTAATTTCCAGGCTCCAGCCCACTGTGCGTCGGAGGCCGGCCGGGGCGATTCCAGCTAGGACTGGCAGGTGGAGTGCCGGGGTGGGCTTCAAGCAACCAGCTACAATGCGGAGGGCGTTGTTAATGGCAACATCAACCTTTCTCATGTGTGGGCTTCTGCTCCAGGCTGGGGCGCAGTATCCGGCTCCAGAGAAGACCAGGGCTTGCGTGGATATTCGTAGGGTCTTGGCGGAGACGTACCAGCGAGACGGATAAGCGAGACCCTTGATGTCACCTTGGCCTTAACTTCTTCCAGGTGTTGCTTGAAGGACAGTATCCGATCTAGGCGTACACCGAGGTACTTTGGGGCTTGCTGGAACTTCAGGCGTTTGTTGTCAACGAACACGTCCAGTTCCCTTTTTGCTTCTCTGTTGTTAAGATGGTATGCCGCTGACACTGTCTTACCAATACTGAGCTGCAAACGCCACATCCGGAGATAGGCTACCAAGGTGCCCATGTCTTGGTTGATACCGTTTTCCATCGCCTTCCATGTTGGTCGTCGCAGCATGATGGCCAGGTCGTCCGCGTAACCGTACTTTCTGGATGTTGTATCCGGCAGGTCGTAGGTGTAGATGTTAAACAGCATCGGCGAGAGAACAGAACCCTGCGGGACACCATTCCTCAGTCTTCTGAGCCTGCTGCGCTGGCCGTCGCTGGTCTATAGGACAAAGCTGCGGTTTGACAGCATCTCCATGATGAAGTTCACCATATGCCGGTCCGGGATTGTCCTCAGCAACTTCAGGTGGAGTCCACGGTGCCAAACGGTGTCGTATGCAGCTGTCAGGTCCAGGAACACTACGCCAGCTTTCTCATTGTCCTGGAAGCTGTCTTCGATATCTTGTGTGAGTAATGTTACCTGGTCCACAGTTGACCTGCCATGACGGAAACCGGCTTGTTCCCGCGGGAGCTGTGGGTCCACCACTGGGTCGATGCGGCTGTGGATCATCCTCTCCAGAATCTTAAATGGGACGCAGAGCAACGAGATTGGTCTGTAGGACTTGGGATCTTCCGCAGGTTTGTTCGTCTTCGGCAGGGCTATGGCGGAAGCACGGTGCCAGGTCTTCGGGAGCCTGGACCTCCGGAGGCACGACGAGAAGAACGAACACAGCCAACCAGATGTTGTTGTGCTCTGGTGGATGACGAACTCCGGATGGATGTTGTCACGGCCTGGTGACTTACCCGGCTTGAGTTTGCTCATGGCCGTACTGAGTTCGGCTGCTGTGAAGTCTCCAGAGAGATTGGCATCGGCGCTGGCTGCCCTGGAGAGAGAAGACACCTCACGCAATGTCAGGCGGGCAAAGTTTTTGTCTGCATCCGGGAAGCGACCGTTTTTCAGGAGCTGGGACGCAATGGCGTCTGCTGTCACCGGGCACCTGAATGGCATTGTATTTTTGCCTGTCAGCCGGTTGATGGTCTGCCACGCCTTGCGACTAGAGTGGGTAAAATCGATCGACTTAACTATTTCAGTCCATCTGGTCCTGCGGGTGGCGTCCAGCTTCTGGAGTAGTGCTGTTGCAGTCGCGTCCACTTCTTCCCTGGAGCTAGCCTGCTGATGGGCGCGCAGGAGATGGCTGCACTCCTCGTCCCAACCCGGGATGTAGCTGTTGTTAAAGCCACGCGGGATGTTTTTCTTTGCTGCACCTAGGAGAACCTTACAATAGGCTGCGTATGCGGCGTCCACATCAGCAGCGTCTGGGTTCAGGAGACCGGCTGTTCTTCTTTCCGTCTCTGCAGCAAACGACTGCCAGTTAGCCTTCCGGAAGTTCCATCTCTTGACAGGTCTGCCCGCTACCGGCTGCACCAGTGATGGCATGTGGTGTGAGCGGGGGAACCCGTCAATGACGCGTCTCTCAGGCTTCGGGTCGTTGGTGCGGCATACGGCGAAGGCCAGGTCCGGATTGGTGTAGGTGTTCCAGCGCACAGAGAAGAAGCTTGGAGGCTCTTTTGGGTCGAACAGCAGCAGTGCATCGGTGTTGGAGGCCCAGTCGCTCAGCATCATTCTGTCTGGTGTTGTGTAGTTGTAACCCCAGTCTGTGTGTTGACAGTTGAAGTCACCTGCATAGATGGCGGGTGCAGTTACGGACGGGAGTGATGACGCCATCAGCGCTGATGGAGGAGGCTTATATACGTTGACGACCGATGTTTCCTGGATTTTGGTAACCAGCCACTCGATGTTGGAGCCTGGTGGAGATTGGCTAATGGCTGTCCAGCTTAGTTTAGTCCTGACGAAGGTTGCCATTCCGTGCTGTTTACTGTGGATGGACCCAGCGAGAAGGAACCCAGGCAGCTTGAGGTTGTCGTCAGCTGCACAGTGTGTTTCTTGTAGGAGAACGACTGCTGCCTTGTTGAAGTCGGCGAGGTGTCGTATGACTTCGAGCTTGGCGGTGGTGAGGCCCTCGACATTGAGTTGGAGCACTGACAGGCCTTGGTTTTCGACGGTCGGAATGGCTGCCTGTCCTGAAAAGGACGTTCTGTGCCTTGGTCTTGGTCTTGACCTTGGCTTGTACCTTGGCCTGCCAGCTCGATGATTGTGTGGCGACATTAGTTTCACAATTCTTGTTAATTCTAGGGAAGGCTGTCGTCTTCTTCCCCAAAATCTGCGCCTGATCGAGTCCTGATCGATCGAGTCCGAATAAAGTCCCGATCGAGTTTAACGCCCCGTGTACCATCCAGGTCCATCGGTCCAGTCCTAGCCCGTGGGTCTTAAGGCCCAGAGTAATGGCCTTCCATATAATGCCATTAAATCTTTCCACCTGACTGTTCGCCTGTGGCCTGTACGGAGTAGTATAGCTCAAAGCGATATTTCGCTGGAGCAAAAAGGTTCTCACATCTTGGGACAGAAACACAGCACCTCGATCGGTGTGTACATAGGCCGGATTCCCGAACATGGAAAACAAAATCTGCAGACACCGGATTACCGTCCCAGCGGACATATCGCTGCACAGGAAAGCAAAAGGGAATCTGGAGAACTCGTCAACTATCGTGAGAAGGTAGCGAGAGCTACCCGAAGCCGGTAGGCTTGGACTAGCAGGTAGACTCGAAGCCGGTAGGGGCCCTTTGAAGTCCATAGCAAATCTCTCCCACGGCCGAGTAGCCCGGATCAGTGTACCCATCTGTCGTTTGTAGAAACAAGGTTTGAGTTCAGCACAAACGGAACAAGTGCGACAAAGCTGACGAATATCCTCAACAGAGTAGGGCAAATTGCGACTGTGCACATAATGAGCTAAACGAGTCACACCGGGATGGCACAACGTTTCATGAAGAACACGCAGATCCTCAAAGGAGGTGAGACTCGCACACACCGCTGGTGGTGATAATGCGTCCGCTGCGAGATTAACCCGCCCCAGGCGATACTTGATGCTGAAGCAATAATTTGCTAATTCTATTCTCCACTGAGTGATTTTCTCATTCTTAATGCACTGGGCATGGCGCGTGTCGTACATGAAAGCGACACTTTGCTGATCAGTATTGACCTCAAAACGTTTGCCAAGCAAATATGGCCTCCAACGCCTAATAGACTCAACTATGGCGTACGCTTCTTTTTCGACAGATGACTGACGTTTCTCTGCGGAGGAGAGAGTCTTTGAAAAGAAGGCCACAGGTTGCCTCCCTTGAGAGAGCGTGGCAGCTATCACGTTGTCCAACGCATCGCTTTCCAAAACAAAGGGCATGTTTTCATCTATGGACTACACAGCGGCGCCAGCTATGTCTGACTTCAGTCCATGGAAAGCGACCTTGGCGGCATGACACATGGGGAACACTTTGCAATACACAAGGGGATGGAGCTTTTCAGAAAAATTTTGGACCCACTTAGATTAATGTACAAATAGCCCGAGGACACGCTTCAAGGAAGCACGATCATGTGGCGGGGCCATGTCGAGCAACAGTCGCAGTCGCTCTTTGTCTGGGGTGATAGTGCCCTGGGTCACGGTGTACCCCAGGAGATCTATCGTTCGAACCGAATAGTGACAGTTAGCCTCGTTCAGATTCAGCCGGTACTTGCGCGCAACCTTGAGGAAGTGCTGCAGATTAGCATCATGATGAGCTTGATTGTACCCACAAACCGTTAGGTTGTCCAGGTAAACAAAGTATCTGTTAAGTGTTCCTTAGCAATTATGTCATCTATGGACCTTTGGAAGCATGAAACCCCAAAGGTGACTCCGAAAGGCAAACGAGTGAAGTGGTACAACCTCTGTCCGTATTCAAACCCGGTGTAGATGCAATCGGCCCCCGCAATCGGGAATTTGATGATGCGTGCTTCGGAGATCTAAAGTGCTGTATACCGAGTAATGTGCCACCTGTCGGACCAGGGCATCCAATCCCGGGAGTGGGTAGGCGTCCAATTCCGTAAACCGATTAATCGTCTGCGAGTAGTCGATTACCATGCGTTTGCGATTATTTTCGGTCTGGACTACCAAAACTTGAGCTCTCCAAGGTGATCGACTAGGTTCGATTATGCCCTCCTTTAGAAGTCGACTGGTTACCCTCAGCAATAAATTGCGTGTCTGCCCGTGAGTATTGCTGTGATTTAACGGCGACCGGGGTGCAGTCAGGAGTCAAATTGGGAAACAGCGACAGGGGTTCTATTTCCATCCCGGCCAGAGCGCATACAGAAAGAGTATTATCACCACCAAATTCCATTTCTAACCGACCATGACGACGAAGAAAATCATGACCTAACAAAACCTCTTCACATAATGTCGGTAAGACCTTTAAATGAACATCCGGAAACATCTGGCCATTGAACACTAGCTTCAGCCGACATTCTCCTTTAGTCTGCATCCAAAGGGCTTGGGAAGCCATGAAAATACGGCGCGATGTCCCGAGAATCGGCCAGCCATGCTTCTGGACGAGTCGCATGTCAACATAGCTATCAGTTGAGCCCGTGTCGATCAAGGCGTTTACCATCTGTCCCTCAATCATAACAGGAACAACAGCGCTGGACAGTCCGGGCGGCCCGGTAGTTGTCGAGACATCCAGAGGTGGCGATCGAGCCACGCGCATGGCCCCGACACCGGCTAGCGTCGAGCGTGGAGCCGCTCGAGCCCCGCGCGGTGAGAGGATCCCAGTCAAGGTCGCGCGGGGAGATGATCCCAGTCAACGCCGCATGGGGTGCCGATTGTGCCTCGGGCTGTGAGAGGATCACGGACAGTGTCGAGCGAGTTCGCCAGCCTCGTGACGAGCGGCATACCTTTGCAAAATGGCCTCTCCGTGAGCAAGAGTAACACATCGCTTCTCGCGCCGGGCAGACTGACCTCAAATGATTCCGGTTTCCGCAGAAAAAGCACTTAGCGTTACTCCCGGCAGATGGGGCCGCGGCAGCTGCGGCTGTCACGCTCATGCCTGAAGCCTCAAAAGCGTCCGTTGTCCCCGATTCCAGCGGAGGTTCAGCATCCGTTCGGTCCGCAATAGTAGCATTCTCCGGTCGTTTCTCACCGGTTAAACCTGCAGTGACGTATGGGCGATCGTACGCTTCCAATTGTGGCTGCGCCTCGTGAAGCACGAGTGCCAATTCATGAGCCTTCTTCAGCGTTAGATCCGAAGGCTCCAGCAATCTTTGACGTATTATCGGCGAGTAAATCCCCGAAACAAAAGAATCACGCATCAGATCATCACACACCTGTTCGTGCGTCCGAGCTTCAGCGGTGCAGTCTTTAGCTAAACGGCGAAGTTCCTGAACGAAGTGGTCGATGGATTCCAAAGGGCCCTGTCACCGTGAAGCGAGCTGATAGCGAGTGTAGAGCACGTTCCGAGTCTTAATGTAGATTTGACGTAGTTCCGCTTCGGCGGCGGCGAACACGTCGCATTGAGAAATGTACTCGTAAACGGAATGGGTCACGTGGGAATTAAGAACAGCTAGCTTGATATCGTCCGTGATATCCGCTTGGGCTCCCAGGTAGCTTGTCAGCAGACTAAACCAGTGTTTGAGCTGGGCAGACGCGTCCGGTGCCTGAGGGTCTCCGCCGAAGATCGGTACTTGTATCAACTTATGAGTCATGACGATCTCGATCAAGACAAGAGATGGATTCAGATTAATTGTTGTAAAAATCAGAGATACAACATTGTCTCAGATCATGAGTTTAATCTGAATAGATCCCTATCAATACCTGTAAAGAGAATCAGCGAATATCATATCAGTACTCGGCATTCATCTGAATCAGTATGGGTTAACAATCGAGCACAGGCAAGCAAGCCTTGAACAAAGTGGTTGTACGTACCATCTAATTATGCACCTACGTAACACACAAGAAATTTCACAGGAATGATCGCTGCGCTGAATGTCTGAGATCTTTATAACTGCCGCGCAGTGGACAGAAGTCGCATTACACCTGGGTTCAGACTTGGACACAATTTCACGACAACCCCCATTAATCCACCCCAAACCCACCTCCTTCAAATTCTCTGTTTTCTTTCCTGAAAGTCCCTATGGTGTTCATCTTGTTTATCCCTTGTACCGCTCCCAGCCCTATCACCTCCACAGATCTCCTGATGTCCCTGTTCCCTGTTGTTGTTGTGCTTCCCTCTATTGTCCCCTCTTGTCTGCTACTTCCTTTGTTACATGTTCCATGTGTTAGCTCCTATATGAACCTCGACTTAATCTAAAAAAGATCAAAAGCCTAACAGTGGCATAGCCGGGCTTGTTTGATACATTCCTTGAAGAGGATAGTATGACCTGGGTGGAGATGCCAGTGAGCAAATAATGTAAGTATTAAATGTTTTTGAAGTAATCGAAGTCTCTAAGCTGTATGTCCCCATGGAAACGAAGATATTGCATTGAGACACTGGTTTATTCTATATGTTGGTCAGTTAGTCAACATTATCAAAGTGACCTCAGCACCATCCCGACACACACCACTGTGTGTGTTAAGGAATGAGGTGTTTTACAGCGGCCAGAGTGCAAATCCTGCCACCAACCTCCTTGAGAGAGGACTCAGTGAGTTGGTACTCATTTTGCTGACCTCAGGATGACGGGCTGAGTCAACCCCACCTGGTGTTAATTCAACAGCTGACTGGGATTCACACTCGGGTCCCTGGGATCCCAAGCCATCCACCCTAACCGTTAAGCTAACACCAGGCTTAGGGTGGTTGGAGGCAGTCATAAGAAATGCTTCAACGTTTGAAGAGCCCTTTATCAAAGTTTTACTGATATATGATCTAGGGGGAGGGGGGAAGCATGCAACCCTCCCCCCCACCCCCCCTTCAATCAATCAATCAAAATGGTTTATTGAAGGCATGAAAGCAATGGCTGAATTACACATGCATACATATTCATAATTTGCAATAAAAGATTGCTTACAAGATAAAAAATATATAAAATTGAAATAGTGAATTTACAAAAAAATGTAAAATTAGAAAACAAATATGGAATGTTTCAAACAGAATTTTTTTTTTTAACATCTTTTTGTTCTGCATTTGTACTGAGTACTTTTGTGCTTTCCTGAGATTAAAAAAGTGTATATCTCATAGCAGGTAACCACTTTGTATGCAATTGATGGGTTTCAATAGCGAGTGCAAAATCTTTACACAACTTATATCGTCGTTCCTCCAGGGTTTGTAATTTACTTGTTCCCAAAGCAAGATGGTAAGATGTGTAACGTTGTCCTGACATTATTTTGCAGGTTCTTTTTTGAACCTGTTCTAAATTGTTCACCTGTGTTTTATTTAGGGCTGCATTGAAAACAGGTACACAATACTCCAACACGGGTCTCATGTTGCCAATATAAATTGTCACAAAGTCACACATGGGTAAATTACACGTTTTTTTTGTTGTTGTTGTTTGTTTGTTTTTGTACACAGAATTGAGGCTCGTGAAAGAGCTAAAGAGCATTTATCACACAAACAAATCAAACAGACAAACAAAGTACAGTATATAAAAAGGGGAGCTGTGGGGGAGAGAAACAAGATAGGGAGAGAAGAGGAAGCACACAAACACAACATTTGAGAGCAGGGACATCGGGAGATCTGTGGGAGGGAGAGGGCTTGGGGGGAGGAGGCGTGGGAAGGGGAGGGGGGTGGGAGAAGTATAAATCACAAGGACAATAAAACACAAGGACACTGCAAGGACTTCGAGGAAAGAAGTTGGTATTTCAAAAAAGTGGATTTGGGGTGAAATTAGCGGGGGTAGAAAAGATCGAGGTTTTGGATGGGGGAAGATAAGACATGGTGGTGAACAGCTGTTTTAAAGACCTGGAGGGAGGAGTGGGATTGAAGAATGTGAGGGAGCTTGTTCCAGAGGCGGGAGAAAAGAGGAATGAAGGAGTGAAGGTGAGCAGAGAGTCGTGATTTTGGCAGTTTAACCATAAGAGGGTTGCAGGCAGATCTTGTGCGACCTGTAGGAATATTTGGGGGACAGAGCCCAGAGAGAGCTGGAGGAGCAAGGCCGGAGAGGAGTCGGAAGAAGACGGAAAGACCACCAACCTGCCTGCGGTGAGTAAGTGAAAGGCCTTCGGAGTTGGCTTCATCGCGGGAGATTCCAATGATTCTGAAAGCTTTGGTTTCAACAGTGTGAAGATGAGCTAGGTGTGAGGCAGGAGCACCAGCCCAGAGAGGAGAGCAGTATTCCGTTGAGCTGCGGATGAAAGCCTTGTATGTGGTGAGGAGCTCAGGTGTGCCAAGGAAGGACTTCGCATGACGGAGGATGCCCAGTCGGCGACTGGCTTTGGAGGCCAGATTTGAAATGTGGTTTTCCCAGGAAAGATCATGGCAAATAGTGAGACCCAAAAGCTTGAGTGACAGAACTTCTTGGAGAGGATTATTCAGAAAGTGAATGGGAGGGTTGTCCAATCGGTCCAATCGGTCTTTTCGGAGAGACATCGTAAGAGTGTGAGATTTGTCAGGATTGAAAGACATGTTCCACTTGTTTGACCAGTCTGTGATTTTGTCCAGGTCTGCAGAGAGTGAGGAGGCTGCAGACTGCCGATCTGAGGGATGAGGAATGGAGCGGCAGAGAGTGGAGTCATCAGCAAAGAGATAGAGAGGATTTTCGAGAGAGTCAGAGAGATCATTGATGAAGACCAGAAAAAGCACAGGGCCCAGAGCACTGCCTTGGGGAACTCCAGCCAGAACAGGAAGAGGAGATGAGAGAAACCCATTCAGGGCCACACGTTGACTACGACTAAAGAGGAAATCCGCCAGCCATGCGTGGAGATTTCCATGGATACCAAAGGAGGAGAGTTTGGTGAGCAGAGCGGGGTGCCAGACCGTATCGAAGGCACGTGATATGTCAAGGGAGACGGCTCTAATTTCCTGTTTGGCATTGAGGACCTCCATCCATTGTTGAGACAGCAGATGCAGCATGTCCAGAGTAGAGTGACCTGGTCTGAAGCCAAATTGATGATCAGAGATCAAGCCATTGGAGAAGAGGAAAGATTTCATATCCAAAGCAATGATGGATTCCATGACTTTGCTGATAGTTGGGAGAAGTTTGTGTAGTTGCAAGGATCTGTTTTTGCACATTTTTTGTGTAAAGCGGTGATGTTGGCTGATTTACAAGCAGATGGCAGATGACCTTGAGCAAAAGAGAGGGTGAAGAGAACAGAGAGAGGGTGAGTAGAGCAGAAGAACAGGATTTTAGGACCCGTGGGCTTATGCCGTAAGGTCCAGTTGCAGAATCAGAGTCGAGGGTTGACAGAAACTTTTCCACCTTGTCAGGCGGAAAGGACACAGAGTCCAGGAGCAGCTGGGTACGCCTGGGTACGGTGGGTACAGAGAGGGATGTGTTTGTGACACAAGATTTCGAGGCAAACACAGAGTTGAGGCATTCAGCTTTTTCACGTGCGGAGTCAGCTGTGTAGCCGTTTGAGGTAAGGGAGGGGGTGGAGGGGGAACAAACACCAGAAACAGATTTCACCAGACGCCACCAGGATTTGGAAGAGGGAGACAGATTTGAGAGTTCGGTCTTGAGAACGGAGAGATAATGTTTCCTGGCTCTCCTGAGGGTCGACACACACTTGTTTCGGGCTTTGTGAAAGGAAATGAGATTTCCTTCCATTGGATTTGTTTTCCAGGAGGCGAAGGCAAGTTGTTTCTGGGCAACTGCCTCACCATAAGATTCCGTGTACCATAGACAGGAGGTAGGGTATGATCACTGAAGACGAGATGGGATAAATCTGTGCATGACAGAGAGCCATTTACTTTGCAAGACTTCCCAGGATGAGTTGATGTCAGAGGCGGTAGAGATGGGAGACCAGTCCAGATGATTTACGGCTGCTTGAAGACCGTGCCAGTTAGCCTGAGTGAAATGCCAGACTCGTCGACGCTGAGGAGGCTCTCTGAGAATGGTCAGAGAGATGTCCACTTTAACAAGCAAATGATCAGATGAGCCGATTGGAGCAGAAGAAGAGCAGCAGACAATTGCAGGGAAGTTAGTCATAACCAAGTCGAGAAGAGAAGATGCTCCGTTGACTGAGATCCGGGTCGGGAAATTGACAGATTGTGTCGGTCCCAGTGAGTCGCAGAAGTCCTTTGCTGAAGAGCCATGGCTGGTGAGAGAGGTACCCACGCCCAGCCAACTAGCATGGTGACAATTGAAATCACCACATATGAGGAAGAGAGAGTTGGGATGAGGAGATAGAAGTTGGTCCATATTTTCAGACAGCGAGATATCAATGGAGTCATCACTGTTTGGTGGACGGTACAACACACATATCAACAAAAGGTTGGAGCGAAGGGGAAGCCGTAGCCAGAGGTATTCCTGGGGGTGAGGTGGAGAGAGGGCAGGGCGAGTCCTCACAGTGCAGGGCGATTGAGGAAGAGAGTTTTTGATAAAGATAGCAACCCCACCTCCAGGACGAGGCTCAGGTCTATCATACCGGAGGTAACCCGGGAGAGATACTAAGGCATCATGAAGGAGGAAAGTTTCTGTTGAGCAGATCAAGTCTGGTTTGTCAGAAGCAACCTGTATGGAGAGATCAGTCAAGTTTGAGCGAAGGCCCCGGATGTGTGAGGTCCATACTGTTAATGAAGAGGAAGGGGGAGCATCGGATACAGAACAGGGGGGAGGGGGGGAAGGGTAGGGTAAGATGTGGAAGAGGAGGAAGAGGTTGGGAGAGCTGTTGACAGTGTGTCAAATTTCAGAATAGTTAGGAGAAAGGGAAGGATGGGGCGGACAAAATGTTTGATGGTGATTGGGTGAGGCACAGTGAGGTGTTATTTGAGGAGGGGGAAGAGCGAGGAAGAAGGTTGGGGGAGATGGAGGTGAGAGTTGGAACGGGGAAGAAGCGGGAAGGACGCTTTGAGGAGGAGGGGTGAGAGGGGGGAAATGGAGAAGAAATGAGGGTGGGGAGATTTGAAGGGGAAGGGGAGGGGCGAGGGGGGAGTTTATGAGGAGAGGGGTTAGGGGGGAGTTTAGGAGGGAAGGGGCAAGGGGGGGGGGGATTTAAAGGGATGGGAGATGGGGAGATTTGAAGGGGAGGGGTGAGGGGGAGTTTTTGAGGGGAGGGGTGAGGGGGGAGTTTTTGAGGGGAGGGGTGAGGGGGAGTCTCTGAGGAGAGGAGTGTGGGGGGGGTTTAGGAGGGAAGGGGCAAGGGGGGAGATTTGGAGGGGAGGGGCAAGGGGGAAGATTTGAAAGGGATGGGTGATGGTGAAGATTTGGAGGGGAGGGGTGAGTTTGGATTTTAGAAAATGTACGATTAATGGGAAACGAACATTTATTGCAAAATGAGTTTCTTGTGACCTTTGAGGCAAAAATACGTTTAAGGATGCTGGAGGAGAGGGGGAGGAGGTGGAGTGCAGGTGAGTTTCGGGAATGCATGAAAGAGGAACTGTAAGAGATGGAATTTTTTTTTGGAATGGATAGATTTGGTGAGCAAGTTGAAAACCCCCTGTTGAAGAAGAAGAAGAAAAAGGTGTTATAATATACGACAGAATGCAGTACTTCAGGGGAAAGTTTAAACATTTTTAAATTGAACAGTGAAAACTATCTGGGGAAATGGGGACACACATTCCACAAACTCGACACGTGGTCGAAGAACGAACGAACGAATAAGAGCAACGAATAAGAGCAACGAATAAGAACACAAATAAGAACAGAGAAGGAAATGTTTTTTTTTGTTTTTTTTTGAGTTGAGATTAAAAAAACAAGGACGTATGGGGTGAAAAGATTGGGGAAAACTGAGAGAACGAAAGTAATTGGAGCACAATCGACCGCTGAGAGAAAAACAAAGCCTCAAGGTAGGACATGGTACGAGGCCTCAAAATACGCGGCACGAAATAACCAACGATTTTTTATGCAGGTATGAAAGATAAACACCGAGAATCCTCCTTGGGACACACTATAAGGTACACACACCGAAAGATAAATACAGTTTCGACAAAAATACAATTGTGAACAATTACTTAACTTCGAAACGAGAACGTGTACAGCTTCGAAAAATTGTGCCGTCGCCGCCAAGATCTCGCGAGATCTCCAATCTCTCGCGAGTTTTAGGCCCCAGTCACACCGGGCCTGCGACCAGGTTACGACCTAGCTGCGACCGAAAAATGTTGGAATCGTGGGCGAATCGCAGAAAGAGCGCGCGACTGGTCGCAGAGGTCGTGCGTGATCGCCAGAGCAAAATCAGTTGCAGCAAGGTCGATGGTCATGTTCAAAACTTTTGTCCTGCGATTCCAAATCATAAGAGGTCGCAGACAGGTCTTCCATGGTCGTACCACCAGTCGCGCATGGACGCACCACCAGTCGTGCATGATCGCGGGTCAAGTAGTCGCACGATTGGTCGTGCTACTGGTCCTGCCACCTGACGATTGGTGGTGCCACCTGGTGTACGCCCTCACGATCGGTAGTGCAACCAGTCACGACCTGTCCCGACTGGTTGCACGACCTTACGATTGGTGGTACCACCAGTCTTTAGCTCGCAGTCTTCAGCTCGCCAAGGCTGTGCGCGTTTACCTCAAGCACTACTACAACAACGTCGGCAGTGTCCCATGGCAAGATAACATGATCAAGGAACTGTTGTGTGAATGTTGGAATTTTGATATTCTTTTTGAGATGTGTATCATATACTAGCAGAAGTACCCGGCATTGCAGGGGAGGGGAGGGGAGGGGAGGGGAGGAGAGAAGGGGGGGAGGGGAGGAGAGAGGGGGGGGGGAGGGGAGGATAGAGGGGGGGGGGAGGGGAGAAGAGGGGGGGGAAGTACCCGGCATTCCGTGTATAAACGTGAGGGAGAAGAGGGGGGAGGGGGAAGGGGAGGAGAGGGGGGGAGGGAGAGGGGGGGAGGGGGAGGGGAAGGGGGAGGATGGGAGGGGGGAGGGGGAAAATGGAGGGGGAGGGGGAAGGGGAAAGGGGAGGGGGAAAAGGGAGGGGGAGGGGTAGGGTGGAGGAGGAAGGGTGAAGGGGGAGGGAAGGGGAGGGCCAGTCAACAATGACGTTGCAGTTCTCATGGTCGGAGAGCAGCACAACAATCACGACATCGTCCTGAATCTTCGCAACAGCACGAAGCGGATTTTGGAGACTCACCGATCCTGTGACGCCCTCCAGTACCGGCGTTGCCGGGTGGGGGAAGGGAGACCCGTACATTCCCAACCCGTACATTCGCCCTCTTGACTCAAGCTCACTTGGACAAAAGCCTCGCACAAATTACACCGTGAAGGTCCAATGGCCATGTCTATGCCATTGGGAGGGGGAGGGGGAGGGGAAGGGGAGGGGGAGGGGGGGGAGGGGGAAAAGGGAGGGGGGGGAAAAGGGAGGGGGAGGGGGAAAAGGGAGGGGGAGGGGAAAAGTGGAGGGGTAGGGTGGAGGAGGAAGGGAGGGGGGAGGGGGAAGGAGGAGGGAAGGGGAGGGGAGGGCCAGTCAACAATGCCGTTGCAGTTTTCATGGTCGGAGAGCAGCTCAACAATCGCGACATCGTCCTGAATCTTCGCAACAGCACGAAGCGGATTTTGGAGACTCACCGATCCTGTGACGCCCTCCAGTACTGGCGTTGCCGGGTGGGGGAAGGGAGACCCGTACATTCCCAACCCGTACATTCGCCCTCGACTCAAGCTCACTCGGACAAAAGCCTCACACAAATTACACCATGAAGGCCCAATGGCCATGTCTATGCCACAAATCAAGTACGTGAGCGAGTCGGGCGCAGTGAATTAAAAATATATAGAACGCTCATACTCCGTGAAAAGTGAAGTTGCAATATTTTTGAAAAATTTCATTGGTTGCTAGGAGACGGCAGCATGTAAAAACCGTTTGAATATTTGCAATACAGTTTGATCCAGAGGTAAGTGGTATGGTCTTGCTGATTGGTGGACACGGTATGTGTAAGGGAAATTATTTTGGTGTCCTGTATCTGGTCGTGCTAGTTGGTGAACACGGTACATTTAAGGGAAATGATTTTCTGTCATTCTTCTGAGTGGTTGCTTCTCCTTCCCGTATTTTTGTTCATTTTATTGTTTTTTTCCCACTCTCTTGAGTTGTGGGCCTTCCTTGAGTGGTATTACATTTATCATCATCATCATTGGAATGTCTGTTGTAAAGATACGGACATCAAGTCCGTATCTTGACGCAGAGAGCATCAAGCACCATCTTTTTATACCAGGCAATGGTATATGGCAATGGTATATGGTATATTTGCAATGGCAAAGGCAAACGGCAACGCACTAACGCAGACCTCGCTCGGCCCCGCCCACAGCGACCTCTCTTGGCCCCGCCCATAGCTGCCTCGCTCGGCCCCGCCCACAGCGACCTCGCCCGGCCCCGCCCACAGCGACCTCGCTCGGTCCCGCCCACAGTGACCTTGCTCGGTCCCTCCCACAGCGGCATCACTCCGCCCTACACGGCACGATCTATATATTATTCGTACAATGCCGGGTACTTCTGCTCGCTGAAAACAAATCTATGTGAAACATGCTACTATCTATGCTAAATCATGCTAAATCATGCTAAATGCTAATCATGCAGAAGTACCCGGCAAAAACGCAATCGCTTTTCGCTCTGAAATACGTGCGAACGCATAACTGAGTTAATGGCGGCAACGAACATCACGTGATCGCTCTGACCGAATCAGCGCGCTGCTCTGCTACCGGTCAGATTCCGGTCATAATATTCCGCGCTGAGGTAAAAATATGGTAAAAACATATTATGAAATAAATTTTTAGGTCAGCCATGTTCTTCCCAGGCTCAATGGCCATGTCTGTGCCAAATATCAAGTACGTGAGCCTCTCCGTTTCTGAGTCTATCGGTAACATCACACACACACACACACACACACACACACACACACACACACACACACACACACACACACACACACACACACACACACACACACACACACACACTGTTTTAGATATATAGATTATATGCTATGTGTTTGATCTATTTTTGCATATCTATTTTGCAATGAACTTGTACAATAAACATGCTATTTCATGGTATGTCAGGACAAAAAGTAATAATTAGTTGTCTTTGTTGTGTGTGTCTGGTCTGAGTAATAAATGACTGGTTTATATTCCAATGGAAAAAATTATTATTTTAAAAACAAATTAAATCAATACATGTATACACAAACAAAGTTCTTTGTCAAAGTAAAATCTTTAACACAACAAAGTAATGTGCAGAAATAAGCTGCCAGGCCACAGCTCCCTTCTTGGGAGACATAGCGAATTATAGTTTCAGTTGAAAAGTTCGACGAAGTGTACTCCTTGAGAGGTAGGTGACTACTGATGCACAATCGCGAGCCTTTAGGTCTGATCGAGCGACCCATCTCGCGACTGGCTGCGATTGGTCGTGCGAGTGGTCGCAGGTTGCCACGACCGATTGATCGTACGATCGGTCGCTGATCGCCACCACTAGTCGCACGATTACCTATGATTGATCTTGCGATCGATCTTCTCCAATCGTTGGTGATCGCACGACCACGCGTACCACCAATCGTACGATGACCTACCACCAGTCTTAAGAGCAATCGCAGTATGCGATCGCAAATGGAGATCGTAGCAAACATTGCCGATTGGTCGGACCTCGGCCAAATTGCCACCAATCGCACGATCCAGAAAACGTACGATCCAGTGTGACTGAGGCTTAAGATTACATAAAATATTTAATACACGGGATGGGACTTTTCTCACATGCATCATTGATCATTACCAAAAACAAAATTGGACCTAATTTTGTACCCTGTGGTACTCTTGCATGACTATTTTTCATTATTATTATTATTTTTTTGTATACATAATCGAGGCTCGTGAAAGAGCTAAGATTTATCACACAAACAAATCAAACAGACAAACAAACAAAGTATATAAAATGGGGAGTGGTAGACAATATGGGGAGAGAAGGGGAAGCACATAAACACAACATTTGAGAGCAGGGACATCGGGAATGTGTGGGAGGGAGAGGGCTTGGGGGCAGGCGGTGTGGGAAGGGGGGGGGGGTGGGTGGGAGAAGTATAAACACAAGGACACAAAGGACTTCCAGGAAAGAAGTTGGTATTTCAAAAAAGTGGATTTGGGGTGAAATTAGCAGGGGTAGAAAAGATCAAGGTTTTGGATGGGGGAAGATAAGAGATGGTGGTGAACAGCTGTTTTAAAGACTTGGAAGGAGGAGTGGGATTGAAGAGAGTGAGGGAGGTTTGTTCCAGAGGCGGGAGAAAAGAGGAATGAAGGAGTGAAGGTGAGCAGAGAGTCTTGATTTTGGCAATTTAACCATAAGTGGGTTGCAGGCAGATCTTGTGCGACCTGTAGGAATATTTGGGGGACAGAGCCCAGAGAGAGCTGGAGGATCAAGGCCGGAGAGGAGTCGGTAGAAGACAGAAAGACCACCAACCTGCCTGCGGTGAGTAAGTGAAAGGCCCTCGGAGGTAGCTTCATCACCGGAGATTCCAATGATTCTGAAAATCATTTACAAACCATATCTGGTATGGTTCACTTATATTTCATGCACTGCTGACGGAATTCCAAAAAGCTAATAATCCAGGAGATAATATATGGGCGTGCTCATAGGTGAATCCATTTACAAACCAGAACATTGTGATCAATTCGATCGAAGGCTTTTGAAAAATCTGTAAGAACTATGGTGGATATTGATTTTGGATTATCAGCATTTTCATATGGCTAATGAAGTATTCTGATTAGATAATGACAAGTTGTCATAATATCATCACCTTGTCATCATTTCAGTTCCTCCCAAAAATCAAGTGTGATCATTTGCCCCAACCAGGTATATGATGTAATATATGAACGTTCCCTCAAGGTTGGCGAAAGAAACATAACTGGCAAAGCCAAATGGCATCACATTCTACCTTTCAGAAGCGTAATTGTTGGCTATAAACTCACCCAATATGTAGGATAAATATGTGAGGGACATACAGTGCATACAGTGCACTGTTTTGGCTCAATTGGACATGTGGTTGCTGAGAAAAACGAGATTTAGTCCGTACGGACGGACAACCCGAAAACATAATTTCTCCGGCCATCTTTAAGGGCGGAGGCACAAAAAATAAACAACACCGAATTTTGAAGCATATTGGTTAAAATGTATCCAGAATGTAATTGTATCCTTCTGATGTGCTCCAATTGTTCCTCTGGATATTTCAAATCGACCTCAAAATAATAACCAACCTTTGAATCATCCAATTCTTTTTGTGTAGAGATACATACATCTTGTAAAACCTTTTTGTAATCTTTTTCCTTTACCCATCTAAGTTTTCCATAAGGAAGAGCCTGAGACATTGCCCAGCCATACAGGTTGTTCGCATCATAATACATCAAGTAGGAGCTCTCTACCGATGGATCATAATTTGGAATGTACTTGTTATTTGCTTTAGCATATCTCTTTGAACAGACTTGTGAAATTCCTCCTCTCTTTGCCTTTTCAATCATCAAAAGCATATCAAGTCCCTGGTGTTGGGCTAGTGGCTAGGGTGCCGGCTTAGGATCCTAGGATCCTGGGTTCGAATCCCGGTCAATCGCTGAATTAACGCCAGGGGGGGTTGACTCAGCCTGTCATCCTTTCGAGGTCGGCTAATTGAGTACCAGTTCACTGGTAATTCCCTGCTTGTCGTTAAAGGCGGCAAAAAGGGTTGGCGTCAGGAAGGGCATCCGGCCGTAAAACATTGCTTCAAAAAGGGGACCGAAAAACAACAACAACCACGGTTCCCGAAAAAGGCCAACCCCTGCTTGCGGGGAAAAAATGGCCTCTAAAGGTGGTTTTTTGATGTGCTCCAATGGCTTGAGGAACACCATAATTATTACAAGCTCATCCAACAAACGTCCAGAAGTTATTTCTAGGAAAATTGTCTCTGCTCTTCATCCTCCTCAAGGACTTGTCAAACAATCAAGTATGGCTTTTTATCTCTGATGTCTTGTCTGCATGTATAAAAATGATTTGAGATTGTTGTTCAGGGCAAATCCTTATTTTGCCTCAAGGATGCTTTTCTGACGTTGAATAGTTTGGTACTCCAAAAGTTTTGTTTATGCACGTCATTGCCACACGAGTTTGATGACCGTTACTGCACTCCCTGTCCCCCTCCTCCCCTCTGCAGGCCAGATCGGTTTGGGAGAGGAGGATACCGTATGTCTGATGATTTTCGTGGTCAGCCGCATGGGCGAGACAGAGGCTATGGGGGTTATACGGTATGTGCTCCAATTGCACATGAATGTCTCGTAAGGAAAGGGTTAAATTGTTTTTTGGAGCTGTCTGGGGCGAGGATGCACTTTGAGAGAAGTATCATTCCCAGGGTGGTGGAAGGAGATCTTATGATGAGGGTTCCTGGGGAAGGAGGAATTTTGGAGATTCCCGCGGTCCTCCTCCAAGCAAGATGTCGCGTTTGGATGATGATGGCAGAAAAGGTGAGCATCTTGAAATATTTTGTTCCTGCCCGAATGACTTTTTTTTTTTTTTTTTTTTTTTTGTATACAAGATCGAGGCTCGTGAAAGAGCTGACATAAATCACACAAAAAGTCAAACCGACACATAAAACACAAAATAAGGGGAGCGGTAGACAAGATGGGGAGAGAGGGGGAAGGACACAAACGCAACATTTGAGAGCAGGGACATCGAGAGAAATTTGGGAGGGGGAAGGCTTGGGGGGAGTTGGGAGAGGTATAAAACATATGGACACTGCAAGGACCTCCAGAAAAGAAGTTGGAATTTAAAAAAAAGTGTATGGGATGAATTAGCGGGGGTAGAAAAGATCAAGGCTTTGGATGGGGGAAGATCTGTCATATCAACACACATGAAAATAGTCATGATGGTGGTGAACAGCTGTTTTAAAGACCTGGAGGGAGGAGTGGGATTGAAGGGAGTGGGGGAGTTTGTTCCAGGGGCGGGAGAAAAGGGGAATGAAAGAGTGAAGGTGAGCAGAGAGCCTAGATTTTGGCAGTTTAACCATAAGAGGGTTGCTGGCAGATCTTGTGCGACCTGTAGGAATATTTGGCGGACAGACCACAGAGAGAGCTGGGGGAGCAAGGCCGGAGAGGAGTCCGTAGAAGACAGAAAGACCACCAACTTGCCTGCGGTGAGTGAGTGAAAGGCCCTCGGAGTTAGCTTCATCGCAGGAGATTCCAATGATTCTGAAAGCTTTGGTTTCAACAGCGTGAAGCCGAGCTCGGTGTGAGGCAGGAGCACCGGCCCAGAGAGGGGAATAGTATTCCATTGAGCTGCGAATGAAAGCCTTGTATGTGGTGAGGAGCTCAGGTGTGCCAAGGAAGGACTTCGCACGACGGAGGATGCCCAGTCGGCGACTGGCTTTGGAGGCCAGCTTGGAAATGTGGTTTTCCCAAGAAAGATCATGGCAGATCGTGAGACCCAAAAGCTTGAGCGACAGAACTTGGAGAGGATTGTTGAGAAAGTAGATGGGAGGGTTTTCCAGTCGGTCTTTTTGGAGAGACATAGTAAGAGTGTGAGATTTGTCAGGATTGAAAGACATGTTCCACATGTTTGACCAGTCTGTGATTTTGTCCAGGTCTACAGAGAGTGAGGAGGCTGCAGACTGCCAATCTGAGGGATGAGGAATGGAGCGGCAGATAGTGGAGTCATTAGCAAAGAGATCGAGAGGACTTTCCAGAGAGTCGGAGAGATCATTGATGAAGACCAGAAATAGCACAGGGCCCAGAACACTACATGGGGGAACACCAGTCAGAACAGGAAGGGGAGATGAGAGAAATCCATTCAGGGCCACACGTTGCCTACGACCAGAGAGGACGTCCGTAATCCATGAGTGGAGATTTCCATGGATACCAGAGGAGGAGAGTTTGGTGAACAGAGCTGGGTGCCAGACCGTATCGAAGGCACGTGATATGTCAAGGGAGACAGCTCTGATTTCCTGTTTGGCATTGAGGACCTCCATCCATTGTTGAGACAGCAGAAGCAACATGTCCAGAGTAGAATGACCTGGTCTGAATCCAAATTGATGATCAGAGATCAAGCCATTGGAGAAGAGGAAGGATTTGATATCCGAAGCAATGATGGATTCCATGACTTTGCTGATAATTGGGAGCAGGCTGATTGGTCTGTAGTTGCAAGGATCTGTTTATGCACCTTTTTTGTGTAAAATGGTAATGTTTGCTAATTTCCAAGATGCTGGCAGATGACCTTGAGCAAAAGAGAGGGTGAAAAGAACTGAGAGAGGGTGAGATAGAGCGGCAGAGCAGGATTTTAGGACCCATGGGCTGATGCCGTCTGGTCCAGTTGCAGAATCAGAGTCGAGATTTGACAAAAACTTCTCCACCTTGTCAGGAGAGAAGGACACAGAGTTCAGGAGCAGTTGGGTTTGACTGGGAAAGGTGGGAACAGAGAGAGATGGGTTTGGGACACAATATTTTGAGGCAAACACAGAGTTGAGGCATTCGGCTTTGTCACGTGCGGTGTCAACTGTGTAGCCATTTGAGGTAAGGGAGGGGATGGAGGGGGAACAAACACCAGAAACGGATTTGACCAGACGCCACCAGGATTTGGAGGAAGGAGACAGGTTTGAGAGTTCAATCTTGAGTGTGGAGAGATAGTGCTTCCTGGCACACCTGAGGGTAGACACACACTTGTTCCAAGCTTGGTGGAAGGAACTGAGATTGCCTTCAGTTGGATTTGCCTTCCAAGAGGCAAAGGCAAGTTATTTCAAGGCAACTGCCTCACCACAAGATTCAGTGTGCCATGGACGGGAGGAAGGGTAAGGCAACTGAAGACAAGATGGGATAAATCTGTGCATGAGAGAGAGCAGTTTGCTTTGGAAGAATTCCCAGGAAGAATTGATGTCGGAGGCAGAAGAGATGGGAGACCAGTCCAGATGATTGATGGCTGCTTGCTGACCGTGCCAGTCAGCCTGAGTGGAATTCCAGACTCGTCGGCGCTGAGGAGGCTCTCTGAGAGATGTCTACTTTAACAAGCACATGATCAGAAGAACCGATTGGAGCAGAAGAAGAGCAGCAGACGTTTGCAGGGAAGTTTGTCATAACCAAGTCTCGAAGAGAAGATACTCCATTGACTGAGATCCGGGTCGGGAAATTGACAGATTGTGTCAGTCCCAATGAGTTGCAGAGGTCCTTTGCTGAGATGCCATTTCTGGTGAGAGATGAACCCACACCCAGCTGGCATGATGACAGTTGAAGTCGTCACATATGAGGAAGAGAGAGTTTGGATGAGTGCATAGAAGTTGGTCCATGTTGTCTGACAGCGAAATGTAAATGGAGTCATCACTGTTTGGAGGACGGCACAGAACACATCTGAACAAAAGGTGGGAGCGGAGAGGAAGCCGTAGGCAGAGGTACTCCTGGGGGTGGGGTGGAGAGAGGGCAGTGCAAGGTGAGTGAGGAAGATAGTTTTTGATAAATATAGCCACCCCACCACCAGGACGAGGCTCAGGTCTATCATGCCGGAGGAGGGAGTAACCAGGAAGAGATATTAAGGAATCGGAGACATCTTGAAGGAGTAAAGTTTCTGTTGAGCAGATCAAGTCTGGATTGTCAAAAGCAACCTGAATGGAGAGATCAATCAGGTTTGAGCGAAGGCCCCGGATGTTTGAGGTCCATACCGTTAATGAGGAGAGAGGGGAAGCATCTTGTGCAGGACAGGGGAGCGGAGGGGTAGGGTCAGATGAAGGATGAGAGGGGGAGGTAGGGAGAGCAGTTGATAGTGTGTCAGAGATTACAGAAGAGTTACAAGAAAGGGAAGAATGAGGAGGATGAAAGGTTTGATGGTGATGGGATGAGGCACATTGAGGGGGTGTTTGAGGGGGGGGGGGGGGGCAGTGGAAAGTACAAGGTTGGGGGAGGTTTAGGTATGAGATCGAAGGGAGATGAAGTGGGGAGGAGGCAGCTTTGAGAAGGAGGTGGGCGGAGGGAGAATTTGGGAGGGATGGTTGGGGGGAGTTTTGAATGGGAGGGGCAAGGGGGGAGTTTAGTAGGGGATGGGCAAGGAGGGAGTTTAGGAGGGGAGGGGAGGGGAAAGGGGGGAGTTTAGGAGGGGAGGGACAATGGGGGAGATTTGGAGGGGAGGGGCAAGGGGGAGATTTGGAGGGGAGGGGCAAGGGGGGAGTTTAGAAAGTGGGTGATGAATGAAAGACGAACATTTGTAAAAATTTGGGTTTATTGTGATTTTTCAAGTTAGCGATTCGTTTAAGAACGATGGAGGAGGGGTGGAATTAATGTGAATTTAGAGCATGTGGTGATTTAGAATTATAAGAGATTGAATATTTTTTTGAAATGGAATGAGTTGGCGAGGAAATTGAAAAAAGCCTTTTAAATAGGAAGAAAAACAGCGTGTTGTAATATACCACTGAATAAAACACTGCAGGGAAAAGTTTAAACATATTTAAACAGAACCGTGAAGAACAGTCTTATATTCACAAAAATACCAACGGGGAGAGGGAGCCAAGAGGGACAACCATGAGTCACGTGAACAGGGGAAAAGGTGGAAGGCAAGGAGATAATGGGGGTGGGGCGAGAGAGCGCACCTGGACAGACGCACACGATGGGACACTTCACACGTGGAGAATGGGAAATAAATGTTGTTGTTTTTTTTTGTTTGTTTTCTGAGGGGGGGGTGGGGAGTTTAAAACGTCAGACAAAGAGTAGCTGTTCGGGGAAGTTTGGAGGAGAAGGGAAAAATCTAAGAACCTAGCAAAAATAGCGAAGGAAGAAACAAACTTTGACGGGGACCGGGGAAGCCTAATGCAAGGCCACACACGAACGGCAAACAGAAACGATTAATTGATGAAAGATTAACACCGAGAAACTTCCAAGGGCCACACTATAGGTTCACACACCGAAAGATAAATACAGTTTCGACAAAATACAATTGTGAACAATGACAACTTTGAAAATGTGGAGAACGTGCACAGCTTCGAAAATCTGTGGCGTCACCGTCAAGATCTCGCGAGATCCAACTTGTGTGAGAGAAGCAATTTGTACGAGAATTGAAGTAGTATGTTATTTGTATTTTATCTTTAAATCCTTCATCTGTCTGATTTCTTCTCATTTTCACCCATTATTCTTCCTCCTACGGTTGGTATTTTCCTTCCCCTGTGGTGTTGTGTGTGCTCGGCGGCACTGCTGTGGTGAGGGTGGTACTGAGACGCAGTGTGTACAGTACTGCACTGTACCTATCTCCACATCGACACTGCACTTTGTGGAATCGTAATAAATTCCATTATTTTCGGTTATTAATGCCCTTATTGATCTTTTGGTCATCGCATCTCGATTCTTGAAGAGGTGAACTTATAAAATGCGTCGTGATTTCTGGATGTCTGTCTGTCGGTTCGTTAACTTTTTCGCTGTTTTTGCTACTCCTCAGTTATCACGAGGCTGGTTTTTCTGAAACTTGACACGTGAATACAAGACAGTAGCTCACACAATTGCCCAGGCTTTGATTTTCGATTTTGGATTATGTTGGCTCTCAGGGGATGGGTTACCCCCTTGAAACTTCGGATCCCGACTCGTCCCTTATTTACCAACCAATCATTCTGAAACCCGATATAGCCCTTCAACTCGATGGTCCGCAGGATCGCCCGTACCTAGATCTTTCAATTTCTTATCAGGGGCTCAGTGGGGCTCCTGAGGGTCTGAACTCCCAAATGAGCAGTGGTCTGAACTACAACCTCAAAAGATGACCGTCATCCGACTTGGGGCTATTTATTAACCAGGCCTCCCCAGAAAAAAACCTTTGCTCATGGTGAACCAAGTGCGAAAATGTCGAGGAAAGTGATGTATTTGACACACAAAGTGCCGGTTTTGGATAGGCTTGGTTGAGGCGAAAGTGCGGTGTCACCAAGCAGACAGTGGTGTTAACGAGTCCAGTATTTACCAAATAAAAAAATGTACAAAAACAAGGGGAAGTGAATGATCTGGTTTTACGCCACGTGCGAGGTTGACTCCCATGAACTGCTCCAACACATGATGCGTGAGCTTGTAGGTGAGAGGATGGAGCCTTGAACCTATCCCCATTTTTATTAATGTGGGCCTTTGGTTTCGGTTCCTGCGGGGGGTTCTCGGAACGTAACCCATGCGTAAAACCATAGTTTTCCTGTGCAGGCATGTTATTAAATGTACTTGGTTTTTCACATTTGTATTTATCAACATTGTGAAGTATAGCACGTGCTAATTGACTGATTACGACCGTGTTAATAATTTATTTTTGTGGTTCTGTTTTTTCAGGAGCTGGTTCTCAACTCAGAAAAGAAAATCCATCCAAATTTGACAATCCTTCGAAGAAAATGTAAGTTTGTTAATTATTTATTTTTACATCCCTCTTAAGCGACTTGATGCACAGCTTCACACCATATTACATCTCCAGTCGATGATGTACTGTGGGAGAAAGGGAGTACTCAGTTTTCACTCTGTTTGTTACTTGCAAAATCGAAGATTTTTCAAGTGTATTGGTCGGTTGCATTTATTGTTCTTTTTTTTGTTTGTCTGCACGTCAATCGCCGACAGGTCACAATTTTCAACCGATCTTCATGAAACTTCACCAAATGGTAGCGTTGGTCATAAGCAAGAAGCCAATTGTTTTTGGGCTCAAAAGGTCAATACATCAACAGAGGCCAGAGGTCACCAACTTTGTCGAATTTCTAAAATCCACAATTTTCATCCGATTAACTTGAAATTTTAAGAGTATTTGCAAACCACGTCACTGAATTCAACCACCAAGCATTTTTAGGTCAACATAGGCCAACAACTTATTTTAGGGATTTCGCAAGTATCGTGCTGTGCACGACATATTTCTTATCACTCGCCTGCAGTTCACAATTCTAAACCAATCAACATGAAACTTCACCAAGTTGTGGAGATCATCACAATTGAGAAGCCCATTGATTTTGAGGTCAAAGGTCATCTGGATGTCAAATTTACAAAATCGCAATTTTTCATCCGATTGACTTGAAAAATTAACAGCATTTGCAAAGTGCCTGACTGAATTGTGAAGCCAACTATTCAAAGGTCAACTCAAGCTCAAAGTTCTAAAATCATAAATTTTCATCTGAAAAATCATAAATTTTCATCCTATTGACCCGAGCTTTGATCAAGATCGTCAATTTTGATCTTGATGAAATGGGCAATTTGATGGATCAATGTCAACCTTTTTTGGAGGGTGGGGGGGTTAGACTTTGCAAGTATTATGCTCTGCTTGACGTCTTCTTGTTTGTTAGTTGGCAAAAAAATTTTTTTTGGACAAGTATGTTCATTGTAGGGAAATGGGGTTCTAAAACACACCCAATTTTACATGTAATAGACTGGACGGATTTATGGAAAAAGGCCATGTATAAGCTTCTTGGTGCATTTTTGGGTAAAAGTTGGGAACCTCACTTTTTAACATAATTAGCGTATGCTGAATTCGATTAACCCGGTTCCGAAGCCGAATTTTGAGTTTTTGACCTTCTAATTAGCATAAACAAAATGGCCTCCAAATTGCCATTTTTTGACACATACTTGGGACAAGCATTTATATACAGTATCATGTATATGCATGCAGCTCTGTTATCCACCAATTGATGCTGTTTTAAACAATCTACCGATGAGGTTGTCCACAACACTGCTACCATTTCACGCATTAACTGGGTGTGACACCACCTCCTATTTTGCAAATCGCACCAAACGAACATCATGGAAATTCTTCAAAGAGCACCATAAACTGCTGAAGAACTTCGGCATTGGTGAACTCACAGAGGAGACAATCAAATCTGCAGAAGCGTCCGTCTGCAAAATATATAATGTGCATAGAACAACCTCTGTCGATTCAGCACGACATTTGTTGTTCTCCAAGACTGGGAAACCAGAAGCAATGTCACCGACAAGTGATGCTCTTCATTTCCATTTGATGCGAGTACACTATCAAGCCATGGTATGGAGAAATGCTCATTGTGCCATACCTGACCTTCCTGCACCTGTGGAAATGGGATGGAAACGTGGTGATTTCGGACTAGAGCCTATTCTGAGGTCACCGAGTCCAATCCCAGAAAGTTGCCTCGAGATGATTTGTTGTGCATGCCGGAAGCAATGCAAGACTCGACGCTGCAAATGTCGCTATTCAGCGTTGAGGTGCACATCAATGTGTGCCTGTCAGTAACAGATTGATGATCAGACCCCTTGTATGAATTTGATGTAGTTTGGCAAAACAACATGTGTGACATTCCTGAATGTTTGTGCTTCATGGCCATGTGTACTTAATTTTAGAATAAATGGTTGTACGAAACATTGTCTTATTAAAACCACCAGCGTGACTCTGCGCGCTCCGCGCGCCTCACCTCCCGTCGTTTCAGAGGGGTAGGCATCTTTGACCATTTCGGTGTCTTTTGGGTCTTCATGGTGTTTTGGGTCTTCAGGGTCTTTTGTATCCTCTGGGCCTTCAAGGGTATTTTGGGTCTTTGAGGTGTTTTTGGGTCTTCAGGGTCTTTGGAGTCTTTGGGGTCTTTGGGGGCTTCAGGGTTGTTTGGGTCTGCAAGGGTCTTTGTGGTCTTCTGGGTGTTTTGGGGTTCAGGGTGCTTTGGGTCTTGGGGGTGTTTTTGACTTCGACTGTTTTCGACTTTGACTTTGGGTGCGACCAAGATCGGTGTTTTGGGTCTTCGGGGTGTTTTGGGTCTTCGGGGTGTTTTGGATCTTCGGGGTGTTTTGGATCTTCGGGGTGTTTTGGATCTTCGGGGTGTTTTGGATCTTCGGGGTGTTTTGGATCTTCGTGGTGTTTTGGGTCTTCGGGGTGTTTTGGGTCTTCGGGGTGTTTTGGGTCTTCGGGGTGTTTTGGGTCTTCGGGGTGTTTTGGGTCTTCGGGGTGTTTTGGGTCTTCGGGGTGTTTTGGGTCTTTGGGGTGTTTTGGGTCTTTGGGGTGTTTTGGGTCTTTGGGGTGTTTTGGGTCTTTGGGGTGTTTTGGGTCTTCGGGGTGTTTTGGGTCTTCGGGGTGTTTTGGGTCTTCGGGGTATTTTGCGTCTTCGGGGGGGGGGGGGGGGGTTTGCGTCTTCGGGGTGTTTTGGGTCTTCGGGGTGCTTTGGTTTTGGGGCTTCGGAGTGCTTTGGTTTTGGGTCTTCGGGGAGCTTTGGTTTTGGGTCTTCGGGGTGTTTTGCTTTTGGGTCTTCGGGGTGTTTTGCTTTTGGGTCTTCGGGGTGTTTTGCTTTTGGGTCTTCGGGGTGTTTTGGTTTTGGGTCTTCGGGGTGTTTTGGTTTTGGGTCTTCAGGGTGTTTTGGTTTTGGGTCTTCAGGGTGTTTTGGTTTTGGGTCTTCGGGGTGCTTTGGTTTTGGGTCTTCGGGGTGCTTTGGTTTTGGGTCTTCAGGGTGTTTTGGTTTTGGGTCTTCGGGGTGTTTTGGTTTTGGGTCTTCGGGATGTTTTGGTTTTGGGTCTTCGGGGTGTTTTGGTTTTGGGTCTTTGGGGTGTTTTGGTTTTGGGTCTTCGGGGTGTGTTGGGTCTTCGGGGTGTGTTGGGTCTTCGGGGTGTGTTGGGTCTTCTGGGTGTTTTGGGTCTTCTGGGTGTTTTGGGTCTTCTGGGTGTTTTGGGTCTTCGGGGTGTTTTGGGTCTTCGGGGTGTTTTGGGTCTTCGGGGTGTTTTGGGTCTTCGGGGTGTTTTGGGTCTTCGGGGTGTTTTGGGTCTTAGGGGTGTTTTGGGTCTTAGGGGTGTTTTGGGTCTTCGGGGTGTTTTGGGTCTTCGGGGTGTTTTGGGTCTTCGGGGTGTTTTGGGTCTTCAGGGTATTTTGGGTCTTCAGGGGTCTTGGTGGTCTGAAGGGTCTTTTTTTTTTTTTTTTTTTTTTTTTTTTTTTTTGTATACAAGGTCGAGGCTCGTGAAAGAGCGAACATTAATCACACAGAAAGACAAACCGACACAAAAAACATATAACATAGGGAGCGGTAGACAAGATGGGGAGAGAGGGGGAAGGACACAAACACAACATTTGAGAGCAGGGACCGAGAGACATGGAGACATCGAGAGATCTGAGAGAGGGCGAGGGCTTTGGGGGGGGGGGGGGCGTGGGAAGGGGGCGGTGGGAGAGGTATAAAACATATGGACACTGCCAGGACTTCCAGGAAAGAAGTTGGAATTTCAAACAAGGTGGATCTGGGGTGAATTAGCGGGGGTAGAAAAGATCAAGGTTTTGGATGGGGGAAGATAAGAGATGGTGGTGAACAGCTGTTTTAAAGACCTGGAGGGAGGAGTGGGATTGAAGGGAGTGAGGGAGTTTGTTCCAGAGGCGGGAGAAAAGAGGAATGAAAGAGTGAAGGTGAGCAGAGAGCCGAGATTTCGGCAGTTTAACCATCAGAGGGTTGCTGGCAGATCTTGTGCGACCTGTAGGAATATTTGGGGGACAGAGCACAGAGAGAGCTGGGGGTGCAAGGCCGGAGAGGAGTCGGTAGAAGACAGAAAGACCACCTACCTGCCTGCGGTGAGTGAGTGAAAGGCCCTCAGAGATAGCTTCATCGCGGGAGATTCCAATAATTCTGAAAGCTTTGGTTTCAACAGCGTGAAGCCGAGCTAGGTGTGAGGCAGGAGCACCGGCCCATAGGGGAGAACAGTATTCCATTGAGCTGCGGATGAAAGCCTTGTATGTGGTGAGGAGCTCAGGTGTGCCGAGGAAGGACTTCGCACGACGGAGGATGCCCAGTCGGCGACTGGCTTTGGAGGCCAGCTTGGAAATGTGGTTTTCCCAAGAAAGATCATGGCAGATAGTGAGACCCAAAATCTTGAGCGACAGAACTTCTTGGAGAGGATTGTTGAGAAAGTAGATGGGAGGGTTGTCCAGTCGATCTTTTCGGAGAGACATAGTAAGAGTGTGAGATTTGTCAGGATTGAAAGACATGTTCCACTTGTTTGACCAGTCTGTGATTTTGTCCAGGTCTTCAGAGAGTGAGGAGGCAGCAGACTGCCGATCTGAGGGAAGAGGAATGGAGCGGCAGAGAGTGGAGTCATCAGCAAAGAGATAGAGAGGATTTTCGAGAGAGTCAGAGAGATCATTGATGAAGACCAGAAAAAGCACGGGGCCCAGAACACTGCCTTGGGGAACTCCAGCCTGAACAGGAAGAGGAGATGAGAGAAACCCATTCAGGGCCACACGTTGACGACGACTAGAGAGGAAGTCCGCCAGCCATGCGTGGAGATTTCCATGGATACCAAAGGAGGAGAGTTTGGTGAGCAGAGCGGGGTGCCAGACCGTGTCGAAGGCACGTGATATGTCGAGGGAGACAGCTCTAATTTCCTGTTTGGCATTGAGGACCTCCATCCATTGTTGAGACAGCAGAAGCAGCATGTCCAGAGTAGAGTGACCTGGTCTGAAACCAAATTGATGATCAGAGATCAAGCCATTGGAGAAGAGGAAAGATTTCATATCCGAAGCAATGATGGATTCCATGACTTTGCTGATAATTGGGAGAAGGCTGATTGGTCTGTAGTTGCTAGGATCTGTTTTTGCACCTTTTTTGTGCAAAGCGGTGATGTTGGCTGATTTCCAAGCAGATGGCAGTTGACCTTGAGCAAAAGAGAGGGTGAAGAGAACAGAGAGAGGGTGAGATAGAGCAGCAGAGCAGGATTTTAGGACCCGTGGGCTGATGCCGTCGGGTCCAGTTGCAGAATCAGAGTCGAGGGTTGACAGAAACTTTTCCACCTTGTCAGGAGGAAAGGACACGGAGTCCAGGAGCAGCAGGGTACGACTGGGTATGGTGGGTACAGAGAGGGATGGGTTTGGGACACAAGATTTAGAGGCAAACACAGAGTTGAGGCATTCAGCTTTTTCACGTGCGGAGTCAGCTGTGTAGCCGTTTGAGGTAAGGGAGGGGATGGAGGGGGAACAAACACCAGAAACGGATTTGACCAGACGCCACCAGGATTTGGAAGAGGGAGACAGATAAGAGAGTTCGGTCTTGAGAACGGAGAGATATTGTTTCCTGGCTCTCCTGAGGGTGGACACACACTTGTTTCGGGCTTTGTGAAAGGAAATGAGATTTCCTTCCGTTGGATTTGCTTTCCAGGAGACGAAGGCAAGTTGTTTCTGGGCAACAGCCTCACCACAAGATTCCGTGTACCATGGACGGGAGGAAGGGTATGACAACTGAAGACGAGATGGGATAAATCTGTGCATGAGAGAGAGCAATTTACTTTGGAAGAATTCCCAGGATGAGTTGATGTCAGAGGTGGTAGAGATGGGAGACCAGTCCAGATGATTGATGGCTGCTTGAAGACCGTGCCAGTTGGCCTGAGTGAAATGCCAGACTCGTCGACGCTGAGCAGGCTCCCTGAGGATGGTCAGAGAGATGTCCACTTTAACAAGGACATGATCAGATGATCCGATCGGAGCAGAAGAAGAGCAGCAGACATTTTCAGGGAAGTTAGTCATAACCAAGTCTTGGGGAAATTAAAGGGTCGTCAAAGGTCGGTCTGAGGGGTCTCAGCAGTCTTAACGCAGTTAAGAGGGTTAATTAAGAGGGTGGTAATTTTATTTGAAGAAGAAGAATACATTTTCGTCGCATATAAACATACATACATACATACATACCGAACCATATACGTTTGCTCTATTATAATAAGATTACCCATTTTATAGTGTCCAATTTCAATATCAGTTTGAATGTCTCTTTCAATATGTCGCCAACCATAATATAGACAAGACTGATTAATGAAAAAAAGGCCATGTATCAGCTTCTAGGTGCATTTTGGGGTGAAAGTTGTGAAGTTAAAGTAAAAGAGCTGCATGTATATACATGATATAAATGCTTGTTCAAAGAAATTGTCCAAAAATGGCAATTTGGCGGACATTTTGTTTATGCTAATTAGAATGTCAAAAACTCAAAATTCGGCTTGGGAACCAGGTTAATCGAATTCAGCATACACTAATTCTGTTAAAAAGTGAGGTTCTCAACTTTTACCCAAAAATGCACCGAACATTCACATTTCTCAGAAATCCGTCTCGTCGTTAAGTGAATGGGGAAAAAGCGTAGGAACTTATGGGCCACCACTAAAAAACAAAAAAACATTCATCCATTTCTCCCTCTTCCCCTAGCATATCAGCGAATATTTATTCACAAGCCACGCCCACTTTTTCATTGTTCCATTGATCAAACCCAAAAAAATTCTGTCTTTCTTCCACTTTCAAACAAACCTGTTATTAATATTAAATCCTCAATCGACCAACGATTACAAACCATACCCACCTTTTGATAAACCATGCCCACTGTTTCCAAAACACCCATACAATGAAAAATCCTCCTATTTCTCCCACTTCCTCCAAGCCCTTTGTTGTCCCCCGTCGCACCGCGGAGCGAAAGGGGGACTATGGTTTTCCCCTCCGTCCGTGTGTCTGTCTGTCCGTGCGTCCGTCCGTCCGTGCGTGCGGGTGTGCGTACGTGTGTGCGTAAGCGCAGGACCGAATTCTAATTTGGTGTGTGGGTGCAACCCATGTCAAAATTCAAGATGACCGCCGCCATGTATGTCTGAACCTTGTGAGCGGAATATCTTGAAAAATAAGCGAAGTACCAACTTCTAATCTGGTGTGTGGGTGTATCTCGGCATAAGGAAGAACGCTATTGAAAATTGGGTCGCCACGTCAAAATCCAAGATGGCCACCGCCATGTATGTCTGAACCTTGTGAGCGGAATATCTTGAAAAATAAGCGAAGTACCAACTTCTAATCTGGTGTGTGGGTGTATCTCGGCATAAGGAAGAACGCTATTGAAAATTGGGTCGCCACATCAAAGTCCAAGATGGCCACCGCCATGTATGTCTGAACCTAGTGGGCGGAATATCTTGAAAAATAAGCGAAGTACCAACTTCTAATCTGGTGTGTGGGTGTATCTCGGCATAAGGAAGAACGCTATTGAAAATTGGGTCGCCACGTCAAAATCCAAGATGGCCGCCACCATATATATGTCTGAACCTTGTGAGCGGAATATCTTGAAACATAAGCGAAGTACCAACTTCTAATCTGGTGTGTGCGTGTATCTAGGCATAAGGAAGAACGCTATTGAAAATTGGGTCGCCACATCAAAATCAAAGATGGCCACCACCATATATATGTCTGAACCTTATGAGCGAAATATCTAGAAAAATAAAGGAACTACTAACTTCTAATCTGGTGTGTGGGTGTAACTAGGCATAAGGGAGAAAGCTATTGAAAATTGGGTCGCCATGTCAAAATCCAAGATGGCCGCCTTGCATCTTCCACTTTGTCAACTCACATCACTTCACCGACGGGGGACCTAACTGTAACGCTTGTTGATTTTAAAACTCTCATAGAACTCCATTTTCTCCCTTACCCTCTTTGAAATTTTTACTTGTACAGAATTTTTTTTTCTGCTTGTACAGAATCCAGGCTCGTGTCAGAGCCAACACATTGAACATGAAAACATGCACAGACACATAAAACATAAAATGAAGGGAGCGGGAGACAAGAGGGGGAGGGAGAGGGAAGCACACAAGCACAACAACAGAAGAGAACAAGGATGTCAGTAGATCTGTGGCAGGGGGAGGGTTGGGGAGGTGGGACAGGTACACGGTATAAAGCAAATGAACACTACTAGGAATTTCAGGACTGGGAATTTCAGGAAAGTTGGGGATTGAAAGAGGTTGATTTGGGGTGTTTTAAGGGGGGTAGAAAAGATCAAGGTTTTGAATGGGGGAAGACAAGAGATGGTGGTGAACAGCTCTTTTAAAGACCTGGAGGGAGGAGAGGGATTTAAGACAGTGTGGGAGTTTGTTCCAGAGGTGGGAGAAAAGCGGAATGAAAGAGTGAAGGTGAGCAGAGAGTCTTGATTTTGGCAGTTTCACCAGAAGGGGGTTGCTGACAGATCTTGTGCGACCTGCAGGAATATTTGGGGGACAGAGCACAGAGAGAGCTGGGGGGAGCAAGGCCGGAGAGGAGTCGGTAGAAGACAGAAAGACCACCAAACCTGCCTGCGGTGAGTGAGTGAAAGGCCCTCGGAGTTAGCTTCATCGCGGGAGATTCCAATGATTCCAATGATTCTGAATGCTGTTGGTTTTAACCACGTGAAGCCGAGCTATGTGTGAGGCAGGAGCACCGGCCCATAGGGGAGAACAGTATTCCATTGAGCTGTGGATGAAAGCCTTGTATGTGGTGAGGAGCTCAGGTGTGCCGAGGAAGGACTTCGCACGACGGAGGATGCCTAGTCGGCAACTCACTTTGGAGACCAGCTTGGAAATGTGGTTTTCCCAGGAGAGATCATGGCAGATCGTCGGACCCAAAAGTTTGAGTGACAGAACTTCTTCAAGAGGATTGTTCAGAAAGTAGATGGGAGGGTTGTCCAGATGGTCTTTTCGGAGAGACATAATAAGAGTGTGAGATTTGTCAAGATTGAAAGACATGTTCCACTTGTTTGACCAGCCTGCGATTTTGTCCAGGACTGCAGAGAGTGAGGAGGCTGCAGACTGCCAATCTGAGGGATGAGGTATGGAGCGGCTGAGAGTGGAGTCATCAACAAAGAGATAGAGAGGATTTTCCAGAGAGTCTGAGAGATCATTGATGAAAACCAGAAAAGCACAGGGCCCAGAACACTGCCTTGAGGAACTCTAGCCTGAACAGGAAGAGGAGATGAGAGAATTCCATTCAGGGCAACAAGGGATGAGGGATGAGGTATGGAGTCATCCAAGGCAGTGTTCTGGGCAGTGTTCCTGGTATCTTTCCGGTGAGGAAGTCCGCTGCGGTTGTCTGCGGCCGGTGAGGAAGTCCGCAAGCCATACGTGGAGGTTTCAATGCATGACATAAGAGGAGAGTTGGGTGAGCAGGGCGGGGTGCCAGACCATATCGAAGGCATGTGATATGTCAAGGGAATCAGTTCTGATTTCATGTTTGGCATTGAGGACCTCCATCCATTGTTGAGGCAGCAGAAGCAGCATGTCCAGAGTAGAATGACCTGGTCTGATTCCAAAATGATCTGAGATCAAGCGATTGGAGAAGAGGGAGGATTTTATGTCAGAAGGGATGATTGATTGCATGACCTTGCTGATTATTGGGAGGAGGCTGATTGGTCTGTCATTGCAAGGATCTGTTTTAGCATCTTTTTGTGTAAAGCGGTAATGTTGGCTGCTGATTTCCAAGCAGATGGCAGATGACCTTGAGCAAAAGAGAGGGTGAAGAGAACAGAAAGAGGGCGAGATAGAGCGGCAGAGCAGGATTTTAGGACCCGTGGGCTGATGCCGTCTGGTCCAGTTGCAGAATCAGAGTCGAGGTTTGACAGAAACTTCTCCACCTTGTCAGGCGAGAAGGACACCGATTCCAGGAGCAGGTTGGTTCAACTGGGTAAGGCGGGCACAGAGAGAGATGGGTTCGGGACACAAGATTTTGAGGCAAACACGGAGCTGAGGCATTCGGCTTTTTCATGTGCAGTGTCAGCTGTGTTGCCATTTGAGGTAAGGGAGGGGATGGAGGGGGAACAAACACCAGAAACGGATTTGACCAGACGCCACCAGGATTTGGAGGAGGGAGACATGTTTGAGAGTTCATTCTTGAGAGTAGAGAGATATTGTTTCCTGGCTCTCCTGAGGGTGGACGCACACTTGTTCCGAGCTTTGTGAAAGGAACTGAGATTGCCTTCAGTTGGATTTGCCTTCCATGAGGCGAAGGCAAGTTGCTTCATGGAAACTGCCTCACCACAAACTTCCGTGTACCAAGGATGGGAGGAAGGGTAAGACAACTGACGACGAGATGGGATAAATCAGAGAGAGAGGAGAGAGGAGAGAGGAGAGAGTTGAGAGGAGAGAGGAGAGAGGAGAGAGGAGAGAGGAGAGAGAAAGAAAAAAGAAAAAGAAGTTTACTTTGAAAGAATTCCCAGGAAGAGTTGATGTCAGAGGCAGTAAAGATGGGAGACCAGTCCAGATGATTGATGGCTGCTTGAAGACCATGCCAGTCGGCCTGAGTGAAACGCCAGCCTTTCGCTGTGAAACGCTGAGAAGGCTCTCTGAGAATGGCCAGAGAGATATCCACTTTAACAAGCAAATGATCAGAAGAACCGATTGGAGCAGAAGAAGAACAGGAGACATTTGCAGGGAAGTTTGTCATAACCAAGTCTAGAAGAGAAGATGCTCCGTTGACTGAGATCCGTGTCTGGAAATTGACAGATTATGTCAGTCCCAATGAGTCGCAGAAGTCCTTTGCTGAGGTGCCTGGCTGGTGCAAGAGGTACCCACACCAAGCCACCTGGCATTATGACAGTTGGAGTTGCCACATCTGAGGAGGAGAGAGTTGGGATGAGTGGAAAGAAGTTGGCCCATGTTGTTAGACAGGGAGATGTAAATGGAGTCATCACTATTTGGAGGACGGTACAACACACATATGAACAAAAGGTGGGAGCAGGGAAGCTGTAGCCAGAGGTACTCTTGGGGGTGAGATGGAGAGAGGGCAGTGCAGGGAGAGTGAGGAAGAGAGTTTTTGATAAAGAAAGCAACCGCACCACCAGGACTCAGCAAAAAAATAAAAAATAAAGAAGTCTATCATACCAGGGAGAGATATTAAGGAATCAGAGGCATCTTGAAGGAGGGAAGTTTCTTTTAAGCAGATTACATCTGGTTTGTCAGAAGCAACCTGTATGGAGAGATCAATCGGGTTTGAGTGAAGGCCCCAGATGTTTGAGGTCCATTCCGTTAAGAAAGAGGGAGGAGGAGAATCGGGTACAGGAGGGGAGGGGTAGGGTAAGATGAGGGGTGAGAGGAGGAGGTATGGAGAGCGGTTGATCGTGTCAGAGATGGCAGAAGAGTTGGAAGAAAGGGAAGGATGAGGAGGACAAAAGGTTTGATGGTGATGGGAAGAGGCACAGTGAGGTGTTGTTTGAGGGGGTGGGGGAGGCAGAACAAAGTCGAAGGTTGGAGGAGGTGGAGGATTTTTAGATTACTTTTTCTGTTACTTTTGAATTGCATTATAGATTTTTTTTTTATCTATAATTTGTATGCAGCATCTGATGCAGCTTTGAGGAGGAGGGGGGAGGGTGGAGAATTGGAGAAAGATGGTAAAGGGGGAGATTAGAAGGGGAGGGGTGGGTGGGGGAGTTTTGAAGGGGAGGGGGGAGTTTTGATGGGGAGGTGTTGGCGGGGGGGGGGGGGGTTTGAAGGGGTGAGAGGGGAGTTTTGAAGGAGGGGGGGGGGGGGGGAGTTTTGAAGGGGTGAGAGGGGGGTTTTGAAGGAGAGGGGGGGAGTTTTGAAGGAGAGGAGGTAGTTTTGAAGGAGAGGAGGTAGTTTTGAAGGAGAGGTGTTAGTTTTGAAGGAGAGGCGAGGAGTTTTGAAGGAGAGGAGGGGCATTTTTAAGGAGAGGGTGAAGTTTTTAAGGAGGGGGGGGGAGTTTTTAAGGAGAGGGGAGGGGGAGTTTTGAAGGAGAGGGGAGGAGTTTTGAAGGAGAGGGGAGGAGTTTTTAAGGAGAGGGGGGGGGGTGTTTTGAAGGAGAGGGGGGAGTTTTGAAGGAGAGGGGGGAGTTTTGAAGGAGAGGGGGGAGTTTTGAAGGAGAGGGGGGAGTTTTGAAGGAGAGGGGGGAGTTTTGAAGGAGAGGGGGGAGTTTTGATGGAGAGGGGTGTTTTTAAGGAGAGTGGGAGTTTTGAAGGAGAGGGGGGGGGGGGGGGGTTGAAGGAGAGGGGAGGGAGTTTTGAAGGAGAGGGGAGGGAGTTTTGAAGGAGAGGGGGGGGGGAGTTTTGAAGGAGAGGGGGGGGGGGAGTTTTGAAGGAGAGGGGGGGGGGAGTTTTTGAAGGAGAGGGGGGAGTTTTTGAAGGAGAGGGGGGAGTTTTTGAAGGAGAGGGGGGAGTGGGTTTGAAGGAGAGGAGGGGAGTTTTGAAGGAGAGAGGGGAGTTTTGAATGGGAGGGGAAGATTAGAAGGGGAAGGGCAAGGGGGGAGTTTAGGAGGGGAGGAGTGAGGAGGGAGAATTTAAAGGGAGGGGTGAGGTGGGAGTTTAGGAGGGGAGTAGCGAGGGGGGAGTTTAGGAGGGGAGGATCGAGGGTGGAGAATTTAAAGGGAGGAATGAGGCGGGAGTTTTGGAGGGGCAGGGCGAGGGGGTTGTTTCGGAGGAGAGGGTTGAGGAGGAGTGTTTAGAAAGTGGACGATTAATGACAAACCAACATTTATTACAAACTGGGTTTATTGTGATTTTCAAGTCAGAGATCCGTTTAAAAACTATAGAGGAGGGGTGGAATGAATGTGAGTTTCGAGAATGCAGAAAGGAAGAACTTTAAGAGATTCAATTTTTTTTAGCTGCGTCGCAGACGCTGCTAATAGAGTGCCCTCTGCTGTTGTTGTTGTTGTTGTTCTTCTTCTTGTTCTTGCAGAGAAGACAAAACCTCAAAGCTCCACCCATTCTGGGAACCATAGCTCCACCCATTTTGGGAGAGGCTTCATATAAACAAATATCCACCATTTTATTAACTCGCATAGCTTTGAGGCCTGTTTTGTAGGCCTGTGGTGTCTTCCCTTCTCACACAGTTTTATTTCAAATCAAATTCGATATATCATTTCATTTTTCACAGTCGCTAACATAGTTTTAGACTCGGTTGAAAAAAAACGGGAAGAAAATCCGATGAAAGTTGCCCTTTATAGAACAAAATGAATTCTCAAAGGCCTGTAACTTCAAGTCCATTGAGATATATATTTTTTTCAATCGCGGCATGGTCAGTCATACACCGCCCGAAATAACAGACGGGAAAATGCCGAGATATATTAAAAATTCGTCCATTTGATGACAATCGTCACGATGAAATATTTAATTTATACGTCGTCACAATAATGTGGAGAGAGGAGCATAGCTTCGTTCACGTGTCGCCACACACGGGAAATTGCCGAGATATTTTTTTTTTAAATCGCGGCATGGTCAGTCATACACCGCCTGAAATAACAGACGGGAAAATGCCGAGATATATTAAAAATTCGTCGCCACACACGGGAAATTGCCGAGATATATTTTGACTTTGCACAAAAATAACATCAAGTAATCGAATCAATAGGAATGTCCTGTGCCTATAACATCGACGTTATAGGCACAGCTGCATCTAGGCATTGTGTAACATCGACGCGGCTTTTGTTTTAATTAAAACTTTTTGTACTTGTTTTTCATGGAATGAATTGAAGAGGAAATTGAAAAAAGCCTTTTAAATAGGAAGAAAAACAGCATGTTGTAAACCACTGAAAAAAACACTGCAGGGGAAAGTTTAAACATATTTGAATAATATTGAAACAAAACTGTGAAAAGCGATCTGGGAAAAGTCCCTGAAGTGAAGGCGTGGATCTGAGAAAGAAGGAGAAAGGGTTGAATGAGTATGGTGGAAACTACAATCAGAAAGGTGAGTATCGGATGGAGATGGAAGGAAGAGGTGGAAGAAAAAGAGATAAATGGGGTGGAGCGAGACAACAGTTAAAGGTCAGAGGTCATGCCAGGTAAAAATGTGAGAACTTGTGAACAGCTGAAGGGATTGAAATTAAAACTTGGTACAAGTTTGTATGATGATGTAAACATGAACTGATTAAATTTGCGGTCAAAGGTCAGAGTCATGTCAAGTAAAAATGTGCAAACTTGGGCGGAGGCACATCAGTCGACGTCGTGACGTCGAAAGTGCCGTTCTAGTTTAATTCTTATTTTCGAAGTTATGTGCATATGTACTCTTGTTATGGAAGTTTATTTGAAATCTTTATTTTTAAAAATGTCATTTTGCATGCTGCAACGAAGAGAGTAATTTTGGTTTTGGCCAGCCAGAAGAGTGCAAGGTAATGCCCATATACACTGCCCACAAGACTTTTTCCAGGGCCTGTTTCATTTGAGCTGTTTTATTTTACATTCATCACAATAAAATGTTTCATTCTTTAAATGTAGTTACAATAAAAAGTTGCAATTCTTTGATACTCTGGGAGAGGAGCGGAGCTTCATTTACATGTCACCACTTACTTCTTCATGGTAACTTTCGCATCGCGTTTGGAACTGCCATTTCTAAAAAATATATAAAAGAATGTGGGACCAGAATGAGATCGCTAATGAATGTCGTGATCCTCTCCCATGTGTGCAAGCCGTCTTTCCTGGAAGTCCTTGCAGTGTCCTCGTGTTTTATACTTCTCCCACCCCTCCCCCACTTCCCACGCCTCCTCCTCCCAAGCCCTCCCACAGATCTCCCGATGTCCCTGCTCTCAAATATTGTGTTTGTGTGCTTCCCCTTTTCTCCCCATCTTGTCTACCGCTGCCCTTATTATATGTTTTGTGTGTCTGTTTAATTTTTTTGTGTGATAAATGTTAGCTCTTTCACGAGCCTCGATCCTGTATACAAAAAAAAAAATCCTCTCCCTCTCTCACCTGTGTTTGAATCTCCCCTGTGCAGTGTGCATGATGTGGTGAAGGAGAGGAGGGGGAAGATTGAAGGTCTTGAATTCATATCTTACATGATGTGTAATTACACATTTCCAACTGTATTTCCCATGGGCATGCACATGCATTCACCTGTTATCAGAAGTAAAAAGATTACATCATTTCTCGATCTGACGAGTTGCCAGTAACCATTCGGTAAAATTATGCGTGCAGCATCTATCACAAAACTGAATTATACCTTTGTGACGTTACTTCAAGATGTCCAAATGTCATACATGTCTCTCCCCGTAGGTTTCCCACAGGTGCCCCACTCGTCATTAATATCGTGGGACAAAATTATTGTTCTACTCTGTTGAGAAATAAAAACTTGTGAAAATGCTGTTACAAATTTCATCGAAACCAAAAGATAGTGTGAATCAATGCGTTACCGAAGAGGCGCAATTCAGTTGCAATTTGATTTGGGATGATGTCGGATCTTTTTGGCGAGATGCCATAAAATAAGGTATCCAGGTGATGATGATGCGCTCTTTATTTGCGTTTTTTATTTTTCTGGATCTCGCCTCTTTATCCAGATTCCTCATGTATTGTGCTTTGTGCAACTTCAACACCCTGGAAGTAGAGGAAATGGACTCTCATATGGAAAGTGATGAACACAAGAGCTCTTTGATGCTTGTTGACAAGAACTTTCCGAAGGAGAAGATGCTCTCTCGCTTCTTGCACGTAAGCGTGAGGTTGTAGCCTGTCCAGCTAAAAGTTGCATGTCTTGAAAAAACGAGAATATTCGTGTGGAGGAGTGGAGAAGTATCCCATAGTGGAGTTAGTGGTTTTGAACTTGCAAGATGGGGTCTTCTTCTTCCTCTTTAATATGCAGCACATGGCTGGGATCATTCTTGCTGGGAGTGCAGCCGTGCCACATGAAGGTTAGAGGAGGAATTGTCATTTGTACAGTGTCAGTGCTTGCTCACCTTCTCATTGGGAGGGACATCGTTGGATATTTCATGTCTACCAACTAATGCTAGGAGATGGGACACTCAGTTAACCTCCAATGAGGAGCAGCGTGCATAGTGATGTATCGCTCTGCCTGTGAAACACCAGGTGAAAGTTTATAGTTTGGCCTCGAGTCAAGCCCATGCGAGACAGCCCTGAGGCGAGCGAAATGGTGTCCATGTGGGAGAAAATAATGGTGTCCATGTGGGAGAAAATTACGGTGTCCACATGGGAGAAAATTACGGTGTCCATGTGGGAGAAAATTACCGTGTCCATGTGGGAGTAAATAACCGTGTCCACGTGGGAGTAAATTACCGTGTCCACATGGGAGTAAATTACCGTGTCCACGTGGGAGTAAATTACCGTGTCCACGTGGGAGAAAATTACGGTGTCCACGTGGTAGTAAATTACCGTGTCCACGTGGGAGTAAATTACCGTGTCGACATGGGAGTAAATTACCGTGTGCACGTGGGAGAAAATTACGGTGTCCACGTGGTAGTAAATTACCGTGTCCACGTGGGAGTAAATTACCGTGTCCACGTGGGAGAAAATTACGGTGTCCACGTGGGAGAAAATTACGGTGTCCACGTGGGAGAAAATTACGGTGTCCACGTGGGAGAAAATTACGGTGTCCACGTGGGAGAAAATTACGGTGTCCACGTGGGAGAAAATTACGGTGTCCACGTGGGAGAAAATTACGGTGTCCACGTGGGAGAAAATTACGGTGTCCACGTGGGAGAAAATTACGGTGTCCACGTGGGAGAAAATTACGGTGTCCACGTGGGAGAAAATTACGGTGTCCACGTGGGAGAAAATTACGGTGTCCACGTGGGAGAAAATTACGGTGTCCACGTGGGAGAAAATTACGGTGTCCACGTGGGAGAAAATTACGGTGTCCACGTGGGAGAAAATTACGGTGTCCACGTGGGAGAAAATTACGGTGTCCACGTGGGAGAAAATTACGGTGTCCACGTGGGAGAAAATTACGGTGTCCACGTGGGAGAAAATTACGGTGTCCACGTGGGAGAAAATTACGGTGTCCACGTGGGAGAAAATTGCGGTGTCCACGGTGGAGAAAATTACTGTGTCCACGTGGGAGAAAATTGCGGTGTCCGCTTGGGAGAAAATTGCCTTGTCCGCGTGGGAGAAAATTACGGTGTCCGCGTGGGAGAAAATTACGGTGTCCGCGTGGGAGAAAATTAGTGTCCGCGTGGGAGAAAATTGCGGTGTCCGCGTGGGAGAAAATTGCGGTGTCAACGTGGGAGTAAATAACCGTGTCCACGTGGGAGTAAATTACCGTGTCCACGTGGGAGTAAATTACCGTGTCCACGTGGGAGTAAATTACCGTGTCCACGTGGGAGTAAATTACCGTGTCCACGTGGGAGTAAATTACCGTGTCAACGTGGGAGTAAATTACCGTGTCCACGTGGGAGTAAATTACCGTGTCCACGTGGGAGTAAATTACCGTGTCCACGTGGGAGTAAATTACCGTGTCCACGTGGGAGTAAATTACCGTGTCCACGTGGGAGAAAATTACGGTGTCCACGTGGGAGAAAATTACGGTGTCCACGTGGGAGAAAATTACGGTGTCCACGTGGTAGTAAATTACGGTGTCCACGTGGTAGTAAATTACGGTGTCCACGTGGTAGTAAATTACGGTGTCCACGTGGTAGTAAATTACGGTGTCCACGTGGTAGTAAATTACGGTGTCCACGTGGTAGTAAATTACGGTGTCCACGTGGTAGTAAATTACCGTGTCCACGTGGGAGTAAATTACCGTGTCCACTTGGGAGTAAATTAGTTTGCCATCGTGGTCCAACATTGTAACATTTGCACTGTTAACCAATTTTGTGTTATTAATTTGCAGATAATGTTTAGCGGTACTTGTATTTGTAAAGAGCATGACGGGTAAAAAACGATGCTCATTGTTTATGTCAAGTTGGCGTACCTCGGGTACTACCTGCACAGGTGATTGCTTTCCTCCAAATGTGGTTCTGTTCATTCGTCCTTCACCCAGCCTTTTATTTCTCAAAGTCTATACTTTTTAGGGGAAATGTTTTATTCTGACTCATTTGAGACAGTGATGGAATGCCAAAAAGCAAATACTTTCTTTTCATCTGCTGGTTGAGAGATTTTGTGGTATTTTCCGTTTTGAAGTGTAATCTATCTACATAATAATAGCGTAAGGACTCGACTTTGTTATCCCTTTTATGCCGCACCCAGTGACCCGATGCCCACGGCACTCATGGATTTACGATCTACGAACCGCGCTCTTTGTTTATCATGTACCGCCATACTCGAAAAATCTGAATTAGCCGACGTTGGGGCCCAAAAGCATCCGATTAACTGCTGATACAACGCCATCTTACGACGTCATCGTATTGGCGTCTGCTGGGCGAAGGCGAAGCGAGCCGTCCGCTGATTGGACAGTCGAGTTGTGTGAACATGGGTGGTGTGAACCAAATGGTCTTTTTATTCCCTTGAACATTTTAAATTAGGATATATAAGGAAACGTCTTTATCGTCATTTTAATAAAGTTAAATGGAGTGACGTTGCGATACTCGGGGTGCGTTGCATAAATCCTCGTAACTCAGAGAGGTGTAGCAGGTGGCGAGACGGAAGGAAGCTTAAAGATAACGAGCTGAAACAGACGAACGATATGTCAATCCCTTTCTACACCGAACGGCAATAAAAGTATGAGAGCGGGAAGGCATGGCCTGAGCACTTCGAGCAGAGAGGACTGATTGGACTTAACTTAAAGAGAAAAAATTGGAGCTTTACGGAAGAAGAAGATACCCTGAGCGCTCTCCTATGCCATCCATAATGGTACACTCTATCCATACACCACATCCTCCCTTCCGTGGATGTTCCACGGGTTTCGGCGAGTTATTATTGTTGTTGTGATTACTACTCTTGGAGCTCATTCATGTAATTTTGGCATGCGTGAGCTGCATCAACTTTGTGTGCAATTAATCGTATCATTTGATTCTTGGAGGGAGAAATAAAATGAGGAATTAAAACCCTTAAAAAACAAGTTCTCCGAAACAAACAATGTCGAATGTAAAAAACAATGTCTCTCCGAAAAGATCGACTGGACAACCCTCCCATCTACTTTCTCAACAATCCTCTCCAAGAAGTTCTGTCGCTCAAGATTTTGGGTCTCACTATCTGCCATGATCTTTCTTGGGAAAACCACATTTCCAAGCTGGCCTCCAAAGCCAGTCGCCGACTGGGCATCCTCCGTCGTGCGAAGTCCTTCCTCGGCACACCTGAGCTCCTCACCACATACAAGGCTTTCATCCGCAGCTCAATGGAATACTGTTCTCCCCTATGGGCCGGTGCTCCTGCCTCACACCTAGCTCGGCTTCACGCTGTTGAAACCAAAGCTTTCAGAATTATTGGAATCTCCCGCGATGAAGCTATCTCTGAGGGCCTTTCACTCACTCACCGCAGGCAGGTAGGTGGTCTTTCTGTCTTCTACCGACTCCTCTCCGGCCTTGCACCCCCAGCTCTCTCTGTGCTCTGTCCCCCAAATATTCCTACAGGTCGCACAAGATCTGCCAGCAACCCTCTGATGGTTAAACTGCCGAAATCTCGGCTCTCCGCTCACCTTCACTCTTTCATTCCTCTTTTCTCCCGCCTCTGGAACAAACTCCCTCACTCCCTTCAATCCCACTCCTCCCTCCAGGTCTTTAAAACAGCTGTTCACCACCATCTCTTATCTTCCCCCATCCAAAACCTTGATCTTTTCTACCCCCGCTAATTCACCCCAGGTCCACCTTGTTTGAAATTCCAACTTCTTTCCTGGAAGTCCTGGCAGTGTCCATATGTTTTATACCTCTCCCACTGCCCCCTTCCCACGCCCCCCCCCCCAAAGCCCTCGCCCTCTCTCAGATCTCTCGATGTCTCCATGTCTCTCGGTCCCTGCTCTCAAATGTTGTGTTTGTGTCCTTCCCCCTCTCTCCCCATCTTGTCTACCGCTCCCTATGTTATATGTTTTATGTGTCGGTTTGTCTTTCTGTGTGATTAATGTTCGCTCTTTCACGAGCCTCGATCTTGTATACAAAAAAAAAAAAAACAAAAAAAAAAAAAAAAAAAACAAAAAAAAAAAAAAAAAAAAAAAAAAACGTTTGTGTTCAGTGGAGTACATTACTGAATGAATAAAACTGGTCTTTGGTTACCGTAAATGAGCTTTTATAAAATAAGACCTTCGGGTGTGACGTGGTTACTTTACTCATTGTTTATTTTCCTTGGTTCCTCGGTTGTACGTTGTTCTCACAATGCTTGGTACCTTTAGCTTGCTTTATTCCCTGTATAAAGTGTATTTTTTCATGGTTTCGCAACAGGAGAGGATCCGGATGTTGAACAAGAAAACCGAGATTGGGAAGCTTTCCTGGGAGAAGGAACATGGAGTACCATACAAGACCAAAGATAGTTTAGAAGGTGGGGTTAAGGGGTAGTTGTGTGGGAATTTGTGTGATTTAAGATATATCAACCATCCTCATGCTGTTCAAACAGGTACCTGGAATGTCGGACCATATCTGTCTTTATCTGAAAAGGGTCAGGTTGTCAACAGAACAGCAGCGATGCTTTCATCAACAACGTTATACTTGTGTCTGCAGGAATGGAACTCCCTGACAGCATGCAGCTTATGGATGTGGTACGCTGCCCTGCGTGTCGCTCACACATCCCTGCCCTTGAATGGGAAGTGCAGACACACTTGCAGTCTGTTCGCCATGCTTCGTGCTTTCAAGTAAGGTTTTTGGTGTGGTGTGTATCAGTGATTTAATACCTATGGGTGTCCCCTCTCCCAAGATTTTTAATTTAAGTATCTTCACAATGTTTTTCAATTAACGTTATTTCTACAGAAACAGACATTGCCCATGATGCCTCAAAAGCTTGTATTGCTGGAGTTAAGATTACCTCTTCTTCTGTTTGTAGCACGAGGCTGTGGGATAGCATCATCGGTCGAGGGCACAGCTGTGCTGCTGATGCAATTTCCCCTGTCGGTTATAGTCGGAATTTGGGAATTATTCATGGTGCCGGCGATAGCTCACCGACTCTTCATAATGGCCACTGTGGGATCTTTAACGTCCACCAAACAATTTCGGAAGACGGGACGCCCAGTTTAACATCCATCGGTGGGACAGCACACACACTGATGATTCACCGAGTCTGGGAAACACCCGGATGATCATTTATAGCTGGGTCGGGATTCAAACCCAGGCTAGACACCTTAGAGGAAAGTGTGGGTACCTCTAGGTCTAGCCATCTACCAGCCCATGATTCCTGCTGATGCTTTATGTTTTTTTTTTTCTGGTTCATGTATGACTGAACGTATTCATCACTGAAAATTATTGTTTTGTACATCGCTCCTTTCTTTCCTTTGCCATCTACATGCGCTGCATAACGTCATTTCCGGGCACCGAAAGGGGCTTGGCAATGACGTTTCAAGATTGTTTTTTACTCCCGCCAGGGAGTAATGCATTCACTCGTGTCCGTGTGTGTGTGCGTTCATGTGTTTGTGAACAAGATATCTGGAAAAGTTCTGAACGGATTTGGATGAAAGTTGGTGGGATGATTGGCCTTGGGATAAGGAAGAATTGATTAGTTTTTGGTGAAGCTCAGGATATTATTCTGGATCCAGGAATTTTTTGAAGGATTTTTTTTGCCATTGGAAAATAGGGCTCAGCAGCGGCCACCAACGGCGGGAGTATGCGCTCGACTGAGTGGCGTTCTCGCTTTCCTTATTAAATGAGTCATTATTCAGTTGAAGACTTTTTGGATTATGATAGCGATGATAGTATCTCTTGGAACAGAAGACAGTTATGATCCTGAGTTTTTGTTCAAACGATAGTTATGAAAGTAGTTTTACAGATGATTATGATTGTGAAAGCACCGATTATAGAAAACAACAACAACATGCATTTTAAGGCCATTTTCCCTGCAAGAGCGGGGGTTAGCCTTGCAAGGGCACACGGTTCCCATGACAATCTTCTCCATTTTGCCCTATTTTCTGCATCTCCCCTTGTTAACCCCCTTGCCCGCATTTCTTCTTCGACCATCTTTAGCCAAGTCTTTCTCGGTCTTCCCTGTCCTCTACTTCCTTCTACCTTCATTTCCATCACTCTTCTCAACCAGTCACTTTCATCCTTCCTCAACACATGACCAAACCAAGAGTGTACTTACTTTTTCCACATGCGAAATTTGCATTTATGTTTATTTAAATTGTACAATGGACTACAAAATGTAAATGTTTTATGATATTTGTTACATTATATCACCTTTATCTATCAATTTTGTTGAAATGAATATCAAATAGCTGTATGTTGAAATATGCTGAAAAAGTCAAAATTTTACATGGGGTGTACTTATGGACCACAATACGTCCGTATCTAACTCTGTTTCGTGCAACATTACTGAGGGCAACTTCATTCTTGATCAATAATTCCAAAAATATTATAAGCATTCAGAAAATGTGTGTCCCCAATCCTCAAAATTGCTCATAAAAGCGTAAAAATCGAATAATTTTGGTAAATAATGTCACATTAAATTTTGCTGACCAGTTGATGCACGTGATGAAATAGGCCAATCAGCGTTATCGTATTTGATGCTCAGTGAAATTGATGACGTAGTTTCCCAGAATAATCCAATCACGGTCGCCGTGCCATTGCACTGCGAATCAAAGATGGCGGCGCCCACAGAATGCAGTTCTCTGGCGGATCGTACATTTTCTTCAAAATTTTGCAGAATGCACGTAGATTCCACAACAAAAAGTAACTTCATCGTGTTCAATAATGAATCGTGGAAACGATTTGTCGATTTCGCTCGCAAATGGGTGAATTACAACTGCAAAGAGAGTGATATAGTTACCGAGATTGCAACAAAGCTTCGTATTGATTTTCACGATACTGCTTCGTGCATTGCGGCTCAGCCCTCGCCCTCGAGTAACATTGGCTACCACTACAATTGCTACAAGCGCTTTGTGACATCAGTAAAATCAGAAGAAAAGAAGTCATTTGCAAAGAAATCTACTTCTCAAGGACAAGGTATGTGTAAACTCCTGCACCATGCATCGAGAATGACTTTAAAATTAACTTATGTAACGTTATATTGGACATGTGAATGATGATGATGATTTGGTGGAAGACTAAGTTAGTGACTTTGTATCATGTTCAACTTGCTGTGGTAGTACAATTTTACTGTAATTTTGGAATCATGGTTATTCAGGGAATTATAAATGTCAATGATTTGATATTAAACTTAAAGCCATTATTGGAGGGGGCGGACATAGACTGCAGGAACTTTTGCAAATCTGTTAACTGGGGATCAGCGAAGCAGGTGGCATACAACAGCCTTCCATCTGTGTTTCCTTCAAATTCACCTCGTATCTCTTTGTAGCCTCTATTGTGAGGCTATATATACTTTTATGATATTGTAAGTATAAATTTCACGGAAAAAAAAGTGAGGAAATATTCGCTTGGTTACAAAGAAATCCTACGTAAACAAACATGGAAAGACTTGTTTTAACCGGCATCGCTGGTCCCTCTCTCTCAAATGCGCAAAAATTTCTTATGTCCGCCCCTCTTTACAATTTCTTTCTTAACATCCACTCAAAGTATGTAACACCCCCCCCCCCCTCCACCCCTGCATTTCAATAAAAAAATGAGGTTAGAATATTGAGAGCTTGTAACTATGGTAATATTTTACCAACATAAACTTTTTCGCTTGGCCAGAGAAAATTAATATCACATTATACATTTGGAGTATCATTTGTTGATGGGTTTTCATTAAATCTAAAACATCTGTTCCAGTCAGGACTTTTCCCAATTTCCCTGCCTCTTTTTCTTTCGGAGGAGTTGGTGTTGTTTGTGGTTTATGTTTCAGTTAGTGTGGGTGCTTATAGCTCAAATGAGATTAAGCGCATAAATAAAAAATAAAAATAAATGTATTAAATGTTAATAATAATAATAATAATAACAATAATATATTCTTATCATTAATATTCTTAGTATTATTATTATTATTATTATTATAAATGCACGTTATTAATTTATGAAGCCCAACAGATAATAATTTCAGCTCTTTCACGAGCCTCGATTCAGTATACAAAAAACAAAACAAAAAAAAAAACATGTTCACTGAACAATCTGATTAAAAATCCAGGAAGCCATCATACTGAAACAACTTGCCTTTGCCTCTTGGAAGGCTAATCCAACTGAAGGCAATCTCAGTTCCTTCCACCAAGCTCGGAACAAGTGTGTCTACCCTCAGGAGTGCCAGGAAGCACTATCTCTCCTCACTCAAGAATGAACTCTCAAACCTGTCTCCTTCCTCCAAATCCTGGTGGCATCTGGTCAAATCCGTTTCTGGTGTTTGTTCCCCCTCCATCCCCTCCCTTACCTCAAATGGCCACACAGTTGACATCGCACGTGACAAAGCCGAATGCCTCAACTCTGTGTTTGCCTCAAAATCCTTAGTCCCAAACCCATCTCTCTCTGTTCCCACCTTTCCCAGTCGAACCCAACTGCTCCTGGACTCTGTGTCCTTCTCTCCTGACAAGGTGGAGGAGTTTTTGTCAAACCTCGACTCTGATTCTGCAACTGGACCAGACGGCATCAGCCCACGGGTCCTAAAATCCTGCTCTGCCGCTCTATCTCACCCTCTCTCTGTTCTTTTCACCCTATCTTTTGCTCAAGGTCATCTGCCAGCATCCTGGAAATCAGCAAACATTACCGCTTTACACAAAAAAGGTGCAAAAACAGATCCTTGCAACTACAGACCAATCAGCCTGATCCCAATTATCAGCAAAGTCATGAAATCCATCATTGCTTCGGATATGAAATCTTTCCTCTTCTCCAATGGCTTCATCTCTGATCATCAATTTGGTTTCAGACCAGGTCACTCTACTCTGGACATGCTGCTTCTCCTGTCTCAACAATGGATGGAGGTCCTCAATGTCAAACAGGAAATCAGAGCTGTCTCCCTTGACATATCACGTGCCTTCGATACGGTCTGGCACCCAGCTCTGCTCACCAAACTCTCCTCCTATGGTATCCATGGAAATCTCCATGCATGGCTTGCGGACTTCCTCTCTGGTCGTCGTCAACGTGTGGCCCTGAATGGATTTCTCTCATCTCCCCTTCCTGTTCAGGCTGGAGTTCCCCAAGGCAGTGTGCTGGGCCCTGTGCTTTTTCTGGTCTTTATCAATGATCTCTCCGACTCTCTGGAAAATCCTCTCTTTCTCTTTGCTGATGACTCCACTCTCTGCCGCTCCATTCCTCTTCCCGCAGATCGGCAGTCTGCAGCCTCCTCACTCTCTAAAGACCTGGACAAAATCACAGACTGGTCAAACAAGTGGAACATGTCTTTCAATCCTGACAAATCTCACACTCTTACTATGTCTCTCTGAAAAGATCGACTGGACAACCCTCCCATCTACTTTCTCAACAATCCTCTCCAAGAAGTTCTGTCGCTCAAGCTTTTGGGTCTCACGATCTGCCATGATCTTTCTTGGGAAAACCACATTTCCAAGCTGGCCTCCAAAGCCAGTCGCCGACTGGGCATCTTCCGTCATGCGAAGTCCTTCCTAGGCACACCTGAGCTCCTCACCACATACAAGGCTTTCATCCGCAGCTCAATGGAATACTGTTCTCCCCTATGGGCTGGTGCTCCTGCCTCACACCTGGCTCGGCTTCACGCTGTTGAATCCAAAGCTTTCAGAATCATTGGAATCTCCCACGATGAAGCTATCTCTGAGGGCCTTTCACTCACTCACCGCAGGCAGGTCGGTGGTCTTTCTGTCTTCTACCGACTCCTCTCCGGCCTTGCTCCCCCAGCTCTCTCTGTGCTCTGTCCCCCAAATATTCCTACAGGTCGCACAAGATCTGCCAGCCACCCTCTGATGGTTAAACTGCCGAAATCTCGGCTCTCTGCTCACCTTCACTCTTTCATTCCTCTTTTCTCCTGCCTCTGGAACAAACTCCCTCACTCTCTTCAATCCCACTCCTCCCTCCAGGTCTTTAAAACAGCTGTTCACCACCATCTCTTATCTTCTACCATCCAAAACCTTGATCTTTTCTACCCCCGTTAATCCACGTTTTTGCAATACCGACTTCTTTCCTGAAAGTCTTAGCAGTGTCCATTTGTTTTATACCTCTCCCTCCCCTTCCCTTTCCCCGCCTCCCAAGCCCTCTCCCTCCCAAAGATCTCCCGATGTCCCTGTTCTCTGCCTGTGTTGCTTCCCTCTCTCTCCCCATCTTGTCTCCCACTCCATTTTTTATCTGTTTTATGTGTCCGTTTATGTTTTTTTGTGATTTATGTTAGCTCTGACACGAGCCTCGATCTTGGATACAGAAAAAATGGGAATAAATAAATCTTAGGTTCATTTTATTCACAGGAATTGCAAAAGACAAAGATCACAATTAAAAAATCTCCACATACACACATTAACCATACATTAACATACATACATACATACATACATTAACATACATACATACATTAACCAAAACACATCCATACTTGCTCTCACCCAGATTATTTAATTAATTACCCACACAACCCAATTATTTTATTAATCATAAATTCCCCCACACACCGCCCAATTATTTAATTAGTAATACATCCACCAACAAACCACGTCCACATACACCACACCCACACAAACCATGCCCATACAAACCACACCCATCATCCCCCTTCCCCTTGTGCGGCCCCACCCTTGACCCACCACCCCCTCATCCTGACATACTGTCCCGCGATTTTTAAAATCTATCTCGGCAATTTCCCGTCTGTGGCGATACGTGAACGAAGCTCCTCCCCTCTCCCCACATTGTTGACTTTTTATTGCGACTACATCAAAATGAAACATTTCATCGTGACGACTGTCATCAAATGGCAAGGTCCTTGGGGGGGGGGGGGGGGGGAAGTCTTATGGGCGGTGTGTACACAGTTCTGTCCGGCGAAAAGCAAGATGTCTATTTTCGTTACAGCATACATGATGCAAAATGATATTTTTAAATTTAAAGATTTCAAATAAACTTCTTTAAAGTGTACGTGAGCATAACTTATAAAATAAGAACGAAGAAATATCTCTCTGCAATTTCCCATCTGTGTATTGCCTTTCATCGAATTTACTTCCCCTTTTTTGCAACCGAGTCGAAAACCATCTTAGCGACTGTGAAAAATGAAATTAGATGGTGAACAAGAGTCGAGATAAAGTCGTGAGGGAGTCTCAATGGACAGTCCTTCATTTCATTTAAAATGCATTTTGTTCTATAAACAGTAAGGAAGGGCATCCGGCCATAAAAAAAACATTGCCTCAAACAGGGAACCATTATTGTCATGGGGCCCGCAAGCCCCGCTCTAGCGGGGAAAAATGGCCTTAAAACAATCATTCATTCATTCATTCTATAAACAGTAACTCACAATGAATTTTCTTCCCATTTTTTGCAACAGAGTCGAAAACCATGTTAGCGACTATGAAAAATAAAACGAGATATCGAATTAGAGTTGAAAGAAAATTGTGAGAGAGTAAGAAATGGCGGGCCTAACAAAGGAGGCCTCATTGCAATGCGAAGAAAGAAAATGGTGGTGATTTGTTTTTGAAGCCCCTTCCAGAATGGGTGGAGCTATTCCCTCAATGGGGGAGGCCACACCCACGAACAGACAGACAGAATCACTGACGGAGAATATTATATAGATATGATTACTTATGTTACATTGTTATTGAAAAGATCAGCACATGCATGACATTATAGCATGTTGGATCAGGTCATTGAAAGGATCAGAACATGCTTGAGCTTGCCATTGCTCGGAATCGCTCACAGGGGACTTATCCACAACCAAACCCCCATATTGTTTTTTCTTGTTCCTGTTTAATAAAAACAAGACCAAAAGTCTAACAGCAGTGCAGCCTGGCTTGTAAAATATTATAAACCACAAACATACATGATTAGCTTTTCAAACAGTCGCTAATGCTGCTTATAACACTAAATGAAGAAATTTGGAGGAATGCCGACATCAATGAGGTAAGTTTAACTTGCAGAACTGAGCGAAGATCTACTGTAATCTATACACCTCACAAGGGTTGGAGGTGTGCTCATTTACCAAGCAGCTAGCTCGCGCTCACCAAGCCAGCCGTTCCTTAAGGGTTTTGAATGGAGTGCTTGCTCAAATGCTTCAACCACTTGGCGATCTCTCCTCAAGAAACTTGGTAAATGAACACACACCCAATGTCCTTGAGACCCGATCATAGAGAGACTGTAATCTATATACCCCAAAGAGGAATGACCTTTCCTGCCGCTCTCGAAGTGAGCGGGTGTTTACGCCGTAATGACACCATATACGTCATGACGTAGCATGACGGCCGGACACAAAACTTCCGCTACTTTAAAATATGTAAGATATATATTTAACCTCCAGTAACGTTGCAGTCACTACAAAGGGATTAGTGTTACGATTAGATTTACTATAATAAGAACATTACATTATTATTACGAAAATTATATTATTTTTTTGAAACCGAGGTGAATTCCTTACCTCTGCTTTTACACCACTTCAATCCATCAACTTTCCATTCATGACATTGAGATTAAAGTGTTATGGTTATATTTACTTTAATATTATTATCTATCTATAATTCCAGCAATCTCTGTGTGTATGTTTGTATGTTTGTATGTTTGTATGTTTGTATGTATGTTTGTCTGTGACCGCTGTTTCTCGACAACTACCGGTCCGATATACTTGAAACTTGCCAGGTATATTGCTGGGGACCCGAGGATGTGCCTTTTCAAGGTTTTAAATTAATCGCAGAAGTAGTTACCGAGCTATGTCCAAAAAACGATTCAACCAATCAGAGAGCAGCGAGCTATCACGTGTGCCGAACGTGGCGAACAGACTCTGCCTCGGATGGCACATTTGAGAGCGTATTCATTTATTTCCCGTCGGCAAACTATGTTGCCGTTAAACTATGTTTTAAAACTAATTAAAACTAATTTGCGATTCATCGTAACTGCGATTTGCGACCTTCCGGACAGTGAGGACTGCACTTCCGGCAGCCAATCACAGAACGCGTTATTGCGTAGGCGTGGCCGATGTGAGAGCGAGCTGAGCCCAGCGCGTGCGCCATTACGGTACGTAATTCGATTTCTTCCGGAGAAAATAATAATTTCTCGATTTCTTATGCGCATTATTTCTCCCAATTCAGTCAGAGCGAAGGGCGGAAGCGAAGAGCGTTGTTTTTTTTGTTTACGGGCGTACGGGCGGGGTAGAGCGTACGGGTAGCGTTTTTTTTTTTTTTTGGCAAGGAACGGGCACCCACGTACGGGCATGCCCTAGTTACTACAAAAACGATACGACTGAAACGACACCACTGTATTAAGAAACCTGGGTTTAATTTGTCCAAAGCGGACGGACGGTGAGTCATAACACCTAAGGCCTATACGTACAGTATTGGTGGAAGAGACCTAACACCGATGCTTTTGATATTTGATGGTCGTTTTAACAATCGGTTTGTTTGTGTTTCACATTGAATGAAAAACGTAAATGTAGAGCATGGTGATTGTGATCTATGACAGGTTCGACAATATGTTTGGCATTAACGGCATATAAATCAAAATGGCGGTGCGTGGAGAGTCAGCCGCAGCACCGCCATAATGACATCAGACGTAATCGCATCACCCTGTCATGTGACGAGATTCTCAGCTCTGATTGGTATACGTTTGAGGGGACAGACATACATACATACATCCATACATACATACATACAGACGGACAAACACTGTTCTAGACGGCTCAGCCCAATGGGCTACCACATAAAAATCACTGTCAGATCTAATATACAGACCACCAAAATTGTTCAGGCAGACCATCAAAAAATATATATTTGGTTTGACCTCTGTAAGGTATATAATCGAAATATAATTTTGGATTTTAGGATCAGATTGTGGACTAAACAAGTGTCGAAACGGAAATTATCTGTTTGTTTTTGCTTGTATGTCCCATTGTATCCAATCATCCACTTGCTGTCCTTGCCAAGCCAGCCGTTCCCTATCAACTGTTTCGTTGGATTGCTTGCCTGTGTGCTTAAGCCACTTGGCGAGCGCTCTGCAAGCTTTGATGTTTGTTTGTTTGCAAGCCATGGCGATAGACGACACCGGTCCCTTTTTTCAGGCCATCGGAACAGACTGTATTTAAATCTATATATTTTAGGACTTAGGTCATCTCGTCTCGATTCTCTGAGATTCACTTCTGAAATGGGTCGTGATTTCTGGATATCTGTTTGTCCAGTCATTTGTTCATGAACTATTTGCTATATTTGCTGCTCCTCCCTTATCAACCAGCTGATTGCTCTTAAACTTGTCACATGAATACAATACAGTGGCCCGCACAATCACTTAGGCTTTGATTTTTCGATTTCGTATCAGTGTAGTGATTTCGTACCCTCTGGACTGTGGCTCGTATCAAGCGATAAAGTTATTGGAGCATGGAATGAAGGTATTGGAAAGGGTGTTGGAGAGGACGATAAGGAAGAAAGTGAAGATTGACGAAATGCAGTTTGGATTTATGCCAGGAAAGGGAACGACAGACGCGCTTTTTATTGTGAGGCAGTTGCAGGAGAAGTACATGGAGAAGTGGAAGAAGTTGTTTCTTGGGTTTGTTGATCTGGAGAAAGCATTCGATGGGGTTCCACGTGAAGTAATGACATGGGCATTGAGGAAGTTAGGAGTGGAGGAATTGTTGATCAGAGTAGTGATGGCAATGTACAAAAGAGCGCGCACAGCTGTAAGGACAAAGGACGGGAAGTGGTGAGTTTGAGGTGAAGGTGGGAGTGCATCAGGGGTCGGTACTAAGTCCACTACTATTTGTAGCTGTGATGGAGGTGCTGGCTCAGAACGTAAAGGAGGGTTTCCCGTGGGAGTTGTTGTATGCAGATGATCTGGTGTTGATTGCAGAAAGTATGGATGGACTGAAGGAGAAGATGAACAAGTGGAAGGAATGTATGGAGAAAAAAGGTCTGAAGGTGAATATCGGAAAAACGAAGGCGAATGCAAGTGGTAAAGCATGTGGAGAAGGTGGAAAGAACTGGGAAGTGGCCGTGTGCTGTGTGCAGGAAGGGTGTCGGACTGTCGGAGTGAATTCCATTCAATGTACAATGTGTGCTGAGTGGGTTCATCAAAAATGTAGTGGTTTGAGAGGGTCATACACCAGTGTGGAAGCTACATTCAAGTGTAAGGTGTGCACAGAGGGAGCTGCAGATGGAGGAAATGTTGAGTTGGATCTTGGAGACGGCGTGAAGCTGGAAGGTGTGAAAACATTTTGTTACCTAGGAGACATGCTGAATGGAGAAGGTGGATCAGATTCGGCAATGGTTGCTTGAGTGAGATTTGAATGGAAGAAGTTTCGGGAACTGAGTGGCGTGGTGACGAGGAGGGGAGTGTCGTTGAAGCTGAAGGGAAAGGTGTATGCTGCATGTGTGAGAAGTGATGTGATTTTTTGGAGCAAGACATGGGTAATGAACGTAGAGCAGCAACGAAGGGTGGAAATGCGAATGGTTCGGTGTATGTGTGGAGTATCGTTGAGAGAGAGGAAGACAAATGATGAATTGCGAAAGATGATGGGAATAGAGCCTGTGATTGATGCTGTGAAGAGAAACAGGTTGAGATGGTTTGGTCATGTGTTGAGGAAGGATGAAAGTGACTGGTTGAGAAGAGTGATGGAAATGAATGTAGAAGGAAGTAGAGGACGGGGAAGACCGAGAAAGACTTGGCTAAAGATGGTGGAAGAAGAAATGCGGGCAAGGGTGTTAACAAGGGGAGATGCAGAAAATAGGGCAAAATGCAGAAGATTGTCATGGGGACCGCAAGGCTAACCCCCGCTCTTGCGGGGAAAATAGCCTTAAAATGCATGTATCAGTGTAGCTTCCATTGGGGTCCTCTCAATTCAGCAGAGCTCTGAACGACAACCTCAAGAGATGACCGTCAGCCCACTCAGGGTTGTTCTTTTCGCACGACATTGCATTATTTCACCTTTTTGTGTGATCTACTTTCATTTAGAATGTTATTTCATTTCATTTCATTTGGGGCTTGGAGTGGTTATCTTCGATATAAAAGCAAATGAGACATTTCTTTGTTTGTGCCACTACTCCTCTGAGCTCCCAAGTGCAAGAGTGACAAAACTTAAAAGGATTACTTTTTTTCCATGATGCACCTTACTAGGTGTGGTGGGAGAAAACAGGTGTAGGAGTGGGAAGAGGCAAGGGTTACGGTTGGTGAGGGAGTGGAAAGGGTGGAGTGGCTGTCTGGGGAGAGCGGGATTGGAGGGAGGGAAGGAGGGACATGGCGTTGCGGCGGTACCTTTGCTCGTGATAGAACGGATGAGCTGATGCCCTCTCCAAAGAACGGTGAACATTAAAATGCTGCATCGCCAAGTCTCATCAGAAGGAGATAGTTTGTAAATTCGAATTCAAATTTCTGTTTGTACTAATTTTACTTGTGCAAGGCCTTTTTAACACCAATGAAAAGCTGGCAGGATGGCCCAGAGGTATGCATACTGGCCTCTAAGCTGTGTTGCCTGGGTTCCTATCCAGACCCAGCTATAAACTATCGGCCTCGTGTTTCACAGGCAACGTGATTCATCAGTGTGTGATGGCCCTTCAGATGGACGTTAAATGGGCGTCCCATGTGCCGGCATTAGTTCGTGGGCATTAAATATCACATGGTGTCCATCGTGAAGATTAGGTGAGCTGTCACCGGCACCATTAACAAAGTACAAATTCCTGCCCTGACTTCGGAGTGGCGACCTGGCCAGTATTGTCGACTAGTCACTGCTTTGGCAGCACCAATGCTCTGCACAGGGAATCCCACATGATGATGATGCCCTTGAATTCCTGTATTCTTAATCGGCACAATGAGGTTAGGTGAACAGCATGGCAGAGGTGCATTTGACCTGCAAACAAATTCCATTGATTATATCCAATTTCATTGTTCAAAGTCATTGTTCATTATCTGGATTGTCTCTTATCTGTTTATCTTCCTTTTTCCTGTTTCCAGGACATCCAGAACAATCATTTTGAGAAGATAAGGCACATTGCGATGAATGTGCTGAGCAAGCATCGAGACAATACTCAATATGAACGCTTCAAAAAGGTTTGCATCAATCCCTTAGCAGAAAAAAGGGGGGTTGGGTGGTGGGCATGATGCGAATGACCTGATGTTGCTTGAGAATAGGTAAACTGAGAATCTGTTAATGTGAACACAAGGAAATCACTCAGAGGAACAGGATTTGGGTTTGAAAGGTAATTGGAAGCAGAGTTGTGGGATCACTCAAACACTTTTATCCTGGTTATGTTTGCTTTTAGGGTGAAGACCCATTCGCTCAAGAGATACTGGCAACGCAGGAAGGTGAAGAACGAAAGAAAGAGGAACCAAAACCTAAAGCCAACCTCGAAGTCAAAAAGGTGATAAAGAAAACCGTGAAGACGAAGGAACAAGTTGGTGAAAAAGGAAAAGCTATTGAGAAAAAGGGCACAGATGATCGTGAAAAGCAACCGACAGGAAAGGTCGGGAGCTTGGAAGAGAAGAGAGTCGAAGAGAAGAAAGTCGAGGAGAAAAGTGATCTTCAAGGAGGGGAAGAAAAGGATGTGGATGACAAAGATGCATCAAAAGAGGAAGAATTCCAAGATTGTGTAGGTTCTGATGAGTACGAAGATGAAGAAGAGGCAGATGAGGAAGACGAAGGAGAGTTTGTGCAACAAGAAAGACTTGGGGAAGATGAGAAGGAAGAAGAGGATGGAGAGGAAGGTGAGGAAAATTTTGAAGATGTAGCTGAGGAAGAAGAGGAGGCAGAAGAAGAACAAGCAGAGGTATAGTTTGGTTGTCTTTAATTAACTTTTTTTTCTTTCTCCTTGCACCCAATTAATAACAATTTCTATTCATTTTAACAACTAGATGGTATTCATAGAATACTTACCCTGCGCAATCAACTTGGTGTGAGCCAACTCTTCTGTTTTTGAACGTTTCTTTTTTATTTTTGATCCAATATGGTTGCCAGACCACGTGAGCGATGACATCATAAATTTATATACTCTAAATAATTGTTGCAGAGATCATGCTCAATAAATTTCAAACTCATCAGACTAAGCTTTGTCCCTGTAGAGTTATGACGTCAAAATTATGGCACAAATGACGTCGTTAACAACACCTATTCCCCATATGGAGTTATTTACAACGAGCCACGTTTCAATTTTTTCCATGGACCGGTTTTGGAGAGATTGAGGTGCAACGTTTTTTGTTTTTCCCAAGATGTCGCCTGTAACACATGACCTGTGACGTCATGATTATCTTTAAAATATTCTAGAGGAGTCGCTCCTATGGTGAAAATTTTGTGTCCATCAGACCAACAGTTGCTGAAAAAAAATATTTAATAATGATCGGATGGATAAGTGTTGTATTTGTCGAATTATGACGTCATGACGAAGTCACCGATGACATCATCATTGACATATCTTATGTTTATATCCCTATGGGGAGTCGGTGACAATGAGCCAGGTCTCAATTTTTTCCATGGAGTGGTTTCAGAGATAGAGGTGTGAAGTTTTTCCAAGATGGCACCTGTACCACGTGATCTATGACGTCATAATAATCATTAAAATATTCCACAGGAGGGGGCCCTCTGATGAAAATTTTGTGTTAATCGGACCAGGAATTGCAGAGAAGAAAAATTCATACTGATCAAATCAAGCGTTGTACTTTGCAAATTATGACGTCATAATTAAAGTACCGATGACATCATCATTAACATATCGTATTCTCCAGGTGGAGTACTTGACAATGAGCCATGTTTCAATTTTTTTCCATGGAGCAGTTTTGGAGATTTCGAGGTGTAACGTTTTTCCAAGATGGCGCCTGTACTACGTGACCTATGACGTCATAATATTCATTAGAATATTCTACAGGAGGCGGCGCTCCTATGGTGAAAATTTCAGGTCAATCGGACCAAAGGTTGACGAGAAAATCTATTTTTAAAATGCAGACACGGCACACACGTACGTACCTGAATGCTGAACCCCTCTTTTCGCTTCGCAAGTGCAGGGTAACTACTTTGTGGTGTCTGTGATGTTTTTTTCTTGCTTTTAATACGCTCATCGTTTGTTGATAAATATTCAAGCATTAGTTGAGCAGTATTTGTTTTTGTGGAAAAGGATTTGTCGAAATAAAGTTTTGAATGCAACGTTTGTCTGTCGTGTTTAATTGATAAGTTTATCAATAAGCTGAAGCCACATCCCACTTGGGATTGTCTGTGTGTGCGTGGCAGCTCCATCATGAGTGTTAAATCCTTTATTTATACAAAAAAAAAATCAGGAGGCTCGTTAACGTCCACAAACTATTCTTTGTACAAGGCAAGCTGCTTAATATGCATCTGAGGTGCATAGTACATGTGCACCGTACTATCACCTGGCATGTGAACCATCAGCATGGCAGTTAATAGCCGGGCCGAGATTCGAACCTTGGATCGATGGCACCTCGGCTACCCTACCCACCCTCAGTTGTGTTTTAATCTGAATGGCCATTTTCTTGTGTCCTTGAACCCCTGAGTCATTCTCTGCTAAATGTCCTATTTAAGATGCAGCATTCAAATGCACCGTTGTTGGTGTTGTCAAATGCAACCCTGGTGTTGGGCTAGCGGCTAGGGTGCTGGCTTAGGATCCTTGGATCCTGGGTTCGAATCCCGGTCAATTGCTGAATTAACGCCAGGGGGGTTGACTCAGCCTGTCATCCTTCCGAGGTCGGCTAATTGAGTACCAGTTCACTGGTAATTCCCTGTTTGTCGTTAAAGGCGGCAAAAAGGGTTGGCGTCAGGAAGGGCATCCGGCCGTAAAACATTGCTTCAAAAAGGGGACCAAAAAACAACAACAACCATGGTTCCCGAAAAAGGCCAACCCCCGCTTTGCGGGGAAAAATGGCCTCTAAAGGTGTAAACAGAGCGTACAGTTTTTTTATTCAAATGAAATTAGCAACATGAAACTCATGATTTTTTTATGCAAAATGATGTTCATGATTTCAGAAATATAATAAACTGGAATGGCACTCGGTTGAGCGCGTACCTCCGCCAGACTGAACAGTTTACGTTTTGTGTCCCACTGATGGGCCGGATCTGCATCGATATGAACCAAAATCTGATTGGCCTGTTCTCACCTAACCAACTCAACCACCTGCCCAACTCATCCACCAAGTTTTGTCATAATTCGTCCACAACATTTTTTTCAGCAGTTTAAAACAGCTGTTCACCACCATCTCTTATCCTCCCCCATCCAAAACCTTGATCTTTTCTACCCCCGCTAATTTCGGTCCCCTTGTGTTTTATACCTCTCCCCCCCCCCCCCCTCCCCTTCCCACACCTCCTGCCCCCAAGCCCTCTCCCTCCCACACTTCTCCCTGCTCTCAAATGTTGTGGTTGTGTGCTTCCCCTTCTCTCCCCATCTTGTCTTCCGCTCCCTCTTTTTGTATATTTTGTTTGTCTGGTTGATTTGTTTGTGAAATAAATGTTAGCTCTTTCACGAGCCTCGATTCAGTATACAACAACAAACAAACAAACAAAAAAAAAAACATCATATCGTTTTTGGCCCCATCTCCAAATGGTGAAGAATGACTGAAAAACATTCTCGTATCTGGAGTCAAATCTTCACCAAAATCGAATCGATTTGGCCTTGGCACACACCTTACCTGTCCACCATATTTCATCCAACTCCGTCCATAACATAACAAATCCGTTGCGATAACGTGCTCAAAAAAGCGAGCAGTTTTCTTTTTTTATTGAAAAAATTAAGAATTTTTTTATTTTTAAAATGGTTCTTCACCAGAGCCCCTTCAGAAAGTATTCACACCCCTTGGCTTTTTCACATTTTGTTGTTACAGCCTGAATTTAAAATGGATTATATTGATTTTTGTCACTGATCGACACAATACCCCAAAATGTCAAAATGGAATTTTTTATAAAATTTAATATATTTTTTGTTATCTTAGTTTGGCGAACTGATAGGTGCTTTATTAAACTTTTTCTTATTAGACTGCTGACAGGCTGGGAATGTGATTTTTCTCATGCCCGTTAATTTCTCTTGCATTTTGCTTCGTGGCCACAAGCTGGTCCATGTTTCTTTTCCTGCTTATCTAACAATGAAAGGAACTCTGTGTTTTTCCTGCCCTGGTACAAAACTCCTATATCCCGGGGAGTGATCCTCAAGGTTACGTGTGAGATGCATTGAGCATGAGACGGGTTCTTGTGGGAAGCTTCCTGTTTGCTTATAAACAGAGCGTACAGTAAAACCTATTGAGAAGGGATCTGGCATTTATCTGGAACCAACCGTTTTCCCGTATATGTGTGAATCCCATATGTATCTTCAGTATGGTGTCTTTAATGCCTGCCCGGACATCCGACATCCGACATCGGACTTTGACATTAGTCGAGGCTCGAATAAGAGCTATCACATAGAACATGTAGGGGAGAGAGAAAGAAGCACACTGACAGAGACATCAGGAGATCTGTGGAAGAGAGAGGACTGGGGTGGGGTACATGGGATAAACTGGAACGGCACTCGGTGAAGAGCATACCTCCGCCTGGTGAACCGTTTACGCTTTGTATCTCAGAGTATAGTCTAGTAGGAAGACTAGGTCCCCCTGCACCCCCCGGAGATATACTTCTAATCAGTGTTTCTAGATTGGAAAAAATGTGTAGAAAATGACTAGCTATGGCCCCAAGCTGAAAAAATGTCCCACATACCATTTTTATGCAAATTACTGCTGCAAATTTTATGCAAAATTATGCAAATTTTATGCAAATTTTTGATGAGGAGTAGAGTTGAGGGGTCTTTGAGGGCTTCATCGAGGTGCTCTCGGTTGCAAGACTGGGTCATTCTGAGAAGCACAGCAGGGTCAGAGATCATGATGTTCTCCTCCTCAGTGAATCTCTCCATCAACAGCCTCTCCATTGCCTCACACACTGTTTTGAGGCAAAAGAGGGACTTTGCGTAGGCCTTTCCACTGAGAACACCTTTGAGAGATCCACTTGTTACTAGTTGTGCCTCAAAGAGAATCTCTGCATATCCAGAACCACGCATCTTGTGTCCAGTGAGCATCCCGATGTAGTTCATGGATGTGTGGAAGGGTCCAATCGTTACTACATGACTAGCAAATTCATTTGGCCAGCGCCAGATGATGGGAAGGGCTTTCATGCAGACACCCAGATCAAATGTATTCAGGACCCATCTCTGACCCACCTCAGCAGTTGCTGCCTCGGAACGCTTCAGTAGCTCACGAACAACTGCGTTGTCTGTGATCGGTTGGTGGATAGGCGTGCAGTAGTCGACTGTTGATTTGCTGGGTGGGGGAGAACCAGTTGCAGAGGTGAAACCCCCTAGCCCAGGCACAGGCTGCAGGCCATTGCCATGCCATGCAGGCACCAGGCACAGACCGATCACAGACAACGCAGTTGTTCATGAGCTACTGAAGCGTTCCGAGGCAGCAACTGCTGAGGTGGGTCAGAGATGGGTCCTGAATACATTTGATCTGGGTGTCTGCATGAAAGCCCTTCCCATCATCTGGCGCTGGCCAAATGAATTTGCTAGTCATGTAGTAACGATTGGACCCTTCCACACATCCATGAACTACATCGGGATGCTCACTGGACACAAGATGCGTGGTTCTGGATATGCAGAGATTCTCTTTGAGGCACAACTAGTAACAAGTGGATCTCTCAAAGGTGTTCTCAGTGGAAAGGCCTACGCAAAGTCCCTCTTTTGCCTCAAAACAGTGTGTGAGGCAATGGAGAGGCTGTTGATGGAGAGATTCACTGAGGAGGAGAACATCATGATCTCTGACCCTGCTGTGCTTCTCAGAATGACCCAGTCTTGCAACCGAGAGCACCTCGATGAAGCCCTCAAAGACCCCTCAACTCTACTCCTCATCAAAAATTTGCATAAAATTTGCATAATTTTGCATAAAATTTGCAGCAGTAATTTGCATAAAAATGGTATGTGGGACATTTTTTCAGCTTGGGGCCATAGCTAGTCATTTTCTACACATTTTTTCCAATCTAGAAACACTGATTAGAAGTATATCTCCGGGGGGTGCAGGTGGACCTAGTCTTCCTACTAGACTAGTAGACCAGAAAATCACAATATAGAATCACATTTAATCAAAATCGATCAGGAATCGCCAAAGGCACAGTTTCATACCCTGGTCTACCCCTCGTTTTTGGCCATACCACTCAATGGTGAAGAATCACTTAAACAATTATATGAGCTAGATCCGGATCTTCAACAAAATTGAATCGTTTCTTCCTTGTCACACGCACAACCTGTCCAACAGGTTTCGTCCAAATCCATCCATAACTTTTTGACATATCCTGCTATGTATCGTTTTTGGCCCGATCTCCCAATGGTAAAGAATCACTTAAAAAGTTAAATAATCCTCATATCCGAATCCATATTCAGATCTTCACCAAAATCAAATCTAATCGTCCTTGTCAGACACCCAACCGGTCCACCAAGTTTCGTCCAGATCCGACCACAACTTTTTGAGATATCCTGCTACGTATCGTTTTTGGCCCTATCTCCCAATGGTGAAGAATCACTTTAAAAATTATAGTAGCCGAATCCGGATCTTCACTAAAATCTAATCATTTCGTCCTTGTCACATATGCTTCATCTCTGCCAAATTGCGTCCAACTTTTTGAGATATGTTGTTCACAAACAGACAGACAGGGGTGAAAACGACCTCGATCCACGTTTGGTGGTAGATATAAACAAACATAAGAGGGACTCCCAATGCAGAATATTTTATTGCTAACTTTGATGTCATGTCACATGGTATGGCAGCCATATTGGGTTAAAGAGGAAAAATTGGACATCATTTTCTTTGAAACCACTCCCACTCTTCGCTCTTATACGGCCTTGACTTCGTATACAAACATAGGGGCAATACCCCTGGTGGAATAAACAGTATACTGCACGAACTAAACGTATATTAAACCAATTTCAATGCTTGCTAGAAGACAGGGCAGCATGTAGAATCATACTATCGCGTTGTCCCTGTCGTGAACACCGCAGGGCGACGGATGGCCAACCGAGCTTTAGCACCGAGGCGTACACTCAAACTATAGCGGTGTTATCTCTTCAGCATGCTCGGCGGGTAGTGGATGGCAGCAAGAGCTTACCTGTATGGCCGGAGGCGATGCTGGTTTTCCTGAATCACAAACAAATAAACGGACAAGACAAGGAATTGAAGGTTAACAAATAATGGGTTTAATAAAAATAAATGCCAGGATAACAAAGAATGGGTGGTAAAACTGAATCCTATATTGAGACGTCTCCATACAGACTCAGATGCAGACACAGGGAGAAATAAAGGAAAGTAATAAAATGTGTGTGTAGCGTTTGTTTGTACTCAGCTCTGCTCTCCTCAAGCGGCCCCGAACCCCGTCGGTCGCCGAACAGGTCCCCGAGTCTCTGCGTGGAAAACCACACCTGGGTACGGTCACGTTCCCCGCCAGCCGCCGAGGCGAAGCGAACAGGCCCGCACTCCTTCCTCGTCCTTCCTGCTCGGCTGCACCGAGCCCCAATGCTCCTCAGGCGCACACGGCACCAAACGCAGCCATCACGAGCCAACACCAAGGAGAGGAAAGAGAAGGATGCGTCCGCTCGCAATGAAGGCCAGGACAGAAGAGAGTAAATGTGTGTCCACCCGCAATCAAAGCCAGCGCAAGAGAGTAAATGTGACTGCTTGTTATGCAACCCCAAACCAAGAGAGATAAAATGGTGGTGCTTTGCCTTTTTGTCCCTCGTGCTGGAATGTTCTTTAATGACGTCGCACTCTCCAATCAACGAGCGCTACCCGCTCACCCCATCGTTTCTTAACCAATCATCCTTCGGGGTGTGGCCTCACAGCCCTCTTCGCGCCCATCGAGATGATTCACTAGTTGGTGTCGTTGTGGTCGAATGTCCGGACCCGGTCGGCGGTTATGTGGTTTATTTAATTGTCGGCGCTGATTGCATGGCTGGTGTTGTGTTATAAGAAATGAAGGGAAAACCACAGAAACGACTACATACAGGGAATCCACTCTTATACCCTCACTAATTAGCATAGCTCCACCCCTCGCATGGAGACAAATATACACTTGCGTGACATCTGGCCCTGCTTATTTACATTGAGGTGTCTACACGGCATACGGAGCACACTACCCTATACAATCCTACCTGGCCTGATGTATTCCATTGCTACCCCCCACAAATGCAACAATACTAACATAATCATAAGACTTTAAACAAACAAATTTATTTTAGGGGACAACCCACTCCCCCTCCCACCCCATGTACCTCCTCAGACCCCAATTTTTCCAATGCCTTGAACAAACATTGGTACATCATGGATGATGAAGGTTGTGGTGAAGTTTCATCAAAATTGTGTGTGTGTAGGTTCTGAGAAAAAAGCAAATACCTATTTTGGGAGGCAAGGCCCCCCCCCCCCCCCGCCCATAGACCACCTTAGACCACGATTTTTCTTTAATGCCATGAACAAACTTTAGTCACAACACAACAAATATTATTTGTGCCAAATTTGGTCGCAATCCCATCAGCGGTTTCGGAGAAGTTTAAAGTGTTTACGGACGGACGGACGACGTGCTATCGCATAAGCTCCCCTGAACTTCGTTCCAGGTGAGCTAAAAATCGTTCCTTTGTCAGAAGGAAGCGTTTATGTTTTAGCATTTTTAATTTGAAATCGCCAAAGTCCAGAAACGGAACCCATTAAAATGATCTTTTGGAACCCATTACAATTACCCTTTCGCCTCACCATTTAGAAGCATCTTTTGGAATATATTTGAATTACTCTTTAGAACCCATTAATATTACCCTTTAGAATTAACCACGATGGGGTAGACAGGATCTTCTTCTTCATTATTTGACGGATGGACAGAGCCAAATATTTAAGCGGCTTCACTGCTTAAATATTGAAACTTGGCAAGTGTCATCACTTCCCCATAGGGTGCATCAGGTGATAATGACATCAGTTCTTGGTATTCCAGCTATAATTGGTTGAATTTAAATCTTTATCCGAAAAATCTGAAACTTCATATATCTGATCCACCCAATCCGAGTGAAGAATTTAATTTCTGACGTTCATAAAGCATCGGACTAACAGTTGAAGAGAAAAAAAAATCAATGATTGGATGAAGAGTTATACCTGTCGAATTATGACGTCATAACGAAGGCCCCGATGACGATCGTTTACATATCTTATTCCCAATGAGGAGTACGTGACAATGAGCCTTTCAATTTTTTCCACGCAGCGGTTTCAAATATGTGGAGGTGCAATGTTTCTCAATTTTTCCAAGATGGCGCCTGTACTACGTGATCTATGACGTAATAATTATCATTAGAAATTCTGCAGGAGAAGGTGCTCCTGTGGTGAAAATTTGTTGGCCATGGCAGTAACAGTTCTCGGTCTTCCCCGTCCTCGACTTCCTTCTACATTCATTTCCATCACTCTTCTCAACCAGTCACTTTCATCCTTCCTCAACACATGACCAAACCATCTCAACCTGTTCCTCTTCACAGCATCAATCACAGGCAATATTCCCATCATCTTTCGCAATTCATCATTTGTCTTCCTCTCTCAACGATACTCCGCACATCCATCGAACCATTCGCCTTTCCAGCCTTCGTTGCTGCTCTACGTTCATTACCCATGTCTCGCTCCCATAAATCATAACACTTCTCACACATGCAGCATACACCTTTCCCTTCAGCTTCAGCGACACTCTCCTCCTCATCAGCACGCCACTCAGTTCCCGAAACTTCTTCCATGCACATCTCACTCGAGCAACCGTTGCCGAGTCTGATCCACCTTCTCCATTCAGCATGTCTCCGTGGTAGCAAAATGTTTTCACACCTTCCAGCTTCACGCCGTCTCCAAGATCCAACTCAACATTTCCTCCATCTGCAGCTCCCTCTGTGCACACCTTACATTTGAATGTAGCTGCCACACTGGTAAATGACCCTCTCAGACCACTACATTTTTGATGAACCCAATCAGCGCACATTGTACATTGAATGGAGTTCACTCTGACACCCTTCCTGCGCACAGCACACGGCCACTTCCCAGTTCTTTCCACCTCACCACATGCTTTACCACATGCCATCACCTTCGTTTTTCCGATATTCACCTTCAGACCTTTTGTCTCCATACATTCCTTCCACTTGTTCATCTTTTCCTTCAGTCCATCCATACTTTCCGCAATCAACACCAGATCATCTGCATACAACAACTCCCACGGTAAACCCTCCTTTACGTTCTGAACCAGCACCTCCATCACAGCTACAAATAGTAGTGGACTTAGTACCGACCCCTGATGCACTCCCACCTTCACCTCAAACTCACCACTGTTCCCGTCCTTCATCCTTACAGCTGTGCGCGCTCTTTTGTACATTGCCATCACTACTCTGATCAACCATTCCTCCACTCCTAACTTCCTCAATGCCCATGGCAATACTTTGCATGGAACCCTATCGAATGCTTTCTCCAGATCAACAAACCCAAAAAACAACTTCTTCCTCCTCTCCATGTACTTCTCCTGCAACTGCCTCACGATGAAAAGCGCATCTGTCGTTCCTCTTCCTGGCATAAATCCAAACTGCATTTCGTCGATCTTCACTTTCTTCCTTATCCTCCTCTCCAACACCCTTTCCAATACCTTCATTCCATGCTCCAATTACTTTATCGCTCGGTACGAGCCACACTCCAGAGGGTCACCTTTCCCCTTGTATAGAGGGACGAAGGTACTGAGTTCCCAAGCCACTGGAATGCGGCCTTCTTTCACCACCAGATTACAGATCTCTGTCATTCTCTTCACACCCCAACTTCCTGCTGCCTTCAACATATCTCCCACAACTCCCGTCGGCCCTCCCGCTTTTCCACTCTTCATTGCTTTTATCGCTTCCTCAACTTCCTTCTCGGTTATCTTCTCTGCCGGTCCTAAAACTGGGTTACTCTCTTTGTTGCCATCCCATTCATTCTCTGTATTCAACAGCATTTCCATATATCTTTTCCATCTTCCTTTAATTCCATCTGGGTCGACAACGATTTGTCCCACTTCATCCTTCAAGCAACTCACCCCCATCACATCACACCCCTCTTTCGCTATCTGCTTTGAAATCCTGAATACCGCTCTGATCCTCTTCCAAATCCAAGCGTTCTCTGAACATTTTCCTACATGCCTCCTGCGCCTTTGCTCCCTCTTTCTTTGCAGCCTTCCTGGCTGCCTTATAACTTTCATGCTCTGCTGTTTCTGCTCCCGTACCCTTCGCCTTCTGCCACTCCTTGAACTTCTTCCTCTTCTCGTCAATCCTCTTTCAAACTTCATCATCCCACTTGAACATCAGCATCAGCATCACGGCTGCGGTTTAAACATATTCCAACAATATCCAAACAGAACCATGAAAATCATGAAAAATAATCTGGGAAAAGTCTCCAAGCGAGAACATGGATTTGAGAAAGAAGGAGCAGAGGCGGAAGAAAAACGAGATCATGAAAAACAATCTGGGAAAAGTCTCCAAGCGAGAACGTGGATTTGAGAAAGAAGGAGCAGAGGTGGAAGAAAAACGAGATACAGGGGGCGGGGCACAAGTCGAGACGAGGAGGAGAGCGAACAAGCACGTGTCCGGGAGGAGAGAAAGAATCAATATTGAAGTCTTTGTTTAGGGAGGTGAGGTGAGGGGGAGAAAACAAAATAAAAGAAACAAAATACAGTGAAGGAAATAACCCAAACCGACAAAACACCGACGGGGGGAGGGAAGCCCCAAGTCACCAGGCCGCGCACGAGGTACGACCCAGAAAACGATTAACTACACACAAGTTTGTACGAATTACAAACCAATACCAACCAGAAACACACAATAACACGTACACAGCAAAATAACCAGTGGAAATTTGACAAAGACAAGAATGGGAAAACACTTAAACTTCGATGCTGTGGTGGAGAGCTCGAAGTACGCTTCACTCGCCCGAGGAACCGGAAGCCGGACCTGAGCCATGTTTGACAATGAGCCATGTTTCAATATTTTTCCATTGAGCGGTTTTGGAGATGGAGAAGTGTGACGTTTTTCCAAGATGGCGTCCTACTATGTGACGTATGACGTAATTATGAATAAAAAAAATTCTGCAGGTGTAGGCGCTCCTACGTTAAAATTTCGTGTCAGTCGGACCAACAGTTGCAGAGAAAAGGAATTTTTTAAATGCAGACATGCCACACGTACTTTTCGCTTCGCGAGCGCAGGTAACAAGCCTGGTCTTGGCTTGACAGTTATGGTGGTTGGCTTGAGATCTCAGGGTCCTGATTTCAAGCCCTTGTCGAACCCTTTAATTTACACCTCGTGGGTTGATTCTGTTGATTCTGTCATCCCTTTGATGTTGGCAAAATGACTGCGAAGAATGAACCAGAATGGACCGCGTACCAGATGACTGGGAAGAATGAACCACAATGGACCAAGTACCAGATGACTGGGAAGAATGAACCAGAATGGAACAAGTACCAGATGACTGGGAAGAATGGACCAAATACCAGATGACTGGGAAGAATGAACCAGAATGGACCAAGTACCAGATAACTGGGAAGAATGGATCAAGTACCAGATGACTGGGAAGAATTCACCAAGTGCCAGATGACTGGGAAGAATGAAGCAAGTACCAGATGACTGGGAAGAATGAACCACAATGAACCAAGTACCAGATGACTGGGAAGAATGAACCAGAATGGACCAAGTACCAGATGACTGGGAAGAATGGACCAAGTACCAGATGACTGGGAAGAATGGACCAAGTACCAGATGACTGGGAAGAATGGACCAAGTACCAGATAACTGGGAAGAATGGATCAAGTACCAGATGACTGGGAAGAATGAACCAAGTACCAGATGACTGGGAAGAATGAACCACAATGAACCAAGTACCAGATGACTGGAAAGAATGAACCAGAATAGACCAAGTACCAGATGACTGGGAAGAATGAACCAGAATAGACCAAGTACCAGATGACTGGGAAGAATGAACCAAGTACCAGATGACTGGGAAGAATGAACCAGAATGAACTAAGTACCAGATGACTGGGAAGAATGGACCAAGTACCAGATGACTGGGAAGAATGAACCAAGTACCAGATGACTGGGAATAATGAACAAGTACCAGATGACTGGGAAGAATGAACTAAATAAGACCAGTTCTCTTTGTTAATCCAGTTGGCGGTTTATTGCAACTTCAACAATGAACACGGTCTGAAAGACATAAGAACAAACATAATGATCAGTAATGATTAAGAATCCTCTATCTCCCCCCAAGTCTTTGGCATGGAAAATATAAGTGTATAACAAGTATGTGTGTCTTTTGGCATGACAAAGACTGAGAATATGAAGAATATATGTAACTAACTTTGAAGCTAATTGAAGAACTGGTGAACCAGAAACCAAACACAATGTCAGTAATGGTCAATGCCAGAATCACATGTCATAGTCAGAGTGCCAGGCAGGCTTGCTCGTGCTTCGACCGGACCGTCTGGGTGCAGCAGCTGGTTTGTCAAGCGCAGGGCGTGTGGTAACCGTATTGGGTTTGGGATCACTGACTTGAGGAGGTGACATTGGAGGCGCTGCACTCATATGCCGAGTTACCTGCGATGACTTAGCCATAGATGGGGATGTAGCATCATCAAAGAGCTGATGGCGCCCAGGAGGGCTCCGGTTGACCCTGGGTGATTCAACAGGAAATGTAGCAGGTGGCTGCGGTGGGGTGGTGTCAGAGTTGATGGTGGGATGTTGCGGTGGCATTGGACTAGTAACGGATGGGCCACAAGCCTCCTTGTGACTGGCCGGGGTTGTGGTGTGCACAATGCATGGGTGTGCGATGTTCTGCCGAACCATTGGTCTCTGCACTCCAATACCACCATCGATCGTCAATCTTGGTAGGGGCGTTAGCACAGGAATGTACTTTCGCAGGAATTTCCTATTGCGCAGAGTAACCCTTCCTGAACCGTCAACTCTTACCACATATTGATCAAACTGGCGAACCTCGATGATGATGCCGGTTTTGTCCCATTTGAGGGGGTGTGGCCCGGTCTGATTCTGGATGCGAACACAGTCGCCGACAACAAGGGGCAAGAGTCTCTTGGTATGTTCAGACCAGCGCTCAGCGTCTCTCATGTGGCGGTTGCGAAGTGCTTCCTCCTGAGCCTCCAGAGTCCCACGCCAGGTGTTATGAGGTTTGTGTCTGCCAGGTGGTATTGGGATGAAGTCTCGAATTGGGCGGCCAAAAATGCACATCGCTGGAGAGAGTTTTGTGTCTCTGTCTGGAGTATTTCTATACTGGAGCAGTGCACGTTGGAATGCATCGGTATCAAGGCCTCCATTAGGGCTAGTGTTGTCCATGAGAAGACGCTTCACAGTCTTGACACCAACTTCAGCACAGCAGTTGCTATGTGAATAAGCTACTGAGGAGAGTCGATGATGTACACCCCAGTCCTTGAGGAATTGACGTGTAGCGACAGCTGTGAATTCAGGACCACCATCGGGAGCTAATTCATCAGGGATACCAAATGTGACAAAGGTATGTCTTAGGCAAGCGATGAGTCCACCTACACCATGTGAGGCTCTCTCAACTATCGGCCAGTTAGAATACCGGTCGACCACTACCAAGTAGTTGCATTCTTTGTAGTGAAAGTAGTCGGCACACATGCATTGGAATGGATAATCTGGAGGTGTCAGAGGAGTGGGTGGTGCACTTGGATTGGAGGGCGCAATCCGATTACAATGGTAGCACCCAGCACGAAGGGCCGCAATGGCAGGGGCGATGCCAGGCCAGAAGATGGAGGACTCAGCTCTCGCAGTCATAGAGGTGACCCCTTGATGGGCAGCGTGCAGAGCGGCTAACACCTCGTCCCTGAGAGACGGTGGTATAAGGACACGATCCTCGTAGAGTATGACACCATCAACTATATGTAGACTATCTGGAAATTGGAAGTATTCGCGTAGGGGTCCAGGGAGCTCATGACGGAATTCAGGGATACCTGACTCGATAAGGTCAACAAGGCTCTGCATGTTATTGTCACTCGCTATTGCGGTTCGAACCCTGTCCCATGTTACAGATTTGAGGCTGAGTGAGGCGAGGGAGGACATAGCAGGCGTGGAAACATACTCGTCGGGGGTTTCTGGTGCTGATCTACATAAGCCACTCAGGAGGGTTTTGGAATGCTTCAGGATGATGGGTGTGGAATCAATGGCCGCCATATCGTCAGTGAGGGTCAGTTTCACAGGCTCTCCAGTAGGGTGGCGTGAGATGCAGTCTGTGGCGCGATGTCTAATCCCCGGCACATGGACCATCCGGAACCTGTATCGCAGGGTCTTCTCCTTCAAGTTCCTAAGTCGAGCGTTAGAGATATCCTCTAGACTTCCATCATTAAAAATCCTGAGCAGAGGTTTGTGGTCAACAGCGATTATGAGGTCTTCACATCCCAGAACAAAGTATCTGGCCTTGTCTAGGGCATCAGCAACTGCTAGGGCCTCACCCTCAACTGGTGCATAACATGATTCAGCAGGGTGGGTGAATCTGCTGCCAACGAGTGTGATTTTCCATCCTGTGTGACAACAGAAGGGTTTTATGTTGGTACAGGTACAGTGTTTCTGCAGTAGCCAGAAGCCAATGCCAGTCTTGGACCAGTCTGTAGCGAGGCACGTGGGCTTGCTTGGGTCGAATATCCGGACACCCTCCTCGATCTCACTGGCAATGACAGCTTTCGACTCTTCAAATGCATCTTGGAGGTGCTCATCCCACTTAAACGGTGTACTAGGTTTAAGTAGTTGCCGGAACGGCAACATCTTCTCAGCCATACTGAAAGTGTATGACACTTGATTGACAAGTCCAAACCAAGAACGTACATCTGTGATGTCCTTGGGTGTTGGGAAATCGAGGATCGCGCGTAGGTATTTCCTGCAAGGACAGACACTATTGGGGGTTATTTCGAACCCAGCAAATTCCACTATATCTTCGCCAAACACAAACTTATCAGGGTTCAGGGTGATTCCATTCTGTCCACAGGTGTCAAGCCACTGAACAGCCTGGAAGAAACTGTCTGCCAGCGAGTCAGACCAGAGCAAGACGTCATCAACGCATTTTGTCTTATTGGGGATGTCAGACACGATCTCGTCATAACGTCTTGTATATCCATCGCCAGACGCAATATACCCTTGAGGGGCAGTTTTATAGCGGTATCTACCCCAGGGTGTGATGAAGGTGGTCAGGTGCTGGTCTTCTTTGCAGATGGGCACGCTGTGGTAACCGTTCCACGCATCAAAGACCGTCTTCTTCTTACCGTTCGGAACTGATCTAGCCTGATGAAAGGGTGATGGCGTGTGATGTGTTTCCCATGTAGCATGGGCGTTGAGGGCCTGGAAATCAACGGTGCGGCGTGGCTGGCCATTCTTCTTTGCACAGACAACCATTCTATGGCACCAGGTGACGGGTTCGCCAATGGGGACTGGTTCAAGCACACCCAACTGTGCATCGTGGTCTATCCCAACTTTGACCACATCCCACCAGTGTAGTGGGACTGGTACCGGTGTGTGGTGTGCCACTGGTTCAGCATTAGGATCCACCATCAGTTTCATGGGCGGGCCATCCATTAGAGGCAATGTTTTATGCTCACAAGTGTTAAATGTGCTTGACTTATAGTATTCAAGGAGATACTGTTGTAGCTTCATGCGATTAGCATCAGTTGCGGGGAACGGCAGCTTTGTCGGGGGTGGTGGGGGTCGACGACGCTGAGGGCAACGACACGCTGTCGTGGGGTCTTCCCGTAAGACTGCTGTTGCGTCCGGCTGCTGTGCTGTCAGGTCTACACCAATCTTGGGGAAGCTATCCGGGATGATGTCAAGGGCAACACAGGCTTCTCTGCTGAGGAAGAGCTTGTCAGAGCTTTCTATGACATAGGTCATTTGCCTAGTTTCAACAGCCTGACCCCGTTTGTCTTTGCCCGACAAGCGGAGTACAGTGCCCCCAAGGATATTGATGCCTCCATTGTTGGCAGTGCGCATTCTCATGGTTACTGGGATGAGGTCAGATTTGCGCAAACCAAGGCGGTGGATGACCTTTATACCAGCAAGGCAACTCTGGCACCCTGTGTCTGCCATCGCGGGGACATGGCAAGTCATGGTCTGGGTGGAAAGGTCAAAGCCAAGGGCTGCGTCGTCTTTGCGCATGATTTTGACAGTCACACTAACAAATGGTTGAGGTTTTGAACCCTTCCTGATCCATGTATTAGAGAGTTTGTCATAAACATGGTGGTCAAGGGTGATGGAACGCTCACTGCGTGATCGACCCGAATTAATAACATTATCAAACTCATTACATTCATGCCCAGATATGTTAGGAGTTTCATTTGACTGTTGTTCTGATACGTGGACAGTACATAAAGTATCAAACACAGCATTTTCACTGTTATTAGAAGAGGCACTCGTGCGTTTGGGTTTGTTCCTACTGCGACATACACACTCCATGTGATTATCGCCATTGCAATGCCCACATCTGTGACCATATGCCGCGCATTCTGTTTTGCGAACGTGGGCTGGGGCGCTCTTCCCATGTCCCTTTTTGCTACAGTAGGAGCATGGGTCGTTTCTGTCCTTGATGGTTACTTGCTTGGCCTTTTGATATGTGCTGCGAGCTGCTTCCACTGAGTGTGTGTCCAGTAGTGTAGATGCTGACCGTTTGCCAGATTCTTTGGCCTCAATGAATTGGAAAACGTCCTCCAGGATCATGTCCTGGTTCTTGTCACCAAGGAGGTCAAGCTGGATTTCAGGGTCAGCAATTCCTCGTGTAAGAACATCACGCACGATCGCTTCTGTGTAGTTAACTTCAGCATCACAACTAGGGCATTTGATTAGGAATTTGCATATTCCCGCTTGACCACGTAGGCGGGCCCCGAAGCTGCGCACTGTCTCATCACGGTCTAGACGCATATTATGTAGTGCTACTCTGGCAACCATAGTGTTCTCTCCGCGAACAGAAAGTTTTTTTTAATGGCTGCCATTACCACCTCGATGGGTTTGTTTGAAAGGCTCCCACCTGTCGATCTTGTTAGATCCTTGCGCAGAGGTTCGTCACAGCACTCTAGTGACTGCACTACTTTATCGCGGCCAATGATTTTGGTTGCATCGACGTATGCAGACCATCGTGACTCGAAGTAAGTCCACTCTTCACTGGAGCCAGCGGCGACAATTGTGGGCCTTTTGACTTTTTCAACCTTGGCGGCATGTCCAGGGGCGTGTATGGCACTGTGGGCAGTGATGAGTGCGGCCACGATAGCAGGATCGAGGACTTCAGTGGTGTAGTCACATCCGGCGATTGGGCATCCCACAGCAGGCATCGCGGCTTTGGTCAACTTGCACCGTGTTCATAAATAAGACCAGTTCTCTTTGTTAATCCAGTTGGCGGTTTATTGCAACTTCAACAATGAACACGGTCTGAAAGACATAAGAACAAACATAATGATCAGTAATGATTAAGAATCCTCTATGAACCAAGTACCAGATGACTGGGAAGAATGAACCAAGTACCAGATGACTGGGAAGAATGAACCAAGTACCAGATGACTGGGAAGAATGAACCAAGTACCAGATGACTGGGAAGAATAAACCAGAATGAACCATTCAAGTATCCTGTGTTGGAGTGGCGACCGATCCAGGATTGTGTCCCTGAGTCGAGGAAACTGGTTCAGCAGACCGAAACAGCTGAAGATGCGTAAAGGTGTGGTGTTCGTCTTCATTGTTTAAATAATAAGCTTTATTAGCTTTATTCAGCGAATATTTAAATTTAAATTTTACCAGATTTAAAATTGAAATGTAATACTAATATTTAAAGCTTATTTATTCAGCTTTATTTAAATAATAAGGCAAAAAAGGTGTTGTTGTAGCGGTTACCTTATTCGCATGTCGCAGTTAACTTATCCGCATGTGACGGTTACCTTATGTTTGGTCTAATCCACGTGCATGGGCCTGTGGGGCTTTTGGTTTGTTGGACGTGACGCACGCGCGGTTGTGGGAGCCACGTCCTCCGAAGAGGGTTTTGGCTTTATAAAAGCTTTACCACTTCCGTTCGAGTTTAAGAGTGTGCTGGAAATTCCTGTTTGAATAAACGAGCTTCGAACCCTACGAAATGGCCTCGTCTTCTCGCCTTCCGCAACTCCTAAACTGGTGACCCCGGCTGCCCCCGAACGGATTCGGGGGCTGCAAACGAACACGGCAGTTTCGATCGAACTGCCGGAGTTGGCAACGACGAGTGGCCATGTGGTTCACGCACCGCGCTCGGCTCCTCCTCTATGACCGGAGGGGTGAGCCTGCTCCAGGACCCTCCGAAGGGATGCAGTTACGAGATGTGGGTGGCACTGCTGCTCATCTCTTGCGCGCGCACTGACGTTGGCGGCACGGCTGCTTCGTTACCTTCGCGCGCGCTGCTGCTCATCTCTTGCGCGCGCACTGACATTGGCGGCACGGCTGCTTCGTTACCTTCGTGCGCACTGCTGCTCGTCACCTTCGCGCAACTACACTCTACAGCTACAGCTCGCGTGTAGAAAGCTGCAACTCGCGCAACTACTTCTCCGACTCTGCATCCTCGGGAGGCCCGCGAGGAACCTCAGCAGCTTCCCCCGAGGCCTTGACCAGCCCCTCGGTTGGCTCAACCGCTTTTCGCGTGCACCGAGGCCGAGCACTGCTTGAGCCTTCTCGGCACTGCACCCGCGAACTGCAACCTCGGGAGGCCCGCGAGGAACCTCGGCAGCCTTCCCCGAGGACTTGACCAGCCTCTCCGTCGGCTCAACCCCACGGCTGCGTTTTTTCGCGCGTACCGAGGCCGAGCACTGCTCGAGCCTTCTCGGCACTGCCGAGCGCGCCTGCGACCTACGTACACGCCCGTGGAGTGAATTCTGGGGGGGCGCATGTAGCGGTTACCTTATTCGCATGTCGCGGTTAACTTATCCGCATGTGACGGTTACCTTATGTTTGGTCTAATCCACGTGCACGGGCCTGTGGGGCTTTTGGTTTGTTGGACGTGACGCACGCGCGGTTGTGGGAGCCACGCCCTCCGAAGAGGGTTTTGGCTTTATAAAAGCTTTACCACTTCCGTTCGAGTTTAAGAGTGTGCTGGAAATTCCTATTTGAATAAACGAGCTTCGAACCCTACGAAATGGCCTCGTCTTCTCGCCTTCCGCAACTCCTAAATTGTTGTTGTTGTTTTAATCTTTATTTGTTCCACAGAAAGAGGTGGGAGAAGTGGGTGAATGTGGTTCTTGGGTGAGAAACAACAACTACGACACACCACCCCTTGACGAGACCCACACAGACACCAACCACTCCGTGCAAATGGACAAAATCACCTGTCCATGGTCAGCCACCACGAAACCCTGCCATCTCCAACTTTTCCAGGTCCAGTACAATTTAAACCCATGCACTGTTCCTACTGCCACTACCTTTCCAGGGACACCATTCCATGCATTAACTACTCTCTGAGTGAAAGACCGCTTGCCCTCGTTACACTCCTCTTCTTCACTCTAAGGCTCTGCCTGGTCTCCTGCCTCCTGGTCTCCTGGTCCGAACTCTGTCAATTGTGCTGAATAAATTAATTATTCGGTACTTGTCTTGTCTATACGGAACCCTTCATTATCCAAAACAAAGGCTGCCTCAATATGCCATGAAAGCAACCTCCATGGACCAATTCAAGTCAGCTTTGGGACAACCATCCATTAAAATACGGTTCTTTTCAACGGGGATCAAGTGGAGTGACGTGAGGCAAATAAGCATCGCTTCACCTCAATATATCCAGGAAAATCCAGTAAGTAAGTAAGATATATGCTCCTGTTCTCAGCATTTTTTGTTTGTTGTTGCGCGGTTTCTGAATGCCATGTCAGTATCGTACGCGTCATCGTATTATGCAATGGTTTAGATAAATTTACGTTTATTTTCTCTAAATTGATTAAAACGTACAAATTACCCTCTATAGTTGTTTTTCTTTAGTTATTTGGACAGAACTTTGTAAATAGACCTTTGTAAAAAATAGTGTGTTTGTAATATTGTAATCGTATATACATTGTAATCGATTGACACGGTATATACATTGTAACGTATTATTCTGACTTGTATTTGCATTGTTGTTGTGGTTTATCGGACGCGCTTATTCGTCAGACACGAGTGAATGATCACCGCGTCAATAAACGCGCTTTCCGCTTCCGGCACGATGGAGTCTGCTTGAGTTCGTTAGATGGTGTCAGAAGTTCGTTGATATTCACGCCATAAGCCGCCATTCGTCTCCATAAATATGGCATCTCCGAACTTTGATCATCCCTCGATCGACTGGGAGAGTCTGGATCTCTACCAGGAGTTTTGCCGGTTCAGAAATCACGTCAGTTTTGTCTTGTCAGGGCCGCTCGCAGACATTACGAAGCCTCGTCAAGCAGGATGGCTCGGAACGTGGATCGGCGAACAAGGTCGTCAAATCTACCAAACTCTATCTTGGGAGGAAGGAGAGAAAGACGACCCGCAGGAAGTGCTGAACAAATTCCAGAACTATGTGCAGCCCAGAAAGAACAAAAGAGTTGCCAGACACCGACTGAAACAAAGGCGCCAGCGGAGTGGTGAGTCTTTTGATCATTTCATAAAAGATCTGAGGATAATTCTCATGGATTGCGATTACCAAGACCCAGACGACATAATCGTCGATTGCATCATTGATGGCAGCCATGATAAGAGGGTCCAAGAGAAATTACTCGATAGGGGTGAGGAGCTCTCACTAGCTAAAGCTATAGAAATTGGCCAACAGCTAGAGCTCTCGCAGAAACATATGAGAATAGTCCGAGATGAAGATGCTCTCATCTCAGCCCTCAGATCTGAAAACGAACGAACTCAGCACCAGACTCAACGTTGTAAGAGCAAGCCTGATAGGCATACACAAGCCACCGAGCTGTTCAAAGCTGAGAATCGGTTTCGGAATGACGGTCCCGGCAGCAAATGTGGCCAGTCAGTGCACAGGCAAGCCAAGTGTCCAGCAATTAATTCTAGCTGCTCCTACTGCAAGAAGCCTGGTCACTGGTTTGCGGCGTGTCGGAAGAGACTGCGCGACCTAAAGTCCCTTGATGAGGAGACCAGTCTAGATCATGTAGATCTTCCTCAAGAACTCGTCAAGGAATCTGAAATTTTAAGGATCTCCGCTCTACAACCAAGCATCAATACGGCTACTCATGACAAGTAGGCACAGACCGTCACGTTGCTGGGTCAGCCGACTCGGTTCCGGATTGACACGGGTGCAAGGTGCAACACACTAACACTCAACGACTACCAGTTAGTCCAGCACCTCGCAGGCGATCTACAATCGTCGCATAAAGTTCTTAAAACATACTCGAACCATACTATCCATCCTGTCGGTACCGTGACACTCCCTCTCTCGCACAAAAACAAGACCGTTAGAGCCAGTTTTGAGGTCATTGACCTCGATCAGGAGAATGTAATGTCAGGCGCTACCTCGGAAGCCCTAGGCCTCATTGTCAAGCTCGATAAGTTGTCTCTTGTTCAGCCTCTAGTCAATGTGTCTCAGGAAGCAGTAATCTCTGAGTTTCCAGAAGTTGCCAAGACAACTGGAACTCTTCCCGGAACTTATCGGATCAAGCTTGTAGAAGGGTCACAGGGAGTAGTTCACGCTCCTCGCAGACAGCCTGCAGCATTGAGAGAGCAAATAGTTGACAAGCTACAAGAGATGGTCACCGAAGGTCACATCGCGAAGGTAGAACGACCGACTGAGTGGGTGAGTTCCATGGTAGTAGCTCTTCGCAACGGCAAAGTCCGCATCTGTATAGACCCCAAAGACTTAAACAAGTGCACAAAACGTGAGCACTACCCAATGAGAACTGTTCAGGAAGTTTTAGCTCAAATCCCTGGAGCCAAAGTATTTTCTGTGCTTGACGCCCGCAGTGGGTTCATGCAAATTCGCCTTGACGAGCCTTCTTCATTCTTGACCACGTTCAATACACCTGTAGGGATATACCGCTGGCTGCGTCTCCCTTATGGATTGCGGTGCTCGCCGGAGATATTCCAGCGAATCATGGACCAGATGCTAGAAGGGATAGAATGGGCAACAGCGGTAATGGATGACATTTTAGTTGCTGGTCGTGACATCACCCACCACGACTGTGTACTGAAGCGAGTTATGCAACGAGCTACAAGTTATAACCTGCAACTAAACTTCCGAAAATGCCTCATCCGGCAAACCTCAGTCCCTTATGTAGGCCACCTGCTTACTGCAGAAGGAGTGCTACCAGATCCATTCAAGACGAAGGCAGTTGAGAAAATGCCACGTCCAACAGACAAACAAGGCGTCAAGCGTTTCCTTGGATTCGTTCAGTTTATTCCCAACCTAAGTGACACAAGCAAGCCTCTCCGTGATCTCTGCAAGGCGGACGTGGAGTTCTCCTGGCAGTCAGCTCAGGAGCTGTCCTTCAAGAAGCTGAAGCAAGCATGTATTTCGGCCCCGGTCCTTCAGTACTACGATGTAAGTCAGCCAGTTGAAATACAAGCCGATGCCAGCCAAAACGCTGTAGGAGCCTGTTTGCTCCAGAATGGCAACCCTATAGCGTTCACATCACGCAGTATGACCGATACTGAGTGTCGCTACGCTATGATTGAGAAGGAAATGCTCTCAATCGTCCATGCAACAGAAGCATTTCACTACTATATCTTTGGAAAATCAGTAGTGGTATATAATGACCATAAACCCCTTGAGGAAATCTTCAAGAAGCCTCTCCTATCTTCTCCCATGCGTTTACAGCGTATGTTGCTCAAGCTTCAACGGTATGACTTGGAGGTTAACTACTGCCGTGGTTCTGAGATGGTGCTCCCCGACACATTGTCCCGTGCACCTCTACCGGACACCGACTCAGAAGCTGGGAAAGACCTTGAGCCTGTGAACATGTTCCAGTTCCTTGCGATCACGAGTGGGAAATACCTCGAAATCCAGGAAGCTACTCTGAGTCAAATGAGCCTTCTCTGCGGTGTCATTGCAAGTGGATGGCCTGACTCCCGAAAGGAAGTCCCAGCACAGGTCCGTCCGTACTTTGACTCCAGAACGCAATTGGCAGTCTCAGACAGTGTTGTCTACAAAGGCATGCGCCTTGTCATCCCGCCAAGCCTCAGACCCAGAATGCTGAGCTTGATTCATGAATCGCACCTCGGAGTGAACAAGTGTAAGCAGCATGCTCGCGAGGTCATGTATTGGCCCTCAATGAACTCTGACATCGAAGAAACTGTACGGAATTGTTGCAAGTGTGCAGAGTATCAAAGCGCTCAGCAACGGGAGCCTCTCTTTCCGACTTACACGCCTGATCTTCCATTCATCGAAGTTGGAAGCGACGTTTTTGACTTCGAATCAAAGCAGTATTTGCTCACGGTCGATTATTACTCCAAGTTTGTGGAGGTGGATTGCCTCAAGGACATTACAGCTCGCTCTGTAATCAAAGCTCTCAAGCAGCAGTTTTGTCGACATGGTATTCCAGAGAAGCTGCGAAGCGATTCCGGAAGTCAGTACACGTCAGAGGAATTTTCTCAGTTTTGCAAAGAATATGGCATAACTCACGACATTGTGTCCCCCAAGCACCAACGTGCCAATGGAGAGGCAGAAAGAGCGATCCAGACAGTGAAAAGGCTCTGGAAGAAGTCAGCAGATAAGTACTTAGCCCTGCTAGACTACCGCACCACTCCACTTGAAGGAATAAACTTGTCCCCGGCTCAGCTCCTAATGGGAAGACGCCCCAGAAACACACTGCCTTGCAACCGCACTCTTCTCATGCCTGCGCGGTATGACCATCACCTTGTGAGATCACGCCTTGACACACAGAAGGAGAAACAAAAATACTATCATGACAAGCCATCTATGTCAGATTTGCCACCGCTCCAGCCGGGCGACAGTGTTAGGATGTTGCCAAACCCGGAGGCCAGGCATTGGATTCCGGCTGTAGTTGAGGCGCGCCACAACAGCCCCCGGTCATATTTGCTGAGGACCCCAAACAATGTGTACCGGCGTAACAGGCTCCATCTCCGCAGAGTGCCTCATTCAGCCCATGTTGGCCCGGTGGGAAGTCAGCCACTCTCTCGCTTTTACTCTTCCCAGGACATGAGGGACTTCCCTGATCCCACCACTCAACAGGACACCCCAGTGGGGAACTGCTGCAAGTCCCCAAGTCCAAGTGAGCAAGCATCTGAATCCCAAAGTCTCCCAACAGTGTCATCGCCTCGAGCCACTGCATCTCCCAGAAATACCAAGTTCATCACAAGGAGCGGCAGAGCGGTTAACCCTCCCAGACGTCTGGATCTTTAAATTTGAATCAATTGATTCACGTGATCTGAATGTGATGCTGTTTGTTAATTAATTCATTGTAAGTTTTACTTTATAGAGTTATTTGCTTTGCTGGTTTCCTTTAAAGTGGCTTCCTTGAAAGAAAGGAGGATGTAACGTATTATTCTGACTTGTATTTGCATTGTTGTTGTGGTTTATCGGACGCGCTTATTCGTCAGACACGAGTGAATGATCACCGCGTCAATAAACGCGTTTTCCGCTTCCGGCACGATGGAGTCTGCTTGAGTTCGTTACACCTGCCTCCTGGTCTCCTGGTCCGAACTCTGTCAATTGTGCTGAATAAATTAATTATTCGGTACTTGTCTTGTCTATACGGAACCCTTCATTATCCAAAACAAAGGCTTCCTCAATATGCCATGAAAGCAACCTCCATGGACCAATTCAAGTCAGCTTTGGGACAACCATCCATTAAAATACGGTTCTTTTCAACGGGGATCAAGTGGAGTGACGTGAGGCAAATAAGCATCGCTTCACCTCAATATATCCAGGAAAATCCAGTAAGTAAGTAAGATATATGCTCCTGTTCTCAGCATTTTTTGTTTGTTTTTGCGCGGTTTCTGAATGCCATGTCAGTATCGTACGCGTCATCGTATTATGCAATGGTTTAGATAAATTTACGTTTATTTTCTCTAAATTGATTAAAACGTACAAATTACCCTCTATAGGTGTTTTTCTTTAGTTATTTGGACAGAACTTTGTAAATAGACCTTTGTAAAAAATAGTGTGTTTGTAATATTGTAATCGTGAAAGTGTTGAATCGAACTTATCGAAGCCTGATGATCCGTCACGATAGATGTCTGGTAAGTATTCTTGGCGCTTGAATCCAAAGTGAGGCCTGCACGGCCTTCCATCGTGAGGTGAATGGTTGAAAGTGACGCACATGTTCTAACTTCCAGTCACGTGTTATTTCCCTCCAATATCGCTTCATTTTCGATCTCTCCCACACCCCGGTCCCCATTTCATTAATTTCGCTATTCGGTCCTTACTTTCACATTTGAGGTTTACTATATCGTATTTGGGGTCATAAAAGGGTCTGCGACGATTCGAGGTGGTGTTACACCTGGAAGGTTCGTCATGAGCTCTGAATGAATTTGTATTGGGACAAGTAGAAGGTGAAAGGGGAGGCTTCACTGAGTTCATGAGTGAACCCCGAAATTAGCAAATATCCCCCAAATTCGTGACCGAACCCCGAAATTGGATGTGGTCGGTAGTTATCCCCCAAATTTGTGCCTAAACCCCGAAATTAGCAAATATCCCCCAAATTCGTGACCGAACCCCGAAATTGGATGTGGTCGGTAGTTATCCCCCAAATTTGTGCCTAAACCCTGAAATTGGCAATTATCCCCCAAATTCGTGACCGAACCCCGAAATTGGATGTGGTCGGTAGTTATCCCCCAAATTTGTGCCGAAACCCTGAAATTGGCAATTATCCCCCGAGTTCGTGAGTGAACCCCGAAATTGGTAATTATCCCCCGAGTTCGTGACTGTACCCCGAAATTAGCAATTATCCCCCAAATTCGTGACCGAACCCCGAAATTGGATGTGGTCGGTAGTTATCCCCCAAATTTGTGCCTAAACCCTGAAATTGGCAATTATCCCCCAAATTCGTGACCGAACCCCGAAATTGGATGTGGTCGGTAGTTATCCCCCAAATTTGTGCCGAAACCCTGAAATTGGCAATTATCCCCCGAGTTTGTGAGTGAACCCCGAAATTGGTAATATCCCCTGAGTTCGTGACTGTACCCCGAAATTAGCAATTATCCCCCAAATTCGTGACCGAACCCCGAAATTGGATGTGGTCGGTAGTTATCCCCCAAATTTGTGCCTAAACCCTGAAATTGGCAATTATCCCCCAAATTCGTGACCGAACCCCGAAATTGGATGTGGTCGGTAGTTATCCCCCAAATTTGTGCCGAAACCCTGAAATTGGCAATTATCCCCCGAGTTCGTGAGTGAACCCCGAAATTGGTAATTATCCCCCGAGTTCGTGACTGTACCCCGAAATTAGCAATTATCCCCCAAATTCGTGACCGAACCCAGAAATTGGATGTGGTCGGTAGTTATCCCCCAAATTTGTGCCTAAACCCTGAAATTGGCAATTATCCCCCAAATTCGTGACCGAACCCCGAAATTGGATGTGGTCGGTAGTTATCCCCCAAATTTGTGCCGAAACCCTGAAATTGGCAATTATCCCCCGAGTTCGTGAGTGAACCCCGAAATTGGTAATTATCCCCTGAGTTCGTGACTGTACCCCGAAATTAGCAATTATCCCCCAAATTCGTGACCGAACCCCGAAATTGGATGTGGTCGGTAGTTATCCCCCAAATTTGTGCCTAAACCCTGAAATTGGATGTGCTCGGTAGTTATCCCCCGAGTTCATGCCTGAACCCCGAAATTGGATGTGGTCGGTAGTTATCCCCCAAATTTGTGCCTAAACCCTGAAATTGGATGTGCTCGGTAGTTATCCCCCGAGTTCATGCCTGAACCCCGAAATTGGATGTGGTCGGTAGTTATCCCCCAAATTTGTGCCTGAACCCCGAAATTGTATGTGCTTGGTAGTTATCCCCCAAGTTCATGACTGAACTAACGAAATTGGATGTGCTCGGTAGTTATCCCCCAAGTTCGTGACTGAACCCCGAAATTGGATGTACTTGGTAGTTATTCCCCAAATTTGTGACTGAACTAACAAAATTGGATGTGCTCGGTAATTATCCCCCGAGTTCGTGACTGAATCCCTAAATTGAATGTGCTCGGTAGTTATTCCCCAAATTAGTGACTGAACTAACAAAATTGGATGTGCTCTGTAATTATCCCCCGAGTTCGTGCCTGCACCCCCAAAATTAGATGTGCTCGGTAGTTATCCCCCGAGTTCGTGCCTGCACCCCCAAAATTGGATGTGCTCGGTAGTTGCCCCCAAGTTCGTGACTGATCCCTGGAATTGGTTGTGCTCGGTAGTTATTCCCCAAATTAGTGCCTTAACTAACGAAATTGGATGTGGTCGGTAGTTATCCCCCGAGTTTGTGACTTAACCCTGAAATTGTATGTGCTTGGTAGTGATTCCTCCAAATTCGTGCCTGAACTAACGAAATTGGATGTGGTCGGTAGTTATCCCCCGAGTTCGTGACTGAATCCCTAAATTGAATGTGCTCGGTAGTTATGCCCCGAGTTTGTGACTTAACCCTGAAATTGTATGTGCTTGGTAGTGATCCCCCAAATTCGTGCCTGAACTAACGAAATTGGATGTGGTCGGTAGTTATCCCCCGAGTTTGTGACTGAATCCCTAAATTGGATGTGCTCGGTAGTTATCCCCCGAGTTCGTGACTGAATCCCTAAATTGGATGTGCTTGGTAGTTATCCCCCAATTTCATGGCTGAACTTCAAAATTGAATGCAGGGCCGCCGAGCCAGAATGGGCCCCGGGGCAATACCGTCGAGCCCCCTTCAAGTTTTTACGCGTAGCCCGTATGTTAAAGCCGTCGAGAACAATCTTTGTCCATCCCTCTGTAAGTATGTCCCTCACAAACGTATGCAATTCAGAGTTTTGGATCTGGTCACATGACAGGGGTCATGTGATTACGTCTGTGATGTCATTGTGGCGTACGACAGCTGACGACACGCCGCCATTTTGATTTCTACGGCGTTCAGGCCGAACATATCGTCGAACCTGTCATATATCACGATCGCCATGCTCTACTTTTACGTTTTTCATTCACTGTGTTACGTGGTCCCCTCGGTGAATACCTGGTCTCGGTGACCCCCGGACCGTGAGAGGAACTTCGCCAGAAAGCTGTATTATAGATGCGCTTTCGCCACGCAATCCATATGAATTTCACCCAAGAGACAACTGATGTTCAAGGATATATTTCCAATGGTAATGATACCATACAATTTCAATGACACCACCACGGAGATTTTCCCCGAGCAATCAACAATACACAACCATCAACAATTCCCAACCCACAATCAATTCCCTATGATTAAGATGGCCATCTTATATACGTGTGTCCCGGTGAGTACTCACGACTCCCTTTTGGTCTCGGTCCCGCACAATGTCTCTGGGCCCCTCCTGACCAAGATGATGGTCGGCGTCGCCGCACTCGGGCGGTTGAACGAACCCCGGGTGGACGTGTTTCCACCGGGCAGGTATCGTACCCGTCAGCCCGGCTACAGCCCCTCGCGGCCACGCGAAGCGGGGACGGGAAAGCAAGCCAAAAGCCCCACGCCGCTTGCCAGGCGTGTTAGGCCCCAATGGGCGACCCGTACGCGTCTTTTTAGACGGTGTCGCGCACGGCGCCAAACGCTGGGTCGGTGCACGGCCACACGACAGTTTGCCGTCCACCGGGCAGGTATCCGTCCCGGTAACTCCTCTCGCCAGACAGGCTCGGGAACGCCGCTTTTCCACACGGCTCAATCAATCCCACCTTTCGTCGGTGCGGGGTGAGGAAGAAGAATCCTCCTTCTTTTTTCCTCGTGTCTTTTCCCTTCCGTTTCCGGTCACTTCCGTTTCCGGCCACTTTGTCAGAAGGGCTCCTGACCCTCCAACCACAACAACTACACAACAACTTAATATACTACACACGGATAAGCAAAGACCTGAATGGTAATTCACATACATTCACATAAATATGTAACAACTGTGAAACACAAACAAACCGATTGTTAAAATCACCATCAAACATCGAAAGTATAGGCGTCACGGGTCTTACAACGATACATGTAGGCCTTAGGCTTCATACCTTCACGCCTTACCGTCAAGCCGCTTCAGACAATGCCCAGGTTTCTTACTGCAGTAGTATTGTCTTCGTAACAATAATAATAACGTTAATAATCGTAATATAGTTAATACAATCGTAACACTGCAATCCCTTTGTCGTGACTACAAAGTTACTGGATTGAGGCGGTGTATGGTTGGTTCATTGTTGACTCGAAACATATTGAATGCACCAGTCTCAATGCAATCTCTTCACGTCCATGGTACCAGGCAGCTCAGAGACTTGCAGTACTTCAAAATAATTTAATAAAGTACGTACATTATTTGCTAACTGGTATCCCCACCCAGGTAATTCACCAAAAGTATCGAACAAGCCCTGCTACGCCACTGTTGGACTTTCGCTCTTGTTTTTTTTGAATGGATGCTGATTTTTATGAAGTTTGATTCACCAGCAAATAATATCCGGTCGGACCACAAAAAAACAGAAAATGAATGTGTGACCGCTGCTACATCTTTCTTTGGAGATAATTGGTTGTTATCTCCAAATGCGGGTTTCATCAGGTGGAACAGAGTCCTCCCAGGTCTCGAAGTATCCCCCTTCATGAGTGTCTGTCAGTCACACTTTTTGTGTCTATTAATCACATCCATCCATTAATTTGTGACGCTCTATTGAAATGTACCTTCTAACCCTTTAGACTGCTGAGTCCCCTTCCACCTTTGAAGATCCTTTAAGCCTCCTGAGATCCTTAAGACCCCTAAATACCCAGACAACCCAAAAGACCCAGATGACCCAAAATAACCCGAAGACCCTGAATCCTCAAAAGTCCTCGAGGACCCAAAAGTCCCCAAGGACCTAAATTGCCCAGATGACCCAAAAGGCACCAAAAAGTCAAACTTGTTTATTTTTAGGACAGTGAACGAGGGATTCTGTTGTGTTGACCTGTTGCGGGACTATGCAGAGGCATATTGGCGACACAGTTGCATTGCTGTAGTTTATTATTATTTTTGAAATGTATACATGGGATGTGGATGTGGATGGACAAAAGGACCACCGAGGCACTCGGAAACATGGTGGTGGGATGATGAAGTTGGAAAGAGGATAGACGAGAAGAGGAAGAAGTTCAAGGAGTGGCAGAAGGCGAAGGGTACGGGAGCAGAAAAGGCAGAACATGAAAGTTATAAGGCAGCCAAGAAAGCTGCAAAGAAAGATGTAGCAAAGGCGCAGGAGGCATGCAGGAAAATGTTCGGAGAACGCTTGGATTCGGAAGAGGGTCAGAGAGCGGTATTCAGGATTGCAAAGCAGATAGTGAAAGAGAGGTGTGATGTGATGGGGGTGAGTTGCTTGAAGGATGAAGTGGGACAAATCGTTGTGGATCCAGATGGAATTAAAGGAAGATGAAAGATATATGGAAATGCTGATGAATGCAGAGAATGAATGGGACAGCAACATAGAGAGTAACCCAGTTTTAGGACCCGCAGAGAAGATAACTGAGAAGGAAGTTGAGGAAGCGATAAAAGCAATGAAGAGTAGAAAAGCAGGAGGGCCGACGGGAGTTGTGGGAGATATGTTTGAGGCAGCGGGAAGTTGAGGTGTGAAGAGAATGATAGAGATCTGTAATCTGGTCGTGAAAGAAGGCCGCATTCTAGTGGATTGGGAACTGAGTACACTCTAACCTCCATACAAATAGTGCGGGAGCCCAGAAACATTTGTTTCACATCTCGAGTACAAAAGGTTTGAGGCCTGGAATATATGCATCTATGATAGGAGACCCCAAAAAGGCAATTCTTAAGTTCTGCAATTCTGCACAGCAACCAGGGGGCGCCACCAAAGACCCCTAAATGTGACTCTTAATTCACATGTTTCTTGTTACAAGAACTTTACCGCCATCTCATCCCAAACGCCGCCTGTTAAAGCCGCCAGTGATGTTCACCGTAGCAATGCCCCACATTTACGTCCATCCAAGGAGTCGGCACCTTCTACATCATCTGCCGGGATTTTGCCACCTGTTTGTCTATTCTGTGAGAAAAAGATAAAACGACTCAAAGGTGGAAGTGTCGAACTGTTGGGAAGATGTGAAACCATTGAAGCCGGTGTATCGATCCAAAATGCAGCAAAGACATTAAATGACAGTAAGGTTATTCCAAAAGTAGTTGATACGGATTTAATTGCCAAGGAGGCCCACTACCATCATTCATGTAAAAGTGCGTATTTGTTGTCAGCCAATCGAGTTTCCCAAAAGGACACACGTGAAACAAAAACGCCTTCTGAGACCAGTGTGTTGGACATTTTTGCATACATTGAGCAATCTGTAATAATAGACAACAGACCTGAACTTCTTAATTCTGTATATGAACGTTATCTTGATATTTGTTCGGCATCCGCAGAAACGCCCAGGGGAAGCGCCTTCAGCCTCTCTAGGACATTGATGAGTCACTTCAAAGCGCGCATAAAGATACAGAGTTCACTTGGGAAAAGGCTTGGAAACATCTTATATAATGCAGAAACCGCAGATGATGCAATTCGTGTTGTATATGATTACACATCTACTGATGAGAGAACAATCGCCAAAGCAGCATTGCTTTTGCGCAACCAGTTGCTCAAGGTTGAAAAGGTCGACCTTCCTGAATGTCCGACATTGGAGGATTTAAGAAACGGGGACTCGTCACCCCCAAAACTTGTAGTAGATTTTTTCAATATTTTGTACGGAGGGCTAAAACCAGAGCGATATACAGAGTCAGTAAAGCGCCGCGCAAATTCGTCTAGTCAGGATGCCTTGTTCATTGTACAACGGGGTCGCGCAAAACCTGCAAAACATGTAGCTCTTGGTATGAGTGTTAAGTCGGTCACTGGCAGTAAAAAAATGGTTCAAGTCCTGAACAGGTTTGGTCACTGTTTAAGCTACAACACATTGGAAGAAGTTGAAACTGCCACAGCTGAATCCATTCAAGAACAGAAGCTTGCTTGTCCAAAAGGAACAGTCGTAGGTAAACCAGTCGGATTAGCCTTCGACAATTTCGATGAGATGACTCAAACCATGTCTGGAGCCAATTCGCTGCACGATACCATGGGTATTCTGTACCAAAATGTGCCAGCACCTGATGAAGAACGTGAAGCATCTGCTGTCATGGCAGTTTCAACCTCAACTAGTGCTCGGCAAGTAAAGACAGGCAAAAGGAAGAGAACCCTTGAGAGTACAGATACTGCACTCCAGCCATATAGGAAGATACCAAAGATGACGAAGTTCAGTTACAAAAACACTGCAGTCTATGCGCCTCCATGCGAAAGAGAGGTTGCTGCCCACATAAAGCGTGTATCGCTTGTTTCAAGAATGTGGGCCAATGCTGACCAGCCAATCATCCAGCAACACCCTTCAGAGGATGACGGATGGGAACTAGTGGGAGATCAATATAAACCCATCTGGTTTGAGGGAGACCAACTTCCCGAGTCGCTCGTTCCAGATGATGAAGAATTAGCTGATGCTGACGATGATGAGGTCCTAGCGCAGTCATCTTCTGATGAAGAGGACGTTGAAGGAGATGGTGATGATGGTGATGTGTAGGTTTACAATCGACCAAACCTGTTCATACGATTATATTCAGTACGGTACATATCCAAAGCATCCTGACAGGGAATTTGTAATGTTTTTGAAATTTTAAGCAAAATAATGTTAGGAATGTTGGATAAAACAACATATATACAATCATGTTGATGTTTGAGATAAATTCAATAATTTTTCGTTGATATATACACAAAGAATTAAGTTAAGCACCCCTACACAACGAATTAAGGTAAGCACCCCCTAATATATATTCTTTGTGTATATGTATACATTGGCATATATTCTAAGGTATGTGAGATCAAATAATGATTGGTATGACATTAGTTATTGACGTTATTGACGTTATTGACGTCACTTACACGTTATTGACATTACACGTTATTGACGTTATTGACGTTATTGCCGTTATTGACGTTATTGACGCAAAGATCGCTAGAGGTCTTCTCAGAACAATGACTGTACGTTAGAAAATATAAACGTCATCCACACTGTCCGTGATGGACCTATAGCTCCATACTTAAATTGAGGTGAAAATATGCCTAAAATTCCCAAAAAATTGCACCTTAAATTATGCAGAATAAAATATTGAAAACGGCATGATTGTTATGTTTTTATGTGACCATAATATCACTTCTACAGAAAATATAGCAATATCATGGGTATATTACACTGTTTTGACGACAACAAACTTGTAATGTGCGAGGTTGTAAAAAAACGGGGGGGGTGCTTAACTTAATTCTATGTGTATAGTTAGTTGAGTTTTTACATACATTAAAATTTGTTTTTAGTTCAGGGTAATTAGCTTAAACATGTTAAATAGTTTATAAGCGATAGTCAGAGATAAAACAGCAATATCGCTAATAGAGTAAAAGTTAGACATTAGGTATTAATTTTTATAAAATTAACATTAAAAATTGTTTTTTGTTCCGAGATTTGAGATTTAATTGTTGATGGGCGGTAGAACCAGGACGCCAATTTACTACATGACTTACTATGATCTGATTTTGAAGCATAATTCATGCATACTAAGTACATTTTTGTGTAGTTTATAAAAAAATAAAACATTGTGTTTGTATACAATCTATGTTTCTCCTTTTTGTCAGTGTGCATTCTTAAGTGGGTTAATACATGAAATGGATACTTAAGAATGACTGATCTTGATTTAGGATGACCTAAGGAATACATTGCCATATGTTTCATGGATGTACTCAAATTGTGAATTAAAAATGCTAATTAGCGTTAATTAGCATTAATTAGGTCGTTCTTAAGCGACCTAATACACAAATTGAAAACTTAAGAATTGGGAATTCTGATTTCCACTCCTATAGAGAACATTTTAAGACAAGTTTGAAAGATGTACTCAAATTGTGAATTAAGTCACATTTAGGGGTCTTTGGGGGCGCCCCCTGGTTGCTGTGCAGAATTGCAGAACTTAAGAATTGCCTTTTTGGGGTCTCCTATCATAGATGCATATATTCCAGGCCTCAAACCTTTTGTACTCGAGATGTGAAACAAATGTTTCTGGGCTCCCGCACTAAAAGGGAAAGGTGACCCTCTGGAGTGTGGCTCGTATAGAGCGATAAAGTTATTAGAGCATGGAATGAAAGAATTGGAAAGGGTGTTGGAGAGGATGATAAGGAAGAAAGTGAATATCGATGAAATGCAGTTTGGATTTATGCCAGGAAGAGGAAGGACAGACGCGCTTTTTATTGTAAGGCAGTTGCAGGAGAAGTACATGGAGAAGAGGAAGAGGTTGTTTCTTGGGTTTGTTGATCTGGTTTGTTGCTCTCCACGGCATCAAAGTTTGAGTGTTTTCCCGTTCGTTTCTTTGTCAAATTTCCACTGCGTATTTTGTTGTGTATGTGTTATTGTGTGTTTCTATTTGGTTTTGTAGTTGTTGCAAATTTGTGTGTAATTAGTCGTTTCTTTGTTCGCGCCTCGTGCGGCCTGGTGTCTCGTGCGGCCTCCTCGTCTCGACTTGTGCCCCGCCCCCTATATCTCGTTTTTCTTTCACCTCTGCTTCTGCTTTCTCAAATCCACGTTCTCACTTAGAGACTTTTCCCAGATTGTTTTCCATGGTTTTGTTTAAATATTTATTTAAATATGTTTAAACCGCAGCCGTGATGCTGACGCCGCCCCTCCCACCCCCAGAATTTCCATGTTTTAAACGTTTCCCAGTGTGTACCCTGGATAAGAATAGGTACGCCGTATCCCTGCGTGTCGTAAGAGGCGACTAAGAGGGTTGGCGTCAGGAAGGGCATCCGGCCATAAAAACATTGCCTCAAAAAGAGAACCATGACAATTACAACTACATGTGGGCAGGGTACAGCCCGAAGTGGAGATCGGTTTCTGAGGTTTGGGACATGGAATGTAGGGACAATGACAGGGAGATCAGGAGAAGTGGTGGAAGTATTGGTCAGAAGAAGAGTGGACATATGTTGTGTGCAAGAGACGAGATGGAAGGGAAGTGGTGTGAGAATGGTGAAGGGTAGGCAGGGACAGAAATACAAGTTTATGTGGCAAGGGTGCCCAGAGGGTGTGAATGGTGTTGGTGTCCTGTTTTCTGAGGAGTTTGTAGACAGTGTGGTGAGTGTGACTAGAGTGAGTGATAGGTTGATGATGGTGAAAATGATGATTGGAAAGCTCTTGGTGAACGTCATCTCGGGATATGCTCCGCAGGTTGGTCGGAGCGATGAAGAGAAGGACAAGTTCTGGTGTGCGATAGAGAAGCTGATGGAAAACGTGAAAGATGAGGAAGTTGTTGTGGTAGGAGGAGACCTAAATGGACATGTGGGAAGGAGTATGGATGGTTTTGACGGAGTTCATGGGGGTTACGGATATGGTGTGAGAAATGGAGGTGAAAGGGTTTTGGAGTTTGCTGATGGAGCTGATTTGTTGATTTGTAATACTCAGTTCCAGAAAGAGGATAATAAGCTTGTTACATACACGTCAGGTGGGTCGACGACAACTGTTGACTACCTGATGGTGCGTAGGCGAGATAGGGGGCACCTCCGGGACACAAAGGTGATCCCGGGGGAGGAGGCTGTTTCACAGCACCACTTGGTTGTCTGCGACGTAAGGGTGAAAGGTGCGAGGAGAGCTCGGCGGGTGAAGTACCAACCGAGAATGAAGGTGTGGAGGTTGAAAGAGGTGACAGTAAGGGAGGCATTAAAAGAGAGGCTGAGTAGGGTCGAGGATGATGTGGTTGAGCTTGAAAGTGGTTGGATGTCAATGAAAGCTAGTCTGTTGGGAGCCGTTGCTGAGGTATGTGGATGGACAAAAGGACCACCGAGGCATGGGGGTGAAACATGGTGCTGGGGTGAAGAAGTTGGAAAGAGGATTGATGAGAAGAGGAAGAAGTTCAAGGAGTGGCAGAAGGCGAAGGGTACGGGAGCAGAAACAGCAGAGCATTAAAGTTATAAGGCAGCCAGGAAGGCTGCAAAGAAAGAGGTAGCAAAGGCGCAGGAGGCATGTAGGAAAATGTTCGGAGAACGCTTGGATTCGGAAGAGGGTCAGAAAGCAGTATTCAGGATTGCAAAGCAGATAGCGAAAGAGAGGTGTGATGTGATGGGGGTGAGTTGCTTGAAGGATGAAGTGGGACAAATCGTTGTCGACCCAGATGGAATTAAAGGAAGATGGATAAGATATATGGAAATGCTGTTGAATACAGAGAATGAATGGGATGGCAACATAGAGAGTAACCCAGTTTTAGGACCGGCAGAGAAGATAACTGAGAAGGAAGTTGAGGAAGCGATAAAAGCAATAAAAAAAAAAAAAACCACCTTTAGAGGCCATTTTTCCCCGCAAGCGGGGGTTGGCCTTTTTCGGGAACTGTGGTTGTTGTTGTTTTTCGGTCCCCTTTTTGAAGCAATGTTTTACGGCCGGATGCCCTTCCTGACGCCAACCCTTTTTGCCGCCTTTAACGACAAGCAGGGAATTACCAGCAAGCTGGTACTCAATTAGCCGACCTCGGAAGGATGACAGGCTGAGTCAACCCCCCTGGCGTTAATTCAGCGATCGACCGAGATTCGAACCCAGGATCCTAAGCCGGCACCCTAACCGCTAGCCCAACACCAGGGATTCAACCGCTAGCCCAATGAAGTGATAAAAGCAATGAAGGGGAGAAAAGCGGGAGGGCCGACGGGAGTTGTGGGAGATATGTTGAAGGCAGCAGGAAGTTGGGGTGTGAAGAGAATGACAGAGATCTGTAATCTGGTGGTGAAAGAAGGCCGCATTCCAGTGGATTGGGAACCGAGTACCCTCGTCTCTCTATACAAGGGGAAAGGTGACCCTCTGGAGTGTGGCTCGTACCGAGCGATAAAGTTATTGGAGCATGGAATGAAGGTATTGGAAAGGGTGTTGGAGAGGAGGATAAGGAAGAAAGTGAAGATCGACGAAATGCAGTTTGGATTCATGCCAGGAAGAGGAACGACAGACGCGCTTTTCATTGTGAGGCAGTTGCAGGAGAAGTACATGGAGAAGAGGAAGAAGTTGTTTCTTGGGTTTGTTGATCTGGAGAAAGCATTCGATCGGGTTCCACGCAAAGTATTGACATGGGCATTGAGGAAGTTAGGAGTGGAGGAATGGTTGATCAGAGTAGTGATGGCAATGTACAAAAGAGCGCGCACAGCTGTAAGGACGAAGGATGGGAACAGTGGTGAGTTTGAGTTGAAGGTGGGAGTGCATCAGAGGTCGGTACGAAGTCCACTACTGTTTGTAGCTGTGATGGAGGTGCTGGCTCAGAACATAAAGGAGGGTTTACCGTGGGAGTTGTTGTATGCAGATGATCTGGTGTTGATTGCGGAAAGTATGGATGGACTGAAGGAAAAGATGAACAAGTGGAAGGAATGTATGGAGACAAAAGGTCTGAAGGTGAATATAGGAAAGACGAAGGTGATGGCAAGTGGTAAAGCATGTGGTGAGGTGGAAAGAACTGGGAAGAGGCCCTGTGCTGTGTGTAGGAAGGGTGTCGGAGTGAACTCCATTCAATGTGCAATGTGCGCTGAGTGGGTTCATCAAAAATGTAGTGGTTTGAGAGGGTCATTAATCAGTGTGGTGGCTACATTCAAGTATAAGGTGTGCACAGAGGGAGCTGCAGATGGAGGAAATGTTGAGTTGGATCTTGGAGACGGCATGAAGCTGGAAGGTGTGAAAACATTCTGCTACCTAGGAGACATGCTGAATAGAGAAGGTGGATCAGACTCGGCAACGGTTGCTAGAATGAGATGCGCATGGAAGAAGTTTCGGGAACTGAGTGGCGTGCTGCCGAGGAGGGGAGTGTCGTTGAAGCTGAAGGGAAAGGTGTATGCTGCATGTGTGAGAAGTATTATGATTTATGGGAGTGAGACATGGGTAATTAATGTGGAGCAGCAACGAAGGCTGGAAAGGGTGGAAATGCGAATGGTTCGGTGGATGTGCGGAGTATCGTTGAGAGAGAGGAAGACAAATGATGAATTGCGAAAGACGAGAGAAATACCCGTGCTATGCACGGGTGGGAGGCCAGAAGCAAACAGGCAATGCAGATACGGCGAATGCTAAAGCATGAAACCAATAAATTCCACATTCCTTTCGCACCTTCAGTCGCACGTCAGACATGGACAGCAAGTTCCTGAAGGACTTCCATGAAAAACGTACCCGTTCGCAAACAAACGGGTACGTTCACGTATAGAAACATCAATCGTGGGTCCGTGGCGAATCTGCATATGGCGATGGCAAAATATCAGAAATTGAAGGTTTTTTAAATTTTAAACGATTCATATAAACATCCGTTGAATCATATCACACGCAAATCATAAAAATCTAAACAGTATCTTTAGAATTGCAATAAAAGCCACATCACTGTTCATATTGGTAAATATTATTCCATCGTGTTTCAAATCGTAATCGATAATCGTGTTCACACCGATCGAGATTTAACGGATGTTTATATAAATCGTTTAAAAGAAAAAAAGCCTTCAATTTCGGATATTTAGCCTTTTCATTTGGGCCTCCCAATTGAAGCCCCGCCCATAGGGCGGGTACCGTTGCTCGACGTAAGAAGACGTCACAATGAACGTCATGCGAATGTTATGTGGGAGTCCAAACCTGAGAATGCTGGAGACTGAAGCTGAAGCTGGGAAAACTAAATAGCCTATTTTACTCCTGGGGATCCCAGGACGATCCACCGAAAATATTTTTGCGATCGGTTCAGCAGTTTTTACGGTACCTTCGAACGGAGAGACGGACATTTGGTGAATTATAGTAAGATGATGGGAATAGAGCCTGTGATTGATGCTGTGAAGAGGAACAGGTTGAGATGGTTTGGTCACGTGTTGAGGAAGGATGAAAGTGACTGGTTGAGAAGAGTGATGGAAATGAATGTAGAAGGAAGTAGAGGACGGGGAAGACCGAGAAAGACTTGGCTAAAGATGGTGGAAGAAGAAATGCGGGCAAGGGGGTTAACAAGGGGAGATGCAGAAAATAGGGCAAAATGGAGAAGATTGTCATGGGGACCGCAAGGCTAACCCCCGTTCTAGCAGGGAAAATGGCCTTAAAATGCCTGTTGTTGTTGTTTGTATCTGGATGCAGATCCTGCCCATCAGTGGGACACAAAACGTAAACTGTTCAGTCGGGCAGAGGTACGTGCTCTACCGAGTGCCGTGAAAGTGCATTATATTTCTGAAATAATGAGCATCATTTTGCATGAATAAAATCGTGTCTATTTTTCGGTTAAAGATCTCACTATTTTTAAAATTATTTGAAAATAAAGGATTTCACAATCATGATTGAGCTGCCACACACACACACGCACACACACACACAGACAATCCCAAGTGGGATATGGCTTTAGCTTATTGTGTGTAGGCCGTTGTTGTTGTTTGCTGTGTGTGTTGATATTTCACATTGTGTGATATGCTATTTAGCTTATTGACAAACTTATCAATTAAACACGACAAACGTTGCATTCAAAACTTTATTTCGACAAATCCTTTTTCACAAAAACCAAACACTGCTCATTGAACATTTATCAACAAACGACGAATGCAGTAAAAGCAAGAAAAAACATCACGGACACCACATCACCACGAAAGTAGTTGTTAAAATGAATAGAAATGGTTATTAATAGGGTACAAGCAGAAAGAAAAAACGTTAATTAAAGACAACAAAACTACACCTCTGCTTGTTCTTCTTCTTCCTCGTCCTTCTCCTCTTCTTCCTCAGCTACACCTTCAAAATTTTCCTCACCTTCCTCTCCATCCTCTTCCACCTCCTCATCTTCCCCAAGTCTTTCTTGTTGCACAAACTCTCCTTCATCTTCCTCATCTGCCTCTTCTTCGTCTTCGTACTCATCAGACCCTCTGCAATCTTGGAATTCTTCCTCTTTTGATGCATCTTTGTCATCCACATCCTTTTCTTCCCCTCCTTGAAGATCACTTTTCTCCTCGACTTTCTTCTCTTCGACTCTCTTCTCTTCCAAGCTCCCGACCTTTCCTGTCGGTTGCTTTTCACGATCATCTGTGCCCTTTTTCTCAACAGCTTTTCCTTTTTCACCAACTTGTTCCTTCGTCTTCACGGTTTTCTTGATCACCTTTTTGACTTTGAGATTGGCTTTAGGTTTTGCTTCCTCTTTCTCTTTCTTTCGTTCTTCACCTTCCTTCGCTGCCAGCATCTCGTGAGCGAATGGGTCTTCACCCTAAAAGCAAACAAAACCATGAGGAAAATGTATGAGTGATCCCACAACTTTGCTTCCTATTACCTCTCAACCCAAAAGCCAGATTTTTTGTATACTCAGTCGAGGCTCGTGTAGAGCTCGTGTAAACACAGAACATATAATAAAGGGAGCGGGAGACAAGAGTGGGAGAGAGAGGGAACCACAACACCAGTAGAGAACAGGGACATCGGGAGATCCGTGAAAGGGAGAGTGGAGTATACACGATAAACAAGATGTGCACCACAAGGAATTTCAGGAAAGAAAAGGGATTTGAAGGAGGTGGGTTTGGGGTGAATTAACAGGGGGTAGAGAAGATCAAGGTTTTGGATGGGGAAGATAAGAGATGGTGGTGAACAGCTGTTTTAAAGACCTGGAGGGAGGAGAGGGATTGAAGAGAGTGGGGAGTTTGTTCCAGAGGCGGGAGAAAAGAGGAATGAAGGAGTGAACGTGAGCAGAGAGTCTTGATTTTGGCAGTTTCACCAGAAGAGGGTTGCTAGCAGATCTGGTGTGACCTGCAGGAATATTTGGGGGACAGAGCCCAGAGAGAGCTGGGGGAGCAAGGACAGAGAGCAGTCGGTAGAAGACAGAAAGACCACCAACCTGCCTGCGGTGAGAGAGTGAGAGGCCCGCAGAATCAGCTTCATCGCTGTTCATCTTATTGATTTCCTTATCTTCACATTTACAGATTCTCAGTTTACCTCTCAAACAACACCAGCTCACAAACACAACCACCCCCTTTTTTTGCTAAGAGATTGATGCAAACCTTTTTGAAGTGTTCATATTGAAGATTGTCTCGTTGCTTGCTCAGCACATTCATCGCAATGTGCCTTATCTTCTCAAAATGATTGTTCTGGATTTTCTGGAAACAGGAAAAAAGGAAGATAAGCAGACAACAGACAATCCAGATGATGAACAATGACTTGTTTATTGGATACAATCAATGGAATTGGTTTGTAGGTTAAATACACCTCTGCCATGCTGTTCACCTAACCTCCTACTCCTAGTGCCGATCAAGAATACAGTATTTCAAGGGCATCATCATAATCATCATTTACAAGGCGACTTTACCAAAGCAGTTACTCGGCAACAAAACTAGCCAGGTCGCCACTTCAAAGTCAGGGCGGGAATTTGTAATTTGTTCATGGTGCCGGTGATAGCTCAACTAATCTTCACGATGGACACCACAGGATCTTTAATGCCCACTAACTAATGCCGGCAGACGGGATGCCCGTTAACGTCCATTTGGAGGCCCGGCACGTAAACTGATCAATCACCCTTCCTGTGAAACACAGGGATGATAGTTTATAGCTGGGTCTGGATATGAACGCGGTCTAGACAGGTTAGAGATGAGTGTGCGTACCTCTGGGCCATCCTGCCAGCCCTTCAAAGGTATTAAAGAGGCCCTGCCTAAGTAAAATTTGTACAAACAGAAATTTGAATTGTAATTGACAAACAATCTCCTGATGAAATTTGGTGATGCAGCATTTTTTTACTGCACAGGGGAGTGGAGGAGGGAGAGGGAAGACAGGGGATGGGGTGAGAGAAAGAAGTGGGGGGGAGACAGGGGATTGAGGTAGAGAGAAGAGGGAGAGGGAAGCGAGAGGGATGTGGGGGAGATGGGGGGGGGGGGGGGGTGGGGAAGACAGAGGAGGGAGAGGGGATGGGAAAGGGAGAGGTGAAGAAGGGGAGGGAGAGGTGAAGAAGCGGAGGGAGTGGGGAAAGGAGGAGAGAGAGAGGAGGGGGATAGCTTTTAAAGATAGAAAGGAGGAGAGAGCTGGCTTTTTCCATCACTTGGGATAGGTGCTCTTCCAAGTAGAAGATAACATCGCTCCAAGTCCCTCATGAAATGAAATGACATCCGAAATGAAAGGAGATCACACACAAAAAGGTGAAATATTGCAACCTCGTGTAAAAAAAAAAAAACATCACCCCAAGTGGGTTACCGGTCATCTCTTGAGGTTGTAGTTCAGACCTCTGCTGATTTGGGAGGACACCCCTGGTGTTTTGCTTACAATTATTCCATTATTAATTATAACTAGAACGTCACGACGTCGACTCATATGCCTCCGCCCACATTATGACATCATTACAATACTTGTACCAAGTTTGATTTACATCCATTCAGCTGTTCTCAAGTTATCACATTTCTACCTGACATGACCTCTGACCTTTGACTTCTTGACCACAAAATTTCATCAGTTCATGTTTACATGTTTAATCAGTTCATAAACATACCTGTACCAAGTTTTAATTTAAATCCCTTCAGCTGTTCACAAGTTATCACATTTTAACCTGACATGACCGATGGCCTTTGACCTTGGGGTACCAAAATCGAATCATTTAATATTTACATAATTATACATACCTGTACCAAGTTTGAATTGGATCACTTTACCCATTCTCAAGTTCTAGACCTATTACAGACTTTGACCTTTGACCTCTAGGCCCCAAATTCTAATCAGTTAATCTTTCCATCATTAAACATACCTGTACCAAATTTGAATTAGATAACTTCAGCCGTTCTCAAGTTATAAACCTATTACAGACTTTGACCTTCGACCTGTAATACTGCACAAGCTTTTGAGGCATCATGTGCAATGTTTGTAGTAAGAACGTTCAGTGATAAACATTGTGAAGATACTTAAATTAAAAATCTTGGGAGAGGGGACACCCATAGGTATTTACTCACCGACACACACCACACCAAAAACAACAACCTTACTTCAAAGCACGAAGCATGGCGAATAGACTGTAAGTGTGTCTGCACTTCCCATTCAAGGGCAGGGATGTGCGAGCGACACGCAGGGCAGCGTACCACATCCATACGCTGCATGCAGTCAGGGAGTTCCATTCCTGCAGACACAAGTATAACGTTGTTGATGAAAGCATCGCTGCCGTTCTGTTGACAATCTGACTCCTTTTGTATAAAGACAGATGTGGTCCGACATTCCAGGTGCCTGTTTAAAGAGCACGAGGATGGTCGATACATCTTAAATCGCACAAATTCCCACACAACTACCCCTTAACCCCACCTTCTAAACCATCTTTGGTCTTGTATGGTACTCCATGTTCCTTCTCCCAGAGAAGCTTGCTGGTCTCGGTTTTGTTGTTCAACATCCGGATCCTCTCCTGTTGCGAAATCATGAAAAAATACACTTTAGGTCGGAAAAAAATATTGCTGGTCTCTGGTCAGACCAAAGTTCCGGAATTGATGCGGCGATGCGGTTTATTATTATTTTTTTTGAAAAGCGTGGAGTGCACATATAAAGGTGTCGTTTTTTGTGTCCTCATGCCTTGCGGTCCTCCTCATCTGCCGTGGCGCCGTCCAGAGAGAAATTAAAGACAGCCAATGGGACAGGTAAGGCCTTTTTGTAAATAATGAACACAAGCTTAATAGGTTATTTTAAAATGTATTTATTCTGAAAATCTCATCAAGTTCTTCAAGCATATTATAGACTGCCATTTCTTTTCGAGGTCAAACAGGCCGATGGTCTCCCACGATCTCTTCTCCCAGTCCACCAGATTATCACAGACACTTACAACTTCATGACAAACGAGATAGGATCCAGGCCTAACTAACGAGACCACCCGCAGCTCTCTCGACCTTCTGCTTGTTTCACACGAACCCGAAAAAGAACGTCTTCGTTTCAATAAATGACAATATCCAGGCGATTGGATTCATGACGTCACGGCACACAACACTACTCATATCTTTGGAACGGCTGGTTGGATTTGGAGAAACTAAACGTAGTTTTGTAGGGGAGAACCGTGTGCGAACATCGATACCAATGACGACCCTCACCGACCCGTATTTCCCGAGATAGCGCGCCGGCCCGGCAACAACAGGCACGCTGTTGTAGGTACCGTTGGATAGAGACCGCACTGACCAGAGACCGGAAATATATTTTTCTCGCCCTTATACAGAAGATAAAGCAAGCTAAAGGTACCAAGCATTGTTAGAACAATGTCCACCCGAGGAACCAAGGAAAATAAACAATGAGTAAAGTAACCACCTCACAGCTGAAGGTCTTATTTTATAAAAGCTCATTACGGTAACCAAAGAGCAGTTTCATTCATTCAGTAATGTACTCCACTGAACACAAACTTGTTTTTTTAAGGGTTTTAATTTCTCATTTACATACCCAAAACATTTTGCTACCTCGGAGACATGTTGAATGGAGAAGGTTGATCAGACTAGGCAACGGTTGCGAGAGTGAGATGTGCATGGAAGAAGTTTGGGGAACTGAGTGGCGTGCTGACGAGGAGGGGAGTGTCGTTGAAGCTGAAGGGAAAGGTGTATGCTGCATGTGTGAGAAGTGTTATGATTTATGGGAGCGAGACATGGGTAATGAACGTAGAGCAGCAACGAAGGTTGGAAAGGGTGGAAATGCGAATGGTTCGACGGATGTGCGGAGTATCGTTGAGAGAGAGGAAGACAAATGATGAATTGCGAAAGATGATGGGAATAGAGCCTGTGATTGATGCTGTGAAGAGAAACAGGTTGAGATGGTTTGGTCATGTGTTGAGGAAGGATGAAAGTGACTGGTTGAGAAGAGTGATGGAAATGAATGTAGAGGAAGTAGAGGACGGGGAAGACCGAGAAAGACTTGGCTAAAGATGGTGGAAGAAGAAATGCGGGCAAGGGGGTTTAACAAGGGGAGATGCAGAAAATAGGGCAAAATGGAGAAGATTGTCATGGGGACCGCAAGGCTAACCCCCGCTCTAGCAGGGAAAATGGCCTTAAAATGCATGTTGTGTTGTTGTACTGTAATATAAAAAAAATAGACAATAAAAATGAGGTTTGAGGGAGCACTCCCTCAAACCTTTGCCTCTTATAATGGGAAATTACTTTTAATTTACATATTCTTCATTCACAACACTTGCTCCGGGCTGTAGGCGAGGAGCTTAGCTAAGGAGGATGACATTGGGGACTTCACGGGCCTACAGGTTGATGGCACACAATGATCTGTTGGCTCGATGCCGCACACACATCTCCCAATATCTACCGGACGATATGGATGACAAGGGTATGCACTTCCAGCCCTATATAATCAAGCTTCACCGGCAGCATGAGTTTTTTTGGGGTTTTTTAGGGTGAAAAGCAGAGGTGCGGTTAAATACACGTTCGCAGTTTATACACTGGAAAATACGGTACGATTTTGAAATGTGAACGATATGGACCTTGCTCCCGAATCCAGAAGTGAACAGATGAGGACGGTTTGCTGGTTTGATATCTCAATACAATCGTGATTTAACATTATATTTTGATATATTAATACCCTAGTATTAATTTGTGATTGGAATGATGAATGATGCTGTTTGGAATGAAAATATAGAGAATGTGCTGTCAATGCCTGACGTTCGACTGAAGGTGGCACAGGCATGTGAAATTTGTTTCACCGTTTGCCATTCGCTGTTTTATAACCCAAGGTGGACTGCCCATGCTTAAAGTCCAAAAAATTTAATACTTGCATTATTTGCGAACTGCTAACTGGTATCCCACCGAGGTCGTACTATCCTCTTCAACTAAAGATTCAAACAAGCCCGGCTACACTGTTGTTAGACAATTGGTCTTGTTTTATTAATACATGCAACGTTTAGCTGCACAGGCTACAACCTCAGGCTTACGTGCAAGAAGCGAGAGAGCATCTTCTCCTTAGGAAAGTTCTTGTCAACAAGTAGCAAAGAGCTCTTGTGTTCATCACTTTCCATATGCATGTCCATTTCCTCCATGTCCATTGTGTTGAAGTTGCATAAAGCACAATACATGAGGAACCTGGATAAAGGGAAAAGATCAAGAAAAATACAAACACAAATAAAGAGCGCATCAATGTCACCTGGTCACCTTATTTTGTGACATCGCTCCAAAAAGATCCGACATCATCCCAAATTAAATTGCAACTGAATTTCACCTCTTTGGTGATGTATTCATTCACACTACCTTATCATTTTGGTGACATTTGGTAATAATAGCATTTTCATAAGTTATTCCTCAACAGAGAAGCACAATAAGTTTGTCCCACAATATTATTACCTTTTCAAAATTACGAATTCAGCATAATAAGTATTTAATTTGGTAATATTGAAAAACGAGAGAGTGCAGGAAGACTGACGACAAGCATGTTCAGGCAGAAACATTAAATCGTAGAATGACAAGCGGTACAGGCTATGTCTGGTCAATGCCAGTGGCGCATATATAAATGGGACGACAATATTGCATCTCCTGCAATTTTCTCGTTAACCCTATTTCTCAAACTGCCTCCTGTGTCCTTTTTCACGACACTGAGCTCTTCCAACAGCCTAGATTTTGTATACAAAGTAAAGGGAATAGTGTTACACACTGCTGTGCAAAACAGTAGCATCCGTCATTTCAAATTCCCACTTCACAACTTCATATTGTGTCGTTTCTATCATTGTCTACCTCATCGTCTGTCGTCTGCTGGGCATGGACAATGGGCATGCAGAAAATGATTCCACAAGGCTATGTGCAGTTCACTTTGCAGCGCAAAAATAACAAGTGTGAATTGAGGTTAACCCTTTGAGTACAGGATTTTTTTTTTGATAAAAATACCCCCGTACGGGATTAATTTGGCATTTTGGTACGGGAATGCAACCACGTACTGACAATCTATTTATAGGTATAGTCGATGACGAGTAGTAATCTAATGTCATCCGTACACAAAACTTCTTTGTGTGTTGCGGCACTGGACGTCATCCGTACTCAAAGGGTTAATAACAGCAAAATCAGCAGGATAATCATAATAGAGGACATGGGGTGAACAAGATGGATATAGTTGCAAACTGTTAGGCAGGAAAATCTGGAAACTTGGTGGGCTTGGGAAGGTTAGCTGGGGTAGAGAAGATCATAGTTTTGGATTGGGGATGATCAGAGATGGTGGTGAACAGCCGTCTCGAAGCTTCGGAAGGAAGGGAGAGATTGAAGAGACGTTAGTTCCACAGGCAGGAAAAGAGGAACGAATGAGTGGAGGGAAGCAGTGAGTCAGGATTTGGGGAATTTCACCAAAAGGGTGTTGCTGTTGTACCATCGGTGCCCTGCAGAAACTGAGGGGCAGTGCGACAAAGCATGGAAAGAGGTGTGCAAGACCAGAAAGGAAGTGGTAGAAGACAGAGACCACCGAGCTGTTTGTGATGTGAAAGTGCCAGTTCCAGAGCCTCAGTTTCATCACAGGAGATTCCAATTATCTTTAAGGCCTTGGTTTCTTCCACATAAAGCTGAGTAAGGTGTGAGGCAGGAGCACCAGCCTACAGGGGAGAGCAGCACTCCATCAAGCTGCAGATGAAGGCCTTGTAGAAGGATAGGAAATGTGGAAGTCCTTTCAAACGACTTCCTTATTGAAAATTTCATGTCTCTGTGAGTAAGTTCTTATTCACAACAACAACAACAACAACAGGCATTTTAAGGCCATTTTCCATGCAAGAGCGGGGGTTAGCCTTGCGGTCCCCATGACAATGTTCTCCATTTTGCCCTATTTTCTGCATCTCCCCTTGTTAACCCCCTTGCCCGCATTTCTTCTTCGACCATCTTTAGCCAAGTCTTTCTCGGTCTTCCCCGTCCTCTACTTCCTTCTACATTCATTTCCATCACTCTTTTCAACCAGTCACTTTCATCCTTCCTCAACACATGACCAAACCATCTCAACCTGTTTCTCTTCACAGCATCAATCACAGGCTCTATTCCCATCATCAAGCTGCAGATGTGGAGGCAAGGCTCTATTCCCATCATCTTTCGCAATTCATCATTTGTCTTCCTCTCTCTCAACGATACTCCACACATCCACCGAACCATTCACATTTCCACCCTTTCCAGCCTTCGTTGCTGCTCTACGTTCATTGCCCATGTCTCACTCCCATAAATCATAACACTTCTCACACATGCAGCATACACCTTTCCCTTCAGCTTCAATGACACTCCCCTCCTCGTCAGCACACCACTCAGTTCCCGAAACTTCTTCCATGCACATCTCACTCGAGCAACCGTTGCCGAGTCTGATCCACCTTCTCCATTCAGCATGTCTCCAAGGTAACAAACTGTTTTCACACCTTCCAGTTTCACGCCATCTCCAAGATCCAATTCAACATTTCCTCCATCTGCAGCTCCTTCTGTACACACTTTACACTTGAATGTAGCTGCCACACTGGTTAATGACCCTCTCAAACCACTACATTTTTGATGAACCCACTCAGCGCACATTGTACATTGAATGGAATTCACTCCGACACCCTTCCTGCACACAGCACACGGCCACTTCCCAGTTCTTTCCACCTACACCACATGCTTTACCACTTGCCATCACCTTCGTTTTTCCGATATTCACCTTCAGACCTTTTGTCTCCATACATTCCTTCCACTTGTTCATCTTCTCCTTCAGTCCATCCATACTTTCTGCAATCAACACCAGATCATCTGCATACAACTCCCACGGTAAACCCTCCTTTACGTTCTGAGCCAGCAACTCCATCACAGCTACAAATAGTAGTGGACTTAGTACCAACCCCTGATGCACTCCCACCTTCACCTCAAACTCACCACTGTTCCCGTCCTTCGTCCTTACAGCTGTGCTCGCTCTTTTGTACATTGCCATCACTACTCTGATCAACCATTCCTCCACTCCTAACTTCCTCAATGCCCATGTCAATACTTCACGTGGAAACCTATCGAATGCTTTCTCCAGATCAACAAAGCCAAGAAACAACTTCTTCCTCTTCTCCAAGTACTTCTCCTGCAACTGCCTCACAATAAAAAGCACGTCTGTCATTCCTCTTCCTGGCATAAATCCAAACTGCATTTCGTCGATCTGCACTTTCTTCCTTATCCTCCTCTCCAACACCCTTTCCAATACCTTCATTCCATGCTCCAATAACTTTATCGCTCGATACGAGCCACAGTCCAGAGGGTCACCTTTCCCCTTGTATAGAGGGACGAGGGTACTCAGTTCCCAATCCACTGGAATGCGGCCTTCTTTCACCACCAGATTGCAGACCTCTGTCATTCTCTTCACACCCCAATTTCCCGCTGCCTTCAACATATCTCCCACAACTCCCGTCGGCCCTCCTGCTTTTCTACTCTTCATTGCTTTTATCGCTTCCTCAACTTCCTTGTCGGTTATCTTCTCTGCCGGTCCTAAAACTGGGTTACTCTCTATGTTGCCATCCCATTCATTCTCTGCATTCAACAGTATTTCCATACGTCTTTTCCATCTTCCTTTAATTCCATCTGGGTCCACAACGATTTGTCCCACTTCATCCTTCAAGCAACTCACCCCCATCACATCACACCTCTCTTTCGCTATCTGCTTTGCAATCCTGAAATCCTGAATGCAATAAGTTCTTATTCACAGCTAAATTGTAACTTGTGTTTGGAGCTTTTGACATTGCAGAAAATAACAGAAACATGAATGTTGTTTTGTAAAACTACCTCGAGCCATAACATTGTTGCATAATCTGTAAAAATGATAAATTAAGCTATACTTGGAACATGGTCGAGATGTTAAAAGCTGGAAAGAGCTGGTCATGAATGACTGTTGGGCGATGCAGCACTCTCGGCGAAGTTCTGGAAAACGCAGGGACAGCGCTCTGATTGCTACAATCAACAAAAACCTTTCCACTGAGATTAGTTCCATACCCCCACCTCTTCTCCTCGCTGAGACCTGCAGATAAGAATGACTTTCAGATGAGCTAATTCTCCAGAGAAGGCCCAGGTAGTGACCTCTCTACTTATACAAATATATTCCTCGGTCTTACTGTGATTGATGGGAACCACATGTGTTCTGGTGCCGGCAAGGCTGCAACTTCTGTGACCTTTTAATTACTCTTTGCCCTTGCACCAACATCCGAGAGCGACGAAAAACTATAAAGGAGCTGTACTTCGCAAGGGCAGTAAGAAACTTACTTGATGTCTTGTGTGCTGTATGTTCCATGAAGTACTTGGTGTAAATACAAGTGAGTTTGTTCCAGCAAGTCGATTAAATCGTTCACCAGAAAGTGGTAGTCTCTGTCTCTCTGTTTATTAATAATTGAATAGAGATATTACACCTGCAACAGAGATCAGGTGAGCCAAGGAAGAACTTTATATGACGGAAGATGCCCAGTCGGCAGGTAGCTTTGGAGGTTAACTTAGATGTGTGGTTTGTCCAAGAATGATCATAGCTTATAGTGAAACCCAAGAGTTTGATTGACTGAACTTCCCTTTTAACTAATTATTGGACAACACAAAAATGGTATGGATGGTAAAAGTACGGATAGAATTTGGGTCTCGCAATTACATGATTTGCCAGGCAAACGTTGTCATGAGGGTGGATGTTTGAAAACAATCAAATTTGTTAAGTACTTCTGTTAACCCCTTCACGCATGTCATCAAAGTTGTTTACTGTTTACTCCCTTCCTCAAACCCCCCCCCCCCCCCCACAAGATAAGGCTATAGGTGTAAGCAGGCAAAATAAGCAAGGTTCTGGGCAAAGGCCTGCAAAATAGGCAAGAGATGCTGTCGTTAACAGGAAGGTATTTGACCGGAACAAGCATGAGAAGGGCTTTGGAGTGATTATTAGGGTGGCCCTAACCTATCGGGGGAAAAAAATGTTGAACATATTATACCGCTCCGCAAGGCTGCCCCCGTTCCACCTAACAGGACTTTGGATACAAAAATAATTGGACAGATCCGAACATGTTTAGAGGTCGCTACATTTGGCGACTTTTTCAGTTCATATAGTTTTCTTTCCGTTTAGGACTGGAATATCACTTCTGCCAGGAACATAGATAGATAGCCACCAGTGTCACAGTCTCTGTCATAAATAATGGTTATGTGTGTTCCAAGTTCATTAAAAGCTATTGTAATATGTAATTGTGTTGCAGAGGCTTGCACCGCCTGCTCTGTCTGTGCTTTGTTCCCCAAATATTCCTTCAGGATGCGCAAGAACTGCCAGCAACCCTCTTCTGGAGAAACTGTCAAAATGAAGACTCTCTGCTCACCTTCACTCTTTCATTCCTCTTTCCTCCCACCTCTGGAACAATCTCCCACACTCTCTTCAATCCCTCGCTTCCGTCCAGGTCTTCAAACCAGCTGTTCATCACAATCTCATACCTTCCCCCATCCAAAACCTTGATCTTCTCTCTACCCCTGTTAATCGACCCCAAAACCACCTCATTCAAATTCTGTGTTTGCTTTCCTGAAAGCCCCAGTAGTGTCCTTGTTTATCCTGTGTACCCTGCCCTAGACCACTCTCTTCCACTGATCTCCTGTTGTCCCTTTACCCCACCGTTGTTGTAATCCCCACCGTTGTTGTAATCCCCCCCCCCCCTTGTTTCCCACTCCTTTTATTATATGTTCTATGTGTCAGCCGTCATACGAGCCGAGACAAAGTATATATAATAAAAAAAAAATAAAAAAAATATAAAAAGAACAAAAAAAAGATGAGTGGCACTACGTTCTGTGTGATGGAGGGCTGGAAGCCCAAGCCTATGGTCCAGGGACTGGTCTTCGGCATGAGGGAACCCAACACCGGGCTTAGGATGGGTATCTCCTTGAGAAGACCCTGGACAAGGAGCTTGTCTGAATTGTGTGCTGCCACCACGTGTTCGAAGTGATACTGTCGGACGTTCGTTCTCAATCGCCCTTGGAGCAATAAATGGGTCTGAGATGGGGCTCTTCAAACACCTATAGAAGAGCCGGACTGACATCAAAAAGGCTAATTTCCAGTTCGCCAGTGACGAGCTCTTCCCGGGCATGCTGGACGGCTTGTGATAGCAGATAGCATTATTCTACATGGACTGGTCAAAACCGCACGAGATGACGATAGCGAGCTGCTTCAGTTCTGCCAAATTTTGCTCGGGGGATCCTCCGACGGATGGCCGTGCTTCTGCACACCTGGCACAATGCACAACATGCAGTAGATGGCCATGGATATCTACTCATTGAAGATCTACCTGTTCAAGGGCCAGACGATGCTGACAGTGCACGAGACTGCTGGCCTGACAAACATTTGCCTCTTCATCCCACTTGTCTACGGCTGCTACTAGCCAGAGTCCAACCACCCCTTGTGGAGAAAGTCCCTCTACCTTGTGCGTGCCATCAGAGAGGCGGCAGTCAAGGCGTCTGTCGACATTTAATAATAATTCATTTATTTTGTATAGCGCTTTTCATGAAGCCCAAAGGCGCTTTGACAGAGTGCAAAACATAATGCATAACAAAACATGAAAACAACAATTGCAAAAAGACAAGAATCAATAGGGAAATATTTAAAGCAAAAGGAGGGAGAAGGAGAAGTGATAGTCAGGGGTTAAATGCTGTGGGTTGAATGTTGAATGCAGTGCTGAACAGGTGGGTCTTGAGTGATGTTTTGAATGTGGTGAGTGAGGAGGAGTCTCTGATGGTGTGAGGTAGTGAGTTCCAGAGGGTGGGAGCAGCGATGGAGAAGGCCCTGTCCCCCCAGGATCTGAATTTGGTCCGGATGGGGGGGGGGGGGGGGGGGTCAGGAGGTTGGTACCAGCAGAGCGGAGGTTGCGGGTGGGAGTGTCTGGAGAGGAGGTCAGCCAGGTAGGATGGGGCCAGGTTATGGAGGGCTTTGTAGGTCAAGAGGAGGATTTTGTACTGGATTCTCTGGGAGATGGGGAGCCAGTGAAGCTTGTAAAGGACGGGGGTGATGTGGTCACGGGTCCGGGAATGGGTGAGTAGACGGGCAGCGGAGTTCTGAATGTATTGGAGTTTATTGGTGATTGTTGAGGGTGAACCATAGAGGAGGCTATTGCAGTAGTCCAGACGGGAGGTGATGAAGGCGTGGATGAGGGTTTCTGCAGCCGTGGAGGAGAGGGATGAGCGGAGACGGGCGATGTTTTTCAGGTGAAAGAAGGCTGTCTTTGTGATCTGTTTAGTGTATTTGTCGAAGGAGAGGGTTTGGTCAAAGATGACGCCAAGATTCCGGATGAGAGGGGAGGTGGATACTGGGATACCGTCGATGTTGAGGGCAAAGTAATGGGTGGATTTTGTGAGCGTTTTTGGGCCAATGATGATTATTTCAGATTTATCACAGTTAAGTTTGAGGAAGTTGATTTGAAGCCAGGATTTTATTTCAGAGATGCAGTTTGTCAGGATAGAGTGGGTGTCGGTGGAGACGGACTTGGTGGAGATGAAAAGCTGGATGTCATCGGCGAAGCAGTCGAATTGGAGACCATGACGGCGGATTAAGTGACCGAGGGGGGACAGGTAAAGGATGAAGAGGAGGGGGCCAAAAACTGAACCTTGGGGGACACCTTGGGGGAGGGGAGCAGTGGGGGATTTGCAGTTATTGATGGGGATGAACTGGCGTCTGTCAGAGAGGTATGATTTAATCCAAGAGAGGGCAGTGCCGGTAACGTTAAAGGTGGATTCAAGTCGGGTGAGGAGGATGGTGTGATCGATGGTGTCAAAGGCAGCGCTGAGGTCGAGGAGGATGAGAATGTTGAGGTTGCCAGCGTCAGAGGAGAGGAGAAGGTCGTTGGTGATTTTGAGGAGAGCAGTTTCAGTACTGTGGTTGGAGCGGAATCCGGATTGGAATGTTTCATACAGGTTATTGGCAGAGAGGTGATGTTTGAGTTGAGCGGCTACAGCGCGTTCCAAAACTTTTGACAGAAAGGGTAGGTTGGAGATGGGTCTGAAGTTATTTAGGGTGTCAGGGTTTAGACCAGGTTTTTTTAGAATGGGGGTAACAGCAGCATTTTTGAGGGATGGTGGGACGATGCCTGTAGACAGGGAGGAGTTTATTGTTGCAATGATAAGTGGAGAGAGAGCAGGGAGGGAGGCCTTGACAAAGCTGGAGGGGATGGGGTCAAGAGTGTAGGTGGCAGTTTTCATTCCTATGAGGAGTTCAGAGAGATCAGTAGGGGAGACCGGGGAGAATTGAGACAGGGGAAGGCAGGATAAGGGGGGGCAGGTGGTTGGAGGGGGAGCGGGTGCAGCGGTGGTCAAGCTGTTGTAGATGTTGTCAATTTTGCGTTGGAAGAAAGAAAGGAAGGAGATGCAGTTGTCTACTGTGAATGACTGGGTGGTGGTGTCCAGGGGCGGAGGAGTTTGTTTATTGTCGAGAAGAGTGCTTTTGGGTTTCCGGAGCCAAAGTGGATAATTTGAGAGTAGTAGGTGGAGCGGGCGTGGGAGAGGGCATCTTTGTAGTGTTGTAGGTGGTCCTTGTAGGCTTGGGAGTGAACTGTGAGACCTGTTTTATTGCGGAGTCTTTCAAGTTGGCGAGCACGAGTTTTCATCAGGCGGAGTTCAGGGGTAAACCAGGGAGCAGAATGGGTGAAAGAAACTGTTTTGGTTTTTACAGGCGCAAGCTGGTCAAGGCAGGAGGAGAGAGTGTGGTTGTAGTAGTCAGTGAGGTCGGACATTTGTGGTTCTTAATCAAGCACCTCTCGCCCTCTTCAATGATCAAGTCAACGAGAATACCAAAGTGTTTGAACAATACCCTGAACAATACCCAAATCAATACCCTGATTTTTTATAATGCCATGAACAAACTTGAGTCGCAACATATCAAATATAATTTTAGGCAAGTTTGGTCACTACCCCATCAGCAATTTCGGAGAAGAAGTTGCATGTGTTTACAGACGGACGGACTGATGGATGGACGACGCACCATCACATAAGCTCCGCGGAATTACGTTCCAATTGGGATAAAAATAATTTGATCACTGTCGTGTCCAAATATCAGCTTTCTCGCTCAAAGGTTCCAGAGATATTGCCCAGATGAGAAAGAAAATAAAGAAGTAATTAATAAATTGATAATAATTAAGTAATTAATCAATTAATTGATTAATCAAAAAATAAAAAATATCGTTTTTGTCAGAGCACGTGCTCACTGTAGTGCCAAAATTTCAGCATCCTAGCTCAAAGGATAGCTGAGATATTGATCGGACAAACAAACCACCAAGAAAACAAAGAGTGAAAACTGAGTCCACCTTTCCAGCAAGTGTCAACCCCTGGAGATGGAATGTGGAGGGGCGGTGTAAAACAAGTCAATTAAGAGGGATGTAAAAATAAATAATTAACAAACTTACATTTTCTTCATAGCATTGTCAAATTGTGATGGATTTTCTTTTCTGAGAGAACCAGTTCCTACAAAAACAGAACCACAAAAAGAAGTCATTATTAACACTGGTGGAATCAGTCCATTAGCATACGATATACTTCACAAACTTGATAAATAAAAGTGTAAAAAGCAAATATATTTAATCACATGCATCTACAGTAAAACCCTGGTTTTACGCAGTGGTGACGTTTCTAGAAATCCCCGCATGAACCAAAACCAAGGACCTACAGGAAAAAAGGGGTTAGGTTCAAGGTTAAATCCTCTCACCTATACATTCACGCATCATGTACTGGAGCAGTTTATGGAAGACCGTAAAACCAGAGCATTCACTACCCCTTGTTTTCTGTACATTTCTTTATTTGCCGGATATTGGACTCATGAACAACATAATGTCTGTCCAGTGACGCCGCACTCTCACCTCGACCAAACCTATCCAAGACCTCCACTTTATGTGTCAAAGACGTCACTTTCCTGGACTTTTTCACAATTGGTTCACCACAAGCAACAGTATTCTTCTTGGGAGCCATGGTTAATAAATAGCCCCAAGTTGGCTGGCAGTCATCTTTTGAGTTTGTAGTTAAGACCTCTGCACTGATTTGGGGGGGGGGGGGGGGGGGGGGGACCCCTAGGTAGCCCCCTTGATGCAAAATTGAAAAATCTAAAATCGAGCGATCCTGCTCAATCGAGGAGGAGAAGCCCATCGAGGACCATCGAGGACCATCGAGGAGAAGGGCTGTATCGAATTTCAGTGAAATCTGTTGCTAAATAAGGTACGAGTAGGTATCAGAGTTTGATTTAAATCCATTCAGCGGTGCCCAAGTTATCACATTTTACCTGACATGACCTCTGACCCCAAAATATAATCAGTTCATGTTTACATCATTATACATACCTGTACCAATATTTAACTTAAATCCCTTCAGCTGTTCACAAGTTCACATTTTTACCTGCCATGACCTCTGACCTTTGGCCTTTGACCTCCGGACCCAAAATCTAATCATTTAATCTTTACATCATGATACATACCCATACCAAATTTGAATTAGATTACGTCAGCCGTTCTCAAGTTATAACCTATTGCAGATTTCACCTTTGACCCCAAAATCGAATCACTTGATCTTTACAATATTACACATACCTGTAAAAGTTTGAATTAGATCACTTCAGCCGTTCTCAAGGTATAGACCTATTACAGACTTTGACCCTTGACCTCTTGACCCCAAAATCTAATCAGTTCATCTTTACATCATTCTACATAAGTGTACCAAATTTGGTCAGAATCCCATCACTGGTTCACAAGTTATCGCGGGAACAATATTTTAACCTAACATGACCTCTGACCTTTATGTAATTTTTTTATATACAACATCGAGGCTTAGGTAAGAGCGAACATTAATGACAAAAACATAAACGGACACATAAAACATATAATAAATGGAGTGGGAGACAAGATGGGGCGAGAGAGGGGGAAGCATACAAGTACAACAGTAGATAACAGGGACATCAGGAGATCTGTGTGAGATAGGGGGCTTGGGGGGTGAAGGCATGGCAAGAGGGGCGGAGGGTGGGGGGTGGGGGGTGGGAGAGGTATAAAACAAATGGACACTGCGAGAACTTCCAGGAAAGAAGTCGGTATTTCAAAAAAAGTAGATCTGGGGTGGATTAACGGGGGTAGAAAAGGTCAAGGTTTTGGATGGAGGAAGATAAGAGATGGTGGTGAACAGCTGTTTTATAGACCTGGAGGGAGGAATGGGATTGAAGAGAGTGAGGGAGTTTGTTCCAGAGGCGGGAGAAAAGAAGATTGAAAGAGTGAAGGTGAGCAGGGAGTCTTGATTTTGGCAGTTTCACCAGAAGAGTGTTGCTGGCAGATCTTGTGCGACCTGAAGGAATATTTGGGGGACAGAGCACAGACAGAGCTTGGGGAGCTAGGCCGGAGAGGAGTCGGTGGAAGACAGAAAGACCACCATCCTGCCTGTGGCGAGAGGGTGAAAGGCCCTCAGTCAGCTTCATTGCAGGAGATTCCAATGATTCTGAAAGCTTTGGTTTCAACAACGTGAAGCCGAGCTCGATGTGAGGCAGGAGCACCAGCCCAGAGGGGAGAGTAGTACTCCATCAAGCTGCGGATGAAAGCTTTGTAAGTGGTAAGGAGCTCAGAAGTGCCAAGGAATTCAGATTCATGATGAGGAGAAATCAGATTGATGAAGCATTTAAAGTTAAAATACAAATAACGTTCCAGTTTTTCAATCCTCATACAAATTGCTTCTCTTTCACAAAAGTCATCAAGACAGGAACAAAATATTTCAAAGATGCTCACCTTTTCTGCCATAATCATCCAAATGTGACATCTTGCTTGGAGGAGGTCCACGAGAATCCCCAAAATTCTTCCTTCCCCAGGAACCCTCGTCATTAGATCTCCTTCCACCACCCTGGGAATGATAACTCTCTCAAAGTGCATCCTCAACCAAGTCAGCTTAAATATATATATATATATATATATATATATATATATATACACACATACACACACACACACACACACACACACACACACACACACACACACACACACACACACACACACACACACACACATATAATCCTCTCTTAACGAGACATTTATCTGCTATTGGAGCACATACCGTATAACCCCCGTAGCTTCTGTCTCGCCCATACGGCCGACCACGAATTTCATCAGACATGCGGTATCCTCTCCCAAAACGATCCGGCCTGCAGAAGGGGTACAGCAACGGACATCAAATTTGTGTGGTAATGACGTGCCTAATCAAAATACAGACCAATTACTGCACCCTGGTTGTACGCCGGTGTGTACCCTGGTTAGAATAGGTACACCATATCCCTGCGTGTCGTAAGAGGCGACTTAGAGGGTTGGCGTCAGGAAGGGCATCCGGCCATAAAAACATTGCCTCAAAAAGAGAACCATGACAATTACAACTACATATGGGCAAGGTACAGCCCAAAGTGGAGATCGGTTTCTGAGGTTTGGGACATGGAATGTAGGGACAATGACAGGGAGATCAGGAGAAGTGGTGGAAGTATTGGTCAGAAGAAGAGTGGACATATGTTGTGTGCAAGAGACGAGATGGAAGGGAAGTGGTGTGAGAATGGTGAAGGGTAGGCAGGGACAGAAATACAAGTTTGTGTGGCAAGGGTGCCCGGAGGGCGTGAATGGTGTTGGTGTCCTGTTTTCTGAGGAGTTTGTAGACAGTGTGGTGAGTGTGACTAGAGTGAGTGATAGGTTGATGATGGTGAAAATGATGATTGGAAAGCTCTTCGTGAACGTCATCTCGGGATATGCTCCGCAGCAGGTCGGTCGGAGCGATGAAGAGAAGGACAAGTTCTGGTGTGCGATAGAGAAGCTGATGGAAAACGTGAAAGATGAGGAAGTTGTTGTGGTAGGAAGAGACCTAAATGGACATGTGGGAAGGAGTAATGGATGGTTTTGAGGGAGTTCATGGGGGTATGGATATGGTGTGAGAAATGGAGAAGGTGAAAGGATTTTGGAATTTGCTGATGGAGCTGATTTGTTGATTTGTAATACTCAGTTCCAGAAAGAGGATAATAAGCTTGTTACATACACGTCAGGTGGGTCGACGACAACCGTTGACTACCTGATGGTGCGTAGGTGAGATAGGGGGCACAACCGGGACACAAAGGTGATCCCGGGGGAGGAGGCTGTTTCACAGCACCACTTGGTTGTCTGCGACATAAGGGTGAAAGGTGCGAGGAGAGCTTGGCGGGTGAAGTACCAACCGAGAATGAAGGTGTGGAGGTTGAAAGAGGTGACAGTAAGGGAGGCATTAAAAGAGAGGCTGAGTAGGGTAGAGGATGATGTGGTTGAGCTTGATCGTGGTTGGATGTCAATGAAAGATAGTCTGTTGGGAGCCGTTGGTGAGGTATGTGGATGGACAAAAGGACCACCGAGGCACTCGGAAACATGGTGGTGGGATGAGGAAGTTGGAAAGAGGATTGACGAGAAGAGGAAGAAGTTCAAGGAGTGGCAGAAGGCGAAGGGTACGGGAGCAGAAAAAGCAGAGCATGAAAGTTATAAGGCAGCCAAGAAGGCTGCAAAGAAAGAGGTAGCAAAGGCGCAGGAGGCATGTAGGAAAATGTTCGGAGAACGCTTGGATTCGGAAGAGGGTCAGAGAGCGGTATTCAGGATTGCAAAGCAGATAGCGAAAGAGAGGTGTGATGTGATGGGGGTGAGTTGCTTGAAGGATGAAGTGGGACAAATCGTTGTGGACCCAGATGGAATTAAAGGAAGATGGAAAAGATATATGGAAATGCTGTTGAATACAGAGAATGAATGGGATGGCAACATGGAGAGTAACCCAGTTTTAGGACCGGCAGAGAAGATAACTGAGAAGGAATTTGAGGAAGCGATAAAAGCAATGAAGAGTAGAAAAGCGGGAGGGCCGACGGGAGTTGTGGGAGATATGTTGAAGGCAGCAGGAAGTTGGGGTGTGAAGAGAATGGCAGAGATCTGTAATCTGGTGGTGAAAGAAGGTTGCATTCCAGTGGATTGGGAACCGAGTACCCTCGTCCCTCTATACAAGGGGAAAGGTGACCCTTTGGAGTGTGGCTCGTACTGAGCGGTAAAGTTATTGGAGCATAGAATGAAGGTATTGGAAAGGGTGTTGGAGAGGAGGATAAGGAAGAAGGTGAAGATCGACGAAATGCAGTTTGGATTTATGCCAGGAAGAGGAACGACAGACGCGCTCTTTATTGTGAGGCAGTTGCAGGAGAAGTACATAGAGAAGAGGAAGAAGTTGTTTCTTGGGTTTGTTGATCTGGAGAAAGCATTCGATAGGGTTCCACGCGAAGTATTGACATGGGCATTGAGGAAGTTAGAAATGGAGGAATGGTTGATCAGAGTTGTGATGGCAATGTACAAAAGAGCGCGCACAGCTGTAAGGACGAAGGACGGGAACAGTGGTGAGTTTGAGGTGAAGGTGGGAGTGCATCAGGGGTCGGTACTAAGTCCACTACTATTTGTAGCTGTGATGGAGGTGCTGGCTCAGAACGTAAAGGAGGGTTTACCGTGGGAGTTGTTGTATGCAGATGATCTGGTGTTGATTGCGGAAAGTATGGATGGACTGAAGGAAAAGATGAACAAGTGGAAGGAATGTATGGAGACAAAAGGTCTGAAGTTGAATATAGGAAAGACGAAGGTGATGGCAAGTGGTAAAGCATGTGGTGAGGTGGATAGAACTGGGAAGTGGCCATGTGCTGTGTGCAGGAAGGGTGTCGGAGTGAACTCCATTCAATGTACAATGTGCGCTGAGTGGGTTCATCAAAAATGTAGTGGTCTGAGAGGGTCATTAACCAGTGTGGCAGCTACATTCAAATGTAAGGTGTGCACAGAGGGAGCTGCAAATGGAGGAAATGTTGAGTTGGATCTTGGAGACGGCATGAAGGTGGAAGGTGTGAAAACATTTTCTACCTCGGAGACATGCTGAATGGAGAAGGTGGATCAGACTCGGCAACGGTTGCAAGAGTGAGATGTGCATGGAAGAAGTTTCGGGAACTGAGTGGCGTGCTGATGAGGAGGGGAGTGTCGTTGAAGCTGAAGGGAAAGGTGTATGCTGCATGTGTGAGAAGTGTTATGATTTATGGGAGCGAGCCATGGGTAATGAAAGTAGAGCAGCAACGAAGGCTGGAAAGGGTGGAAATGCGAATGGTTCGGTGGATGTGCGGAGTATCGTTGAGAGAGAGGAAGACAAATGATGAATTGCGAAAGATGATGGGAATAGAGCCTGTGATTGATGCTGTGAAGAGGAACAGGTTGAGATGGTTTGGTCATGTGTTGAGGAAGGATGAAAGTGACTGGTTGAGAAGAGTGATGGAAATGAATGTCGAAGGAAGTAGAGGACGGGGGAGACCGAGAAAGACTTGGCTAAAGATGGTGGAAGAAGAAATGCGGGCAAGGGGGTTAACAAGGAGAGATGCAGAAAATAGGGCAAAATGGAGAAGATTGTCATGGGGACCGCAAGGCTAACCCCCACTCTAGCAGGGAAAATGGCCTTAAAATGCATGTTGTTGTTGTTGTTGTACTGCACTGTCGTCCCAAGAAGGAAGCAAGATATAACAATACACACACACACACACACACACACACACACACACACACACACACACACACACACACACACACACACACACACACACACACACACACACACACACACACACACACACACACACGTCGAGGCAAAATCCACGAATGTCGAGGCAAAATCCGCGAATGACGAGGCAAAATCCACGAATGTCGAGGCAAAATCCGCGAATGTCGAGGCAAAATCCACGAATGTCGAGGCAAAATCAGCGAATGTCGAGGCAAAATCCGCGAATGTCGAGGCAAAATCCACGAATGTCGAGGCAAAATCCGCGAATGTCGAGGCAAAATCCACGAATGTGGAGGCAAAATCCACGAATGTCGAGGCAAAATCCTGCGAATGTCTATGAAAGTCCCGCAAATGTCGATGAAAATCCCACGAATGTCGGGACATTGTTTCAGTGGGGAAAAGAGAGCAAATTGCACCAATAGATGTGGTGGAGTGTTTTCATTCTGTACAGCTACTCGTGGGGGGTGACATGTTATGCAGCTGGTGGAATATTCTGCGAAGCAATGTTTACCGTGTGAATGGTGGGATATCCTGCGGGGCAATGTTCACAGTGTGAATGGCAGGACATACCACGAAGCAATGTTTACCGTGTGAATGGTGGGGTATCCCGTCAAGCAATTAGTGGGGGGGCCAATGTAGCAGATTGAAATGCCCGGTGAAATTGCTTGTTAATTTTTGGACACTGGTTGGGCTGTCTTTAGGGATGATATAAGTTCTAGAAAAAATATGTCTCCAATTGTTTCAAGTTCTTTATGGCGGCCATTTTGGATTTTCAAAATGGCGGATGTCGAAAACGTAAAATTCCATTATCTTGGCTTCTAAATGACCTAGAGTTTCGATTCTGGTGTCCAGTTGTACATTTTTGGGGATAGAGAATTGAATGAAACCTTCTTTAATAACCTACAAGGGATAAAAATAGGTTTTTATGGCACAGCCGAACCAGTGTCCAAAATCTAACTTAATGCACATCTATCTTAATTGTTATTTGTTATTTGTATGTTCCAGATTCGTGACCCTGAGCTATGATGGAGCCAAAAAGCAAGAAAACCAAGAAAGAAACTGATTTCACACTTTGCATTCAGTGCCAGGATCCCCAAGGTGCACTAGTGACTGAGCCAGCACTGGGCTCATATGCAAAGTTTCTCCAGTTCATCCAGGAGAGGGCACGATATGGTGATGCCGACTTCAAACAGATCAGCGAACGATTAAGCTGTTTCACTGCCACTGACTTGAGGAACAATAAAGCAAAGTGGCACCGGGCATGTTATGGATCTACATGCAACACTGCTCACCTGGAGCGTGCTAGAGTTCGCCACCAGAAAGCCTGCGAACATGGCGACACCCAGCATCTTCATAAGAGGTGTGGACGTCCTTCTTCTGCACCTGCCGCTGCAAGTACCTCAGGTTCTACGCAAGACGAGACTCTTCGCTTCACACGTTCATCATCAACTCCATTCAACAGAGACCTTTGTTTCTTCTGTCAAGAGGTCACTAAGGAAAGTGTACATGTTGTATGCACGTTCAACGCAGGTAAACAGCTGAAGAAAGCTGTTGAAGAAGGCAGCAACCACAAGTGGAAAGTTCAGCTGAGTGCTGCCATCAGTGCACATGATGCTCATGCGATCGACGTCAAGTATCATCTCCCATGCTGGGTGCAGAATGTCCAACGTGCTCCCAAGAGTGGGACATCAAGTGATGACAAAGAACACATACTGCAAGAAACTAATGTTATCAAAATAGCCGCAGACATTGAGTTTGTCAGCCTTGTTCGCTCTCTACTCCAAGCTGGTGAAATTCTCAACATGTCTGACCTGAAGTCGGTTTACTCCAGGATTCTTGACAATAATGGTGTGCACAATGTCCCATCACCTACTACCCAAGGCATGAAGGAGAAAATCAACTCTCACATTGATGACGTTCACTTCATGAAACCAAAACGTCGAAACGAGTCAGACTGTGTATTCTCCACTGCCGTGCGTGATGCAGCTGTCGAAGATGCAATGACGAAGACAAATGAAAAAAACATCGAACAACTGTTTGAGAGTGCCTCTGTTCTCCGCAGTGCCATTGCTTGTCAGAACAAGCACCCATGGCAATTTGAAGGAGAAATGAACACTGATGATGCTGAAAAGCATGTACCCAAAGTACTCTATGCTTTCCTCCGCTGGCTACTGGAAGGACCAGCCACGAGCATTGAGCCAGAGACTATGCGCTCAGCCACTATTCATCGAGATGTTATAACCATCAGTCAGAACATCATGTACGGCTACAAGTCAAAACGCCAAGTCACGTACAAGCCCAAAGAGCCAGATGCACCATTCCGCCATCGCTTAGAATGGCCACAGCAGCTTGCCGTTGCCATTGTAGTCCATCAGTCCACCAGAAACAAGAAGCTTCTGGATTTCCTGCATGGGTTCGGTCTGTCTGTTGATTATAGTCGGATCTTGCGGTTGGAGACACAGCTGGCCAACTCAGTCATAGAGTCTACGACAGAACAGGGTGTATACTTTCCAAGAACCATGCGCATAGGGACGTTTGTCTTCTTTGCAGTGGACAACAGTGACTTCAATGAAGACACACCTGATGGGAAGCGGACACTCCATGCTACAGCCTGGGCACTCTACCAACGACGGGAACATGCACCCTCCACAGATGAACATAGAACACTGACACTACATGACCGAAAGGCCAGACACCGCTCACTCAAGGTTCTGACTGCTCCAGACTTTGTTCCTTGCCAAGCACCAAACAAACAATCTGCCACAGGTACCACGTATAGCTTCAAGACACGGTCAAACCCAGATGTCACCAAGCCGTACTCTGCGACGGACACAGTGTGGCTACTTTCACGCACAATCATGCGAACAGCTGAAGCTGAGGACGTACAAGACGACATCATCCCACCAGATGACCAGCTGCAAGCTGCAGAACCCCAGCATGCTGACCCTGTTGGGTCACTCGTCCACGATCCAAAACAACCACCTGGCAGTAGGATCAAGCATCACGATATCCCAACTTGGACAGCCTACAACTCACTGCTCTCCTCTTCGAAGCCTCTGACAGAGGTCAACGCCCTGCCATTGGTAGCAGCACCAGCCCATGAATGGCAAACACTGATAACAGTCTTGAAACAGACACAGCAAATCAACTGCATGGTCATGGGTCCCGATAGGAAGACAGTGATCACCTTAGACATGGCCCTGTATGAGCGAGCCAAACAGCTGGAGATGACCAGAGATGACTGCAAAGGCAAGTGGGTACTGCGACTAGGGGAGATGCACACTGTGATGGCTGCACTGAGGGCTGCTGGGAATGCCATAGAGGACAGTGGTCTTGACGAGGCTTGGTCTGAGGCTGATATCTATGGCCCAACAACGACCAGACAAATACTGGAAGCCAAGCACATGAAGAGGGCTTTGGAGGCCCACATCACCACTGTCCAAGCCCTCTTCGACCTCTATGTGGACGAATTCTTCCAAGAGCATCCCCATCTGAGGGCTGCTGGGTTGTGTCACAGTCACAGTCTAGATGCCGTCCGAAGAGGTGCAACACAGCTGTACATTCAGTCACCTGATACTGATGTATTCATCCTAGCACTCCACCGGTACCATGAACTATGCAAAGACACATACTTCATCACGGGTGTGGGGAACAAGAAGAGGCAAATCTCACTGGAACCAATAGTACATGAACTTGGTGTCAGGAAGGCTGCAGCCCTACCAGGATTCCATGCATTCACGGGAGCAGACCAGACTGGTCGGTTTGCCGGCAAGGGAAAGCTCACATGTTGGCAAGCCCTCAATAGGTGCTCTGTTGAGGTGGTATCTGCGTTTCATGACCTTGGGGCCTCTGAGGAGCTGAGAGCTGACACAGAAAGTGACATTGAGGCATTTGTATGCCAGCTGTATGAGCCTCGTACTACAGTTGTGGATGTGGGCAAGCTGAGGTGGAGACTGTTTACCAAGAAACAGCTAGAGGCACAGAAGCTGCCACCAACACGGGGAGCTTTACATGAAGCCATTGCTCGTGCACATTTCCAGGCCATGGTGTGGCATCAGGCTGATGTACCGGACCCCCAGCTTCCACAACCAACAGAACATGGATGGAGAGCAGAAGGAGATCAGCTGGTGCCCATCACAACCAAGGACCCTCCAGCCCCAGCTGCCATCACACATCTAATCAAATGTAACTGCAAGAAGACCCAATGCATGTCTCACTGCTCATGCAGGTCTCAGCATCTCAACTGTTCTGAGATGTGTATGTGTGGGGCAGATGAAGAGGTGTGTGGTAACACGGGTCAGGAGCGCCCCATGGGAATCGATAACACTGATGATGAGGAGGATGGAGATCCTTCAATGTAACAATGAACACTGCCAACTAAAAATATTGCACAAAGACATTATAAGTGTACATTTGAACACTAAAGTCCAGCCTTTATGTGATTTAGAAGTGAAAATGATGGAAAAAATATATATATATATGTGTTGGCATAAGTGCGTGAAAATCCAAGATGGCTGCCATAAGAACCCTTTTGATCATATGTAGGTGTATAAATGTGTGTTTATTGGATTAAGTATCCGCAAATATGTACATTTGGACACCAAAATTAACACTCTAGGTCATTTAGAAGCCAAGATAATGACAATTTCGGTTTTCAACAAACGCCATTTTGATAATCCAAAATGGCCGCTATAAAGAACTTGAAAAAAATGGAGACATATTTTTTCTACAACTTCTATCATCCCTAAAGACAACCCAACCAGTGTCCACAAATTAACATTTGAATTCAACGGGAAAACATTGGCCCCCCCACTAAATATCAAATATGTGAATGGAGGGATATCCCACAAAGCAATGTGTTTACTGTGTGAATGGCAGTGTGTCCCACGAAGCTCGCTTACAGCATGGCAAAAAAATTATGTGGTCGTTAAAAGCCATGAAAACGTGAAGCACAGGGCTGGGAATGTAGAAGTCGGTCATGCTCGCTGCTCATGGAATATATATATTTTTTGTGTTGCGAAGAACGGCAAATTTGTGGGACACGGGGCAGCAATGTAGAAGCAGGTCACAATCTATCAACCATAAATATGAGGGGTCCGCAAGTGTTGAAACCGCGAATGTCAGGGTCCGAGTGGTATTTATATACACATATTTATATGAATGATCATTTTAAGGCCATTTTCCCCGCTAGAGCGGGGGTTAGCCTTGCGGGCCCCATGACAATCATGGTTCCCTGTTTGAGGCAATGTTTTTATACACATATTCAAAATTTTTGAACGAAAAAACATAGTGAACCTGACTAATATGTTTATGTATATACACATATTTATATACATATACATATTAGTCAGGTTCACCGTGTTGTTTCGTTCAAAAATTTTGGAGATTAGCAAAACTATACATTTTTGGAATATTCAGAGCATGAGGAATCCAAAAATTTATGTTGGCATTTGCATAGACACCTTTGAGAAAATGACACTCAGGACAGTGATAAAGATCTGTAAAAGGATATTCCTGAACGGTATAGACAATAGTAGATCCTGTGTATAGGACTTATAGTTCAATCTGATACTAACAAGGCTGCTTTCTTGCTTTATAAACCCATATCTATAACTTCAAAGGACTTGCAATATCATGTATTATGTAATACAGTTATATCACAAATATAAAGACAATGGTTTTCAATGACCTTTGTTTGTTGCTTTTCTATAATCCTGAGCACTATTTTGAGGCCTTTATTGGATTCCTTGACCCAGAAAACATAGGATTAGCATATTTAATTAAGTTTCTAGGTTGACTAGAAGCCGAGATAGCGCAAAATATGTATTTTATGGTGGCCATTTTGAAAATCCAAAATGGCGGCCATGCAGGTGTCTGTGCAAATGCCAACATTGATTTTCGGATTCTCCATGCTCTGATGATTCCAAAAATGTGCCACAAGGCAATGAACCAGGTCAACTCTCCCTTCCTTTTCTTGGTATGTCACAGTCACAATATCAAATTGATGTCCATCATGGACTATTTTTTTTTTTTTTTTTTGGTATACAAGATCGAGGCTCGTGAAAGAGCTAACATTAATCACACAAAAGGTCAAACCGACACAAACCAACACATAAAACACAAAATAAGGGGAGCGGTAGACAAGATAGGGAGAGAGGGCGAAGAACACAAACACAACATTTGAGAGCAGGGACATCGAGAGAACTGTGGGAGGGAGAGGGCTTGGGGGGAGGTGGGAGAGGTATAAAACATATGGACACTGCAAGGACTTCCAGGAAAGAAGTTGGAATTTCGAAAAAGTGTATCTGGGGTGAACTAGCGGGGGTAGAAAAGATCAAGGTTTTGGATGGGGGATGATAAGATGATAAGATGGGGGATGATAAGATAAGGATGATAAAAATGATAAGAGATGGTGGTGAACAGCTGTTTTAAAGACCTGGAGGGAGGAGTGGGATTGAAGGGAGGGGGGAGTTTGTTCCAGAGGCGGGAAAAAGGGGAATAAAAGAGTGAAGGTGAGCAGAAAGCCTAGATTTTGGCAGTTTAACCATAAGAGGGTTGCTGGCAGCTCTTGTGCGACCTGTAGGAATATTTGGGGGACAGAGCACAGAGAGAGCTGGGGGAGCAAGGCCGGAGAGGAGTCGGTAGAAGACAGAAAGACCACCAACCTGCCTGCGGTGAGTTAGTGAAAGGCCCTCGGAGTTAGCTTCATCGCAGGAGATTCCAATGATTCTGAAAGCTTTGGTTTCAACAGCGTGAAGACGAGTTAGGTGTGAGGGAGGAGCACCGGCCCAGAAGGGGGGAACAGTATTCCATTGAGCTGTGGATGAAAGCCTTGTATGTGGCGGGGAGCTCAGGTGTGCCAAGGAAGGACTTCGCACGACGGAGGATGCCCAGTCGGCGACTGGGTTTGGAGGCCAGCTTGGAAATGTGATTTTCCCAAGAAAGATCATGGCAGATAGTGAGACCCAAAAGCTTGAGCGACACAACTTCTTGGAGAGGATTGTTGAGAAAGTAGATGGGAGGGTTTTCCAGTCGGTCTTTTTGGAGAGACATAGTAAGAGTGTGAGATTTGTCAGGATTGAAAGACATGTTCCACTTGTTTGCCCAGTCTGTGATTTTGTCCAGGTCTGCAGAGAGTGAGGAGGCTGCAGACTGCCGATCTGAGGGATGAGGAATGGAGCAGCAGAGAGTGGACTTGTATACCACTGGCCAACATTGTCCTACTTATCAATAATGCAAATTGATGTTTCACCGACTGCCATGTGGACATTAGATTTTGTGAGTTTCAAAATCCGTGAAGGATTTGAGGTTAAAATTGACAATCTCGATCAAAGCTCGGGTCAATTGGAAGAAAAGTGACGATTTTTCAGATGAAAAATGATGATTTTAGAAGTTTGACCTTGAGTTGACCTTTGACCTTTTGACCTCATAACTAGTTGGTTTCCCAATTCAGTGATGCAATGCACAAATGCTGTTCTATTTTCAAGTCAATCGGATGAAAATTGATGGGTTTTCAGATGAAAATTGATGATTTTGGAAGTTTGACCTTGAGTTGACCGTTGACCTTTTGACCTCAAAAATAGTTCATTTCCCAATTTATTGACAATATACAAATGTTATTCAATTTTCAATTCCATCGGATTTAAAATGGCGATTTTAGAAATTTGACCTCCAGATGACCTTTGACCTCAAAATCAATTAGGCTTCTCTATTGGGACGACCTAGACAACTTGGTGACGTCTCGTGACAATCGGTTTAGAATTGTGACCTGTATGCCGGTGACAGACAGACAGAACCACAAACGCAACCGACCAATATACTTGAAAAATCTTAGATTTTCGCAAGTTAAAAAAAAAAACAATCGAGTTTTCAGAAACTCTCAATTTCAAAGCAAATGCATGACATCACCAAGTGAATTAGGCCTACATTTGCCTACAGATCAGGCAAATGGAAATAGCTGGTGAATTGCTCTTTTAGGTCGATCTGATAACCGCAACACGCCTGTTTGAACAATTTGAGCAAATATTTTTGACAAATTGCAGGAATACCATTAAAACAGTGCACAATCAACTTACCCAGGGTTGTTTCTCGCAAAACTCCTTCCCATTCCTGCAACAAAAAAATGCAAAAAGAACATGCTGAGTGAGACAGCCTCATTAAAAAACAAAAAAGGGACCTCAGTGGGCATGAAAATATATAGATGGGAGCCAAATTCAAAGATCGCAATTTGTATGGACGATGAGTGGAAGACAGAGATGATAAAAATAAACGACTCGATTAAGATGAAGATACAAAACAAGAGTGAGATGTGCATGGAAGAAGTTTCGGGAACCGAGTGGCGTGCTGATGATGAGGGGAGTGGCGCTGAAGCTGAAGGGAAAGGTGTATGCTGCATGTGTGAGAAGTGTTATGATTTATGGGAGCGAGACATGGGTAATGAATGTAGAGCAGCAACGAAGGCTGGAAAGGGTGGAAATGTGAATGGTTCGGTGGATGTGCGGAGTATCGTTGAGAGAGAGGAAGACAAATGATGAATTGCGAAAGATGATGGGAATGGAGCCTGTGATTGATGCTGTGAAGAGGAACAGGTTGAGATGGTTTGGTCATGTGTTGAGGAATACTACGCCGGCGCACAGAAAATATGGCAAAATGGAGAAGATTGTCACGGGCACCGCAAGGCTAACCCCGCTCGAGCAGGGAAAATGGCCTTAAGGCTTAAAATGCCTGTTGTTGTTGTTGTTGTTGTCATTAACTCAGGAGATAATTACCGACCACATCCAATTTCGGGGTTCACTCACGAACTCAGTGAATCCTCCCCTTTCACCTTCCACTTGTCCCAATACAAATTCATTCAGAGCTCATGACGAACCTTCAGAGCAAAGCAAATTCATTCAGAGCTCATGACGAACCTTCAGAGCAAAGCAAATTCATTCAGAGCTCATGACGAACCTTCAGAGCAAAGCAAATTCATTCAGAGCTCATGACGAACCTTCCAGGTGCAGCACCACCTCGAATCATCGTAGACCCTTTTATAACCCCATATACGATATAGTAAACCTCAACTGTGAAAGGACCGAATAGCGAAATTAATGAAATGGGGACTGGGCCTGGGGTGTGGGCGAGATCGAAAATGGAGCGATATTGGAGGGAAATAAAACGTGACTGGAAGTTAGAACATGTGCGAGACTCGAGACCCTTCACCTCAGGATGGTCGTGCAGACCAAGACTACGTACCAGACATCGTGACGGATCTTCAGGCTTGGATCCAGCACTTTCACGATTAAAATTACAAACACGGTCTTTTTAATATTCGTTCGATTCACAGCGAAATAGATCAGCCCAAGTCCCAACACATCAAAACCGTAGACAATGTCTCGCTTGCATTTGAAATATTCCTCACGACTGCAAAGGTATATTTACACAGTTCTGTCAAAATAACTAAAGAGTAAACAACGAGAGAGTGCAATTTGTACTTATTGACCAATTTAGAGAAAATAAACGTAAGATATTTGAACCGTTGCATTTACTGCCGCGTACAATATCGTCATGGTGTACAGGAACCGCGCAACAATATTATTTTTAAAAATATTTTTTTTTTTCAAAAAGGTGCTGAGAAAAGCAGAATAGATCTTTCTCACTGGATTTTACTGGATACATAGAGGTGAAGCGATGCTTATTTACCTCATTTCACTCCACTTGATCCTCGTTGATCAATAGGTGATGGCGAGACTACTGTACTGCACTGGAAGTAAGCTGTAACACGTGCACTTTTTCTGGTTTGTTTTCAACGTATCCAATCACGTGACTTGTCGCGAAGGGCGCACTAACCGGAATTTACGTCGTTCCGCGGACGCCTATAATAAGAACCGTATGGGTGGGGGTGGAGTGACGTCACTTCCGCTTAGTAACGGCGTCACGTCACCGAGAGCGATGAAAACAATCACGCCACGCGCTTGCAGTGTGTGTGCTTTGTGCTTGCAGACTTGCGCAGGAAAGTGCTAGATTTTGTGTTGTTGCAACGGTTTAACTTACGAATTTCGTCACATACTACTGGCCACTTATATCAACATGTCTTAACTATTTTGACAATCTTCCAAGCGAAGCTAAAGAGAGATACAAGACCAAATGTCCCCAGATAATGTCCCCAGAATGTCCCCAAATGTCCCCAGATTGTCCCCAGATAGATTGTCAAATTTCAACTCGTTACTTTATCGTCCATGCGTTATTGTTTTGATTATAGTTACTTTTGGTTTGAATTTCCTGTAACTTGTAATTATTTAATCGTGTTCTGCTCCTCGTGTGCGGCCTTGTAGTTGTACCCCCGTCGGTGTTTGTTATCTTAATCGTGTTTTGCTTGGCTCTTAGTTTTTTTTCCCTTCTACCCCGAACATAATACTCTGTCTAACGTTCTAAATCCCCACCTCCCCCCCCCCCACCCCCAAAAACCAAACAAACAAACAAAAAACCAAAAACATTTATTTTCCTTTCTCCACGTGTACTGTTGACTCATCCTGTATTTTCTGTCCAGGTGTGCTGTTCGCCCCGCCCCCATTAACTCCTTGCCATCCACCGTTTGCCCTTCACGTGACTCGTGGTGGTCCCTCTCGGCTCTCCCCCCGTTGGTATTTTTGTGCACATAAGATTGTTCACGGTTCTGTTTAAATATTATTTAAATATGTATAACCTTTCCCCTTCAGTGTTTTACTCGGTGGTATTTTACAACACGCTGTTTTTCTTCCTATTTAAAAGGCTTTTCTCAATTTCCTCTCCAACTCATTCCACCTCAAAAAAAAGAAATTCAATATCTTATACGTCTCCCTCACTACATGGTCTAAATTCACATTCATTCCATCCCTCCTCCATCATTCTGAACCGGATTGCTAACTTGAAAATCACAACAAACCCAATTTGTTTTCAATGTTCGTCTTTCATTAATCATCCACTTTCTAAACTCCCCTCTTGCCCCTCCCATCCAAATCCCTCCCCTTGCACCTACACTCCTAAACTCCCCCCTTGCCCCACCACTCTTAAACTCCCCCCCTACCCCTCCACTCCTGAACTCCCCCCTTGCCCTTCCACTCCTGAACTCCCCCCTTGCCCTTCCCCTCCTAAACTCCCCCCTCACTCCTCCCCTTCAAAACTCCCCCCCAACCCCTCCCATTCAAATCTCCCCCCATACCATTCCTCTCCAATTCTCCCTCCTCCCCCCTCCTCCTCAAAGCTGCCTCCTCCCCACTTCGTCTCCCTTCTATCTCATACCTCCACCCCCCCCCAACCTTCTTCTTTCCTCTGCCCCCCCTCAAACAACCCCTCTCTGTGCCTCATCCCTTCACCTTCAAACCTTTCATCCTCCTCATCCTTCCCTTTCTTGGAACTCTTCTGCAATCGCTGACACACTAACAACTGCTCTCCCTACCTCCCCCTCTTATCCTTCATCTTACCCTACTCCTCCCCTCCCCTGTCCTGTACCCGATGCTCCCCCTCTCTCTTCATTAACGGTATGGACCTCAAACATCCGGGGCCTTCGCTCAAACCTGACTGATCTCTCCATACAGGTTGCTTCTGACAATCCAGACTTGATCTGCTTAACAGAGACTTTCCTCCTTCAAGATGTCTCTGATTCCTTAATATCTCTTCCTGGTTACTCCCTCCTCCGGTATGATAGACCTGAGCCTCGGCCTGGTGGTGGGGTGGCTATCTTTATCAAAAACTCTCTTCCTCACTCTCCTTGCACTGCCCTCTCTCCTCCTCACCCCCAGGAGTACCTCTGGCTACGGCCTCCTCTCCGCTCCCACCTTTTGTTCATATGTGTTCTGTACCGTCCCCCAAACAGTGATGACTCCATCTACATTTCACTGTCTGACAACATGGACCAACTTCTATCCACTCATCCCAACTCTCTCTTCCTCATATGTGGTGACTTCAATTGTCATCATGCCACCTGGTTGGGTGTGGGTTCCTCTCTCACCAGTCATGGCACCTCAGCAAAGGACTTCTGTGACTCACTGGGATTGACACAATCTGTCAATTTCCCGACCCGGATCTCAGCCAATGGAGTATCTTCTCTTCTAGACTTGGTTATGACTAACTTCCCTGCTAATGTCTGCTGCTCTTCTTCTGCTCCAATCGGTTCTTCTGATCATGTGCTTGTCAAAGTGGACATCTCTCTGGCCATTCTCAGAGAGCCTCCTCAGCGTCGACGAGTCTGGCATTTCACTCAGGCCGACTGGGACGGTCTTCAAGCAGCCATCAATCGTCTGGATTGGTCTCCCATCTCCACTGCCTCTGACATCAATTCTTCCTGGGAATTCTTCCAAAGCAAACTGATCTCTCTCATGCACAGATTTATCCCATCTCGCCTTCAGTTGTCTTACCCTTCCTCCCGTCCATGGTACACTGAATCTTGTGGTGAGGCAGTTGCCCTGAAACAACCTGCCTTTGCCTCTTGGAAGGCTAATCCAACTGAAGGAAATCTCAGTTCCTTCCACCAAGCTCGGAACAAGTGTGTGTCTACCCTCAGGAGTGCCAGGAAGCACTATCTCTCCTCACTCAAGAATGAACTCTCAAACCTGTCTCCTTCCTCCAAATCCTGGTGGCGTCTGGTCAAATCCGTTTCTGGTGTTTGTTCCCCCTCCATCCCCTCCCTTACCTCAAATGGCCACACAGTTGACATCACACGTGACAAAGCCGAATGCCTCAACTCTGTGTTTGCCTCAAAATCCTTAGTCCCAAACCCATCTCTCTCTGTTCCCACCTTTCCCAGTCGAACCAAACTGCTCCTGGACTCTGTGACCTTCTCTCCTGACAAGGTGGAGGAGTTTCTGTCAAACCTCGACTCTGATTCTGCAACTGGACCAGATGGCATCAGCCCACGGGTCCTAAAATCCTGCTCTGCCGCTCTATCTCACCCTCTCTCTGTTCTTTTCACCCTATCCTTTGCTCAAGGTCATCTGCCAGCATCCTGGAAATCAGCAAACATTACCGCTTTACACAAAAAAGGTGCAAAAACAGATCCTTGCAACTACAGACCAATCAGCCTGCTCCCAATTATCAGCAAAGTCATGGAATCCATCATTGCTTCGGATATGAAATCTTTCCTCTTCTCCAATGGCTTGATCTCTGATCATCAATTTGGTTTCAGACCAGGTCACTCTACTCTGGACATGCTGCTTCTGCTGTCTCAACAATGGATGGAGGTCCTCAATGCCAAACAGGAAATCAGAGCTGTCTCCCTTGACATATCACATGCCTTCGATACGGTCTGGCACCCAGCTCTGCTCACCAAACTCTCCTCCTATGGTATCCATGGAAATCTCCATGCATGGCTTGCGGACTTCCTCTCTGGTCGTAGTCAACGTGTGGCCCTGAATGGATTTCTCTCATCTCCCCTTCCCGTTCAGGCTGGAGTTCCCCAAGGCAGTGTGCTGGGCCCTGTGCTTTTTCTGGTCTTTATCAATGATCTCTCCGACTCTCTGGAAAATCCTCTGTATCTCTTTGCTGATGACTCCACTCTCTGCCGCTCCATTCCTCTTCCCTCAGATCGGCAGTCTGCAGCCTCCTCACTCTCTGAAGACCTGGACAAAATCACAGACTGGTCAAACATGTGGAACATGTCTTTCAATCCTGACAAATCTCACACTCTTACTATGTCTCTCCGAAAAGATCGACTGGACAACCCTCCCATCTACTTTCTCAACAATCCTCTCCAAGAAGTTCTGTCGCTCAAGCTTTTGGGTCTCACCATCTGCCATGATCTTTCTTGGGAAAACCACATTTCCAAGCTGGCCTCCAAAGCCAGTCGCCGACTGGGCATCCTCCGTCGTGCGAAGTCCTTCCTAGGCACACCTGAGCTCCTCACCACATACAAGGCTTTCATCCGCAGCTCAATGGAATACTGTTCTCCCCTATGGGCTGGTGCTCCTGCCTCACACCTGGCTCGGCTTCACGCTGTTGAATCCAAAGCTTTCAGAATCATTGGAATCTCCCGCGATGAAGCTATCTCTGAGGGCCTTTCACTCACTCACCGCAGGCAGGTAGGTGGTCTTTCTGTCTTCTACCGACTCCTCTCCGGCCTTGCTCCCCCAGCTCTCTCTGTGCTCTGTCCCCCAAATATTCCTACAGGTCGCACAAGATCTGCTAGCCACCCTCTGATGGTTAAACTGCCGAAATCTCGGCTCTCTGCTCACCTTCACTCTTTCATTCCTCTTTTCTCCCGCCTCTGGAACAAACTCCCACACTCACTTCAATCACACTCCTCCCTCCAGGTCTTCAAAACAGCTGTTCACCACCATCTCTTATCTTCCCCCATCCAAAACCTTGATCTTTTCTACCCCCACTAATTCACCCCAGATCCACCTTGTTTGAAATTCCAACTTCTTTCCTGGAAGTCTTGGCAGTGTCCATATGTTTTATACCTCTCCCACCCACCCCCCCCTTCCCATGCCTCCCCCCCAAAGCCCTCTCCCTCCCACAGTTCTCTCGATGTTTCCATGTCTCTCGGTCCCTGCTCTCAAATGTTGTGTTTGTGTCCTTCCCCCTCTCTCCCCATCTTGTCTACCGCTCCCGATGTTATTTGTTTTGTGTGTCTGTTTGTCTTTCTGTGTGATTAATGTTCGCTCTTTCACGAGCCTCGATCTTGTATACAAAAAAAAAAAAAAAAAAAAAAAAAAAAATTATCGGCAATTGGCCTTGCAATTTGTCCGTACCGGTTACCGGCAAGTGCGTGGATCAACGACCCGACGGCCTGGCCGGATGTTCAGTTCGCGGATGTGTACATGGACCTCACGAGCACACCAGGTATGGAATGTGTTATATGCTAATAATATTTCAATTTATTGCAACAAAGACCTTTACATTCTTTGTAAAGAGTTTAAGTAGTTGAGCTCGTACTTGGCAAAAGAAAATCATGATCTAAAAATGAAATTAATTTGTTAATTTTGTGTAACTTTCTGTCGTGTTATGTGTGCAGTTTGTTCCTGTGACATGTAATGTATTCCAGACTGAGTCTGTGCAGATCTGTGTGCGAGTATGATTAGGTCTAGTAATATTGAGAAGATTGTCAAACCGGTACTTGGGGCAGGGGGCGGTTGAGGGGATATAGCTGTCCTACCAAAGGCTAGACTTCGTACTCTTTTCCTGAAAGACTTGCCCAAATGTTACTTTAATGTTCTCTCCAATCCAGGCGTGTACGCACATCAAGCGATGAAGGCTTATAAGTTATAAGTCACTGGAGGCCCATCGGTACTTCACTGCTGGCTTCGTGCAGACTACATCATGTCAAGTCTGCAAAGTGCGGAAAGTGGTTTTGCAATACTAGCACATGTGTGAAAAGTGGTTTTTAATGCCAGCACAAGTGTGGAAAGTGGTTTTGCAACATGAACACAAGTGCAAAAAGTGGTTTTCAATGCCAGTATAAGTGTGGAAAGTGGTTCTGCAACACTAACACAAGTGTGGAAAGTGGTTTTCCACGCCAGCACAAGTGTGGAAAGTGGTTTTGCAACACTAACACAAGTGCAAAAAGTGGCATTCAAAGCTAGCACAAGTGCGGAAAGTAGTTCTGCAACACTAACACAAATGCAAAAAGTGGTTTTGCAACGCTAACACAAGTGCGGAAGTGGTTTTGCAACACTAACACAAGTGTGAGAGTGGTTTTGCAACACTAACACAAGTGCGATAAGATGGTTTTCAATGCCAGTATGAGTGCGGAAAGTGGTAAGTGGTTTTCGCACTTGGTAAGTGGTAAGGTAAGTGGTAAGTGGTAAGTGCGGAAAGTGATTTTCGCACTTGTGTTAGTGTTGAAAAACCACTTTTTGCACTTGTGTTAGTGTTGAAAAACCACTTTTCGCACTTGTGTTGGTGCAGGAAACCACTTTTGCACTTGTATTAGTGTGGAAAAAACACTTTTTGCACTTGTGATAGTGTTGAAAAACCACTTTTCACACTTGTGTTAGTGTTGAAAAACCACTTTTCGCACTTGTGTTGGTGCAGGAAACCACTTTTGCACTTGTATTAGTGTGGAAAAAACACTTTTTGCACTTGTATTAGTGTGGAAAAACCACTTTTTGCACTTGTGATAGTGTTGGAAAACCACTTTTCGCACTTGCATTAGTGTTGAAAAACCACTTTTCCCACTTGTGTTGGTGCAGGAAACCACTTTTGCACTTGTATTAGTGTGGAAAAACCACTTTTTGCACTTGTTTTAGTGTTGAAAAACTACTTTTCGCACTTGTGTTAGTGTTGAAAAACCACTTTTCACACTTGTGTTAGTGTTGAAAAACCACTTTTCGCACTTCTGTTAGTGTTGAAAAACCACTTTTCGCACTTGTGTTGGTGCAGGAAACCACTTTTGCACTTGTATTAGTGTGGAAAAAACACTTTTTGCACTTGTGATAGTGTTGAAAAACCACTTTTCGCACTTGTGTTAGTGTTGAAAAACCACTTTTCGCACTTGTGTTGGTGCAGGAAACCACTTTTGCACTTGTATTAGTGTGGAAAAACCACTTTTCGCACTTGTGTTAGTGTTGAAAAACCACTTTTCGAACTTGTGTTAGTGTTGAAAAACCACTTTTCGCACTTGTGTTGGTGCAGGAAACCACTTTTGCACTTGTATTAGTGTGGAAAAAACACTTTTTGCACTTGTGATAGAGTTGAAAAACCACTTTTTGCACTTGTGTTAGTGTTGAAAAAGCACTTTTCGCACTTGTGTTAGTGTTGAAAAACCACTTTTCACACTTGTGTTGGTGCAGGAAACCACTTTTGCACTTGTATTAGTTTGGAAAAAACACTTTTTGCACTTGTGATAGTGTTGAAAAACCACTTTTCGCACTTGTGTTAGTGTTGAAAAACCACTTTTCGCACTTGTGTTGGTGCAGGAAACCACTTTTGCACTTGTATTAGTGTGGAAAAAACACTTTTTGCACTTGTGATAGTGTTGAAAAACCACTTTTCGCACTTGTGTTAGTGTTGAAAAACCACTTTTCGCACTTGTGTTGGTGCAGGAAACCACTTTTGCACTTGTATTAGTGTGGAAAAACCACTTTTCGCACTTGTGTTAGTGTTGAAAAACCACTTTTCGCACTTGTGTTAGTGTTGAAAAACCACTTTTCGCACTTGTGTTGGTGCAGGAAACCACTTTTGCACTTGTATTAGTGTGGAAAAAACACTTTTTGCACTTGTGATAGTGTTGAAAAACCACTTTTCGCACTTGTGTTAGTGTTGAAAAACCACTTTTCGCACTTGTGTTGGTGCAGGAAACCACTTTTGCACTTGTATTAGTGTGGAAAAACCACTTTTCGCACTTGTGTTAGTGTTGAAAAACCACTTTTCGCACTTGTGTTAGTGTTGAAAAACCACTTTTCGCACTTGTGTTGGTGCAGGAAACCACTTTTGAACTTGTATTAGTGTAGAAAAAACATTTTTTGCACTTGTGATAGTGTTGAAAAACCACTTTTCGCACTTGTGTTAGTGTTGAAAAACCACTTTTCGCACTTGTGTTGGTGCAGGAAACCACTTTTGCACTTGTATTAGTGTGGAAAAACCACTTTTCGCACTTGTGTTAGTGTTGAAAAACCACTTTTCGCACTTGTGTTAGTGTTGAAAAACCACTTTTCGCACTTGTTTTGGTGCAGGAAACCACTTTTGAACTTGTATTAGTGCAGAAAAAACACTTTTTGCACTTGTATTAGTGTGGAAAAACCACTTTTCGCACTTGTGTTAGTGTTGAAAAACCACTTTTCGCACTTGTGTTGGTGCAGGAAACCACT
>NC_136273.1:98801252-99058752 GCF_964187855.1 Myxine glutinosa
AAACCACTTTTCGCACTTGTGTTGGTGCAGGAAACCACTTTTGCACTTGCATTAGTGTGGAAAAAAACACATTTTGCACTTGTGATAGTGTTGAAAAACCACTTTTCGCACTTGTGTCAGTGTTGAAAAACCACTTTTCGCACTTGTGTTAGTGTTGAAAAACCACTTTTCACACTTGTGTTAGTGTTGAAAAACACTTTTCGCACTTGTGTTAGTGTTGAAAAAACACTTTTCGCACTTGTGTTGGTGCAGGAAACCACTTTTGCACTTGTATCAGTGTGGAAAAAACACTTTTCGCACTTGTGTTAGTGTTGAAAACCACTTTTCGCACTTGTGTTAGTGTTGAAAAACCACTTTTCGCACTTGTGTTAGTGTTGAAAAACCACTTATCGCACTTGTGTTGGTGCAGGAAACCACTTTGCACTTGTATTAGTGTGGAAAAAACACTTTTTGCACTTGTGATAGTGTTGAAAAACCACTTTTCGCACTTGTGTTAGTGTTGAAAAACCAATTTTCGCACTTGTATTAGTGTTGAAAAACCACTTTTCGCACTTGTGTTGGTGCAGGAAACCACTTTTGCACTTGTATTAGTGTGGAAAAACCACTTTTTGCACTTGTGTTAGTGTTGAAAAACCACTTTTGGCACTTGTGTTAGTGTTGAAAAACCACTTTTCGCACTTCTGTTAGTGTTGAAAAACCACTTTTCGCACTTGTGTTGGTGCAGGAAACCACTTTTGCACTTGTATTAGTGTGGAAAAAACACTTTTTGCACTTGTGATAGTGTTGAAAAACCACTTTTCGCACTTGTGTTAGTGTTGAAAAACCACTTTTCGCACTTGTGTTAGTGTTGAAAAACCACTTTTCACACTTGTGTTGGTGCAGGAAACCACTTTTGCACTTGTATTAGTGTGGAAAAAACACTTTTTGCACTTGTTTTAGTGTTGAAAAACCACTTTTCGCACTTGTGTTGGTGCAGGAAACCACTTTTGCACTTGTATTAGTGTGGAAAAAACACTTTTTGCACTTGTGATAGTGTTGAAAAACCACTTTTCGCATTTGTGTTTGTGTTGAAAAACCACTTTTCGCACTTGTGTTGGTGCAGGAAACCACTTTTGCACTTGTATTAGTGTGGAAAAACCACTTTTCGCACTTGTGTTAGTGTTGAAAAACACTTTTCGCACTTGTGTTAGTGTTGAAAAACCACTTTTCGCACTTGTGTTGGTGCAGGAAACCACTTTTGCATTTGTATTAGTGTGGAAAAAACACTTTTTGCACTTGTGATAGTGTTGAAAAACCACTTTTCGCACTTGTGTTGGTGCAGGCAACCACTTTTGCACTTGTATTAGTGTGGAAAAAACACTTTTTGCACTTGTGATAGTGTTGAAAAACCACTTTTCGCACTTGTGTTAGTGTTGAAAAACCACTTTTCGCACTTGTGTTGGTGCAGGAAACCACTTTTGCACTTGTATTAGTGTGGAAAAAACACTTTTTGCACTTGTTTTAGTGTTGAAAAACCACTTTTCGCACTTGTGTTGGTGCAGGAAACCACTTTTGCACTTGTATTAGTGTGGGAAAAACACTTTTTGCACTTGTGATAGTGTTGAAAAACCACTTTTCGCACTTGTGTTAGTGTTGAAAAACCACTTTTCGCACTTGTGTTGGTGCAGGAAACCACTTTTGCACTTGTATTAGTGTGGAAAAACCACTTTTCGCACTTGTGTTAGTGTTGAAAAACACTTTTCGCACTTGTGTTAGTGTTGAAAAACCACTTTTCGCACTTGTGTTGGTGCAGGAAACCACTTTTGCATTTGTATTAGTGTGGAAAAAACACTTTTTGCACTTGTGATAGTGTTGAAAAACCACTTTTCGCACTTGTGTTAGTGTTGAAAAACCACTTTTCGCACTTGTATTAGTGTTGAAAAACCACTTTTCACACTTGTGTTGGTGCAGGCAACCACTTTTGCACTTGTATTAGTGTGGAAAAAACACTTTTTGCACTTGTGATAGTGTTGAAAAACCACTTTTCGCACTTGTGTTAGTGTTGAAAAACCACTTTTCGCACTTGTGTTGGTGCAGGAAACCACATTTGCACTTGTATTAGTGTGGAAAAAACACTTTTCGCACCTGTGTTAGTGTTGAAAAACCACTTTTCGCACTTGTGTTAGTGTTGAAAAACCACTTTTCGCACTTGTGTTGGTGCAGGAAACCACTTTTGCACTTGCATTAGTGTGGAAAAAAACACATTTGGCACTTGTGATAGTGTTGAAAAACCACTTTTCGCACTTGTGTTAGTGTTGAAAAACCACTTTTCGCACTTGTGTTAGTGTTGAAAACCACTTTTCGCACTTGTGTTAGTGTTGAAAAAACACTTTTCGCACTTGTGTTAGTGTTGAAAAAACACTTTTCGCACTTGTGTTGGTGCAGGAAACCACTTTTGCACTTGTATCAGTGTGGAAAAAACACTTTTCGCACTTGTGTTAGTGTTGAAAAACCACTTTTCGCACTTGTGTTAGTGTTGAAAAACCACTTTTCGCACTTGTGTTAGTGTTGAAAAACCACTTATCGCACTTGTGTTGGTGCAGGAAACCACTTTGCACTTGTATTAGTGTGGAAAAAACACTTTTTGCACTTGTGATAGTGTTGAAAAACCACTTTTCGCACTTGTGTTAGTGTTGAAAATCCACTTTTCGCACTTGTGTTGGTGCAGGAAACCACTTTTGCACTTGTATGAGTGTGGAAAAACACTTTTTGCACTTGTGATAGTGTTGAAAAACCACTTTTCGCACTTGTGTTATTGTTGAAAAACCACTTTTCGCACTTGTGTTGGTGCAGGAAACCACTTTTGCACTTGTATTAGTGTGGAAAAACCACTTTTCGCACTTGTGTTAGTGTTGAAAAACCACTTTTCGCACTTGTGTTAGTGTTGAAAAAACACTTTTCGCACTTGTGTTGGTGCAGGAAACCACTTTTGCACTTGTATTAGTGTGGAAAAAACACTTTTTGCACTTGTGATAGTGTTGAAAAACCACTTTTCGCACTTGTGTTAGTGTTGAAAAACCACTTTTCGCACTTGTGTTAGTGTTGAAAAACCACTTTTCGCACTTGTGTTGGTGCAGGAAACCACTTTTGCACTTGTATTAGTGTGGAAAAAACACTTTTTGCACTTATGATAGTGTTGAAAAACCACTTTTCGCACTTGTGTTAGTGTTGAAAAACCACTTTTCGCACTTATGTTTGTGTTGAAAACTACTTTTCGCACTTGTGTTGGTGCAGGGAAACCACTTTTGCACTTGTATTAGTGTGGAAAAAACACTTTTTGCACTTGTATTAGTGTGGAAAAACCACTTTTTGCACTTGTGATAGTGTTGAAAAACCAATTTCGCACTTGTATTAGTGTCGAAAAACCACTTTTCGCACTTGTGTTGGTGCAGGAAACCACTTTTGCACTTATGTTAGTGTGGAAAAACCACTTTTTGCACTTCTGTTACTGTTGAAAAACCACTTTTCGCACTTGTGTTAGTGTTGAAAAACCACTTTTCGCACTTGTGTTAGTGTTGAAAAACCACTTTTCGCACTTCTGTTAGTGTTGAAAAACCACTTTTCGCACTTGTGTTGGTGCAGGAAACCACTTTTGCACTTGTATTAGTGTGGAAAAAACACTTTTTGCACTTGTGATAGTGTAGAAAAACCACTTTTCGCACTTGTGTTAGTGTTGAAAAACCACTTTTCGCACTTGTGTTGGTGCAGGAAACCACTTTTGCACTTGTATTAGTGTGGAAAAACCACTTTTCGCACTTGTGTTAGTGTTGAAAAACCACTTTTCGCACTTGTGTTAGTGTTGAAAAACCACTTTTCGCACTTGTGTTGGTGCAGGAAACCACTTTTGCACTTGTATTAGTGTGGAAAAAACACTTTTTGCACTTGTTTTAGTGTTGAAAAACCACTTTTCGCACTTGTGTTGGTGCAGGAAACCACTTTTGCACTTGTATTAGTGTGGGAAAAACACTTTTTGCACTTGTGATAGTGTTGAAAAACCACTTTTCGCACTTGTGTTAGTGTTGAAAAACCACTTTTCGCACTTGTGTTGGTGCAGGAAACCACTTTTGCACTTGTATTAGTGTGGAAAAACCACTTTTCGCACTTGTGTTAGTGTTGAAAAACCACTTTTCACACTTGTGTTAGTGTTGAAAAACCACTTTTCGCACTTGTGTTGGTGCAGGAAACCACTTTTGCATTTGTATTAGTGTGGAAAAAACACTTTTTGCACTTGTGATAGTGTTGAAAAACCACTTTTCGCACTTGTGTTAGTGTTGAAAAACCACTTTTCGCACTTGTATTAGTGTTGAAAAACCACTTTTCGCACTTGTGTTGGTGCAGGCAACCACTTTTGCACTTGTATTAGTGTGGAAAAAACACTTTTTGCACTTGTGATAGTGTTGAAAAACCACTTTTCGCACTTGTGTTAGTGTTGAAAAACCACTTTTCGCACTTGTGTTGGTGCAGGAAACCACATTTGCACTTGTATTAGTGTGGAAAAAACACTTTTCGCACTTGTGTTAGTGTTGAAAAACCACTTTTCGCACTTGTGTTAGTGTTGAAAAACCACTTTTCGCACTTGTGTTGGTGCAGGAAACCACTTTTGCACTTGCATTAGTGTGGAAAAAAACACATTTTGCACTTGTGATAGTGTTGAAAAACCACTTTTCGCACTTGTGTTAGTGTTGAAAAACCACTTTTCGCACTTGTGTTAGTGTTGAAAAACCACTTTTCGCACTTGTGTTGGTGCAGGAAACCACTTTTGCACTTGTATCAGTGTGGAAAAAACACTTTTCGCACTTGTGTTAGTGTTGAAAAACCACTTTTCGCACTTGTGTTAGTGTTGAAAAACCACTTTTCGCACTTGTGTTAGTGTTGAAAAACCACTTTTCGCACTTGTGTTGGTGCAGGAAACCACTTTTGCACTTGTATCAGTGTGGAAAAAACACTTTTCGCACTTGTGTTAGTGTTGAAAAACCACTTTTCGCACTTGTGTTAGTGTTGAAAAACCACTTTTCGCACTTGTGTTAGTGTTGAAAAACCACTTATCGCACTTGTGTTGGTGCAGGAAACCACTTTGCACTTGTATTAGTGTGGAAAAAACACTTTTTGCACTTGTGATAGTGTTGAAAAACCACTTTTCGCACTTGTGTTAGTGTTGAAAAACCAATTTTCGCACTTGTATTAGTGTTGAAAAACCACTTTTCGCACTTGTGTTGGTGCAGGAAACCACTTTTGCACTTGTATTAGTGTGGAAAAACCACTTTTTGCACTTGTGTTAGTGTTGAAAAACCACTTTTCGCACTTGTGTTAGTGTTGAAAAACCACTTTTGGCACTTGTGTTAGTGTTGAAAAACCACTTTTCGCACTTCTGTTAGTGTTGAAAAACCACTTTTCGCACTTGTGTTGGTGCAGGAAACCACTTTTGCACTTGTATTAGTGTGGAAAAAACACTTTTTGCACTTGTGATAGTGTTGAAAAACCACTTTGCGCACTTGTGTTAGTGTTGAAAAACCACTTTTCGCACTTGTGTTGGTGCAGGAAACCACTTTTGCACTTGTATTAGTGTGGAAAAACCACTTTTCGCACTTCTGTTAGTGTTGAAAAACCACTTTTCGCACTTGTGTTAGTGTTGAAAAACCACTTTTCGCACTTGTGTTGGTGCAGGAAACCACTTTTGCACTTGTATTAGTGTGGAAAAAACACTTTTTGCACTTGTTTTAGTGTTGAAAAACCACTTTTCGCACTTGTGTTGGTGCAGGAAACCACTTTTGCACTTGTATTAGTGTGGAAAAACACTTTTTGCACTTGTGATAGTGTTGAAAAACCACTTTTCGCATTTGTGTTAGTGTTGAAAAACCACTTTTCGCACTTGTGTTGGTGCAGGAAACCACTTTTGCACTTGTATTAGTGTGGAAAAACCACTTTTCGCACTTGTGTTAGTGTTGAAAAACCACTTTTCGCACTTGTGTTAGTGTTGAAAAACCACTTTTCGCACTTGTGTTGGTGCAGGAAACCACTTTTGCATTTGTATTAGTGTGGAAAAAACACTTCTTGCACTTGTGATAGTGTTGAAAAACCACTTTTCGCACTTGTGTTGGTGCAGGCAACCACTTTTGCACTTGTATTAGTGTGGAAAAAACACTTTTTGCACTTGTGATAGTGTTGAAAAACCACTTTTCGCACTTGTGTTAGTGTTGAAAAACCACTTTTCGCACTTGTGTTGGTGCAGGAAACCACTTTTGCACTTGTATTAGTGTGGAAAAAACACTTTTTGCACTTGTGATAGTGATGAAAAACCACTTTTCGCACTTGTGTTAGTGTTGAAAAACCACTTTTCGCACTTGTGTTGGTGCAGGAAACCACTTTTGCACTTGTATTAGTGTGGAAAAACCACTTTTCGCACTTGTGTTAGTGTTGAAAAACCACTTTTCGCACTTGTGTTAGTGTTGAAAAACCACTTTTCGCACTTGTGTTGGTGCAGGAAACCACTTTTGCACTTGTATTAGTGTGGAAAAAACACTTTTTGCACTTGTGATAGTGTTGAAAAACCACTTTTCGCACTTGTATTAATGTTGAAAAACCACTTTTAGCACTTATTTTAGTGTTGAAAAACCACTTTTCGCACTTGTGTTGGTGCAGGAAACCACTTTTGCACTTGTATTAGTGTGGAAAAAACACTTTTTGCACTTGTGATAGTGTTGAAAAACCACTTTTCGCACTTGTGTTAGTGTTGAAAAACCACTTTTCGCACTTGTGTTGGTGCAGGAAACCACTTTTGCACTTGTATTATTGTGGAAAAAACACTTTTCGCACTTGTGTTAGTGTTGAAAAACCACTTTTCGCACTGGTGTTAGTGTTGAAAAACCACTTTTCGCACTTGTGTTGGTGCAGGAAACCACTTTTGCACTTGTATTAGTGTGGAAAAAACACATTTTGCACTTGTGATAGTGTTGAAAAACCACTTTTCGCACTTGTGTTAGTGTTGAAAAACCACTTTTTGCACTTGTGTTGGTGCAGGAAACCACTTTTGCACTTGTATTAGTGTGGAAAACCACTTTTCGCACTTGTGTTAGTGTTGAAAAACCACTTTTCGCACTTGTGTTAGTGTTGAAAAACCACTTTTCGCACTTGTGTTGGTGCAGGAAACCACTTTTGCACTTGCATTAGTGTGGAAAAAACACATTTTGCACTTGTGATAGTGTTGAAAAACCACTTTTCGCACTTGTGTTAGTGTTGAAAAACCACTTTTCGCACTTGTGTTAGTGTTGAAAAACCACTTTTCGCACTTGTGTTAGTGTTGAAAAAACACTTTTCGCACTTGTGTTAGTGTTGAAAAAACACTTTTCGCACTTGTGTTGGTGCAGGAAACCACTTTTGCACTTGTATCAGTGTGGAAAAAACACTTTTCGCACTTGTGTTAGTGTTGAAAAACCACTTTTCGCACTTGTGTTAGTGTTGAAAAACCACTTTTCGCACTTGTGTTAGTGTTGAAAAACCACTTATCGCACTTGTGTTGGTGCAGGAAACCACTTTGCACTTGTATTAGTGTGGAAAAAACACTTTTTGCACTTGTGATAGTGTTGAAAAACCACTTTTCGCACTTGTGTTAGTGTTGAAAAACCAATTTTCGCACTTGTATTAGTGTTGAAAAACCACTTTTCGCACTTGTGTTGGTGCAGGAAACCACTTTTGCACTTGTATTAGTGTGGAAAAACCACTTTTTGCACTTGTGTTAGTGTTGAAAAACCACTTTTCGCACTTGTGTTAGTGTTGAAAAAACACTTTTGGCACTTGTGTTAGTGTTGAAAAACCACTTTTCGCACTTCTGTTAGTGTTGAAAAACCACTTTTCGCACTTGTGTTGGTGCAGGAAACCACTTTTGCACTTGTATTAGTGTGGAAAAAACACTTTTTGCACTTGTGATAGTGTTGAAAAACCACTTTTCGCACTTGTGTTAGTGTTGAAAAACCACTTTTCGCACTTGTGTTGGTGCAGGAAACCACTTTTGCACTTGTATTAGTGTGGAAAAACCACTTTTCGCACTTCTGTTAGTGTTGAAAAACCACTTTTCGCACTTGTGTTAGTGTTGAAAAACCACTTTTCGCACTTGTGTTGGTGCAGGAAACCACTTTTGCACTTGTATTAGTGTGGAAAAAACACTTTTTGCACTTGTTTTAGTGTTGAAAAACCACTTTTCGCACTTGTGTTGGTGCAGGAAACCACTTTTGCACTTGTATTAGTGTGGAAAAAACACTTTTTGCACTTGTGATAGTGTTGAAAAACCACTTTTCGCATTTGTGTTAGTGTTGAAAAACCACTTTTCGCACTTGTGTTGGTGCAGGAAACCACTTTTGCACTTGTATTAGTGTGGAAAAACCACTTTTCGCACTTGTGTTAGTGTTGAAAAACCACTTTTCGCACTTGTGTTAGTGTTGAAAAACCACTTTTCGCACTTGTGTTGGTGCAGGAAACCACTTTTGCATTTGTATTAGTGTGGAAAAAACACTTCTTGCACTTGTGATAGTGTTGAAAAACCACTTTTCGCACTTGTGTTGGTGCAGGCAACCACTTTTGCACTTGTATTAGTGTGGAAAAAACACTTTTTGCACTTGTGATAGTGTTGAAAAACCACTTTTCGCACTTGTGTTAGTGTTGAAAAACCACTTTTCGCACTTGTGTTGGTGCAGGAAACCACTTTTGCACTTGTATTAGTGTGGAAAAAACACTTTTTGCACTTGTGATAGTGATGAAAAACCACTTTTCGCACTTGTGTTAGTGTTGAAAAACCACTTTTCGCACTTGTGTTGGTGCAGGAAACCACTTTTGCACTTGTATTAGTGTGGAAAAACCACTTTTCGCACTTGTGTTAGTGTTGAAAAACCACTTTTCGCACTTGTGTTGGTGCAGGAAACCACTTTTGCACTTGTATTAGTGTGGAAAAAACACTTTTTGCACTTGTGATAGTGTTGAAAAACCACTTTTCGCACTTGTGTTAGTGTTGAAAAACCACTTTTAGCACTTGTGTTAGTGTTGAAAAACCACTTTTCGCACTTGTGTTGGTGCAGGAAACCACTTTTGCACTTGTATTAGTGTGGAAAAAACACTTTTTGCACTTGTGATAGTGTTGAAAAACCACTTTTCGCACTTGTGTTAGTGTTGAAAAACCACTTTTCGCACTTGTGTTGGTGCAGGAAACCACTTTTGCACTTGTATTATTGTGGAAAAAACACTTTTCGCACTTGTGTTAGTGTTGAAAAACCACTTTTCGCACTGGTGTTAGTGTTGAAAAACCACTTTTCGCACTTGTGTTGGTGCAGGAAACCACTTTTGCACTTGTATTAGTGTGGAAAAAACACATTTTGCACTTGTGATAGTGTTGAAAAACCACTTTTCGCACTTGTGTTAGTGTTGAAAAACCACTTTTTGCACTTGTGTTGGTGCAGGAAACCACTTTTGCACTTGTATTAGTGTGGAAAACCACTTTTCGCACTTGTGTTAGTGTTGAAAAACCACTTTTCGCACTTGTGTTAGTGTTGAAAAACCACTTTTCGCACTTGTGTTGGTGCAGGAAACCACTTTTGCACTTGTATTAGTGTGGAAAAAACACTTTTTGCACTTGTGATAGTGTTGAAAAACCACTTTTCGCACTTGTGTTAGTGTTGAAAAACCACTTGTCGCACTTGTGTTAGTGTTGAAAAACCACTTTTCGCACTTGTGTTGGTGCAGGAAACCACTTTTGCACTTGTATTAGTGTGGGAAAAACACTTTTTGCACTTGTGATAGTGTTGAAAAACCACTTTTCGCACTTGTGTTAGTGTTGAAAAACCACTTTTCGCACTTGTGTTGGTGCAGGAAACCACTTTTGCACTTGTATTAGTGTGGAAAAACCACTTTTCGCACTTGTGTTAGTGTTGAAAAACCACTTTTCACACTTGTGTTAGTGTTGAAAAACCACTTTTCGCACTTGTGTTGGTGCAGGAAACCACTTTTGCATTTGTATTAGTGTGGAAAAAACACTTTTTGCACTTGTGATAGTGTTGAAAAACCACTTTTCGCACTTGTGTTAGTGTTGAAAAACCACTTTTCGCACTTGTATTAGTGTTGAAAAACCACTTTTCGCACTTGTGTTGGTGCAGGCAACCACTTTTGCACTTGTATTAGTGTGGAAAAAACACTTTTTGCACTTGTGATAGTGTTGAAAAACCACTTTTCGCACTTGTGTTAGTGTTGAAAAACCACTTTTCGCACTTGTGTTGGTGCAGGAAACCACATTTGCACTTGTATTAGTGTGGAAAAAACACTTTTCGCACTTGTGTTAGTGTTGAAAAACCACTTTTCGCACTTGTGTTAGTGTTGAAAAACCACTTTTCGCACTTGTGTTGGTGCAGGAAACCACTTTTGCACTTGCATTAGTGTGGAAAAAAACACATTTTGCACTTGTGATAGTGTTGAAAAACCACTTTTCGCACTTGTGTTAGTGTTGAAAAACCACTTTTCGCACTTGTGTTAGTGTTGAAAAACCACTTTTCGCACTTGTGTTAGTGTTGAAAAAACACTTTTCGCACTTGTGTTAGTGCTGAAAAAACACTTTTCGCACTTGTGTTGGTGCAGGAAACCACTTTTGCACTTGTATCAGTGTGGAAAAAACACTTTTCGCACTTGTGTTAGTGTTGAAAAACCACTTTTCGCACTTGTGTTAGTGTTGAAAAACCACTTTTCGCACTTGTGTTAGTGTTGAAAAACCACTTATCGCACTTGTGTTGGTGCAGGAAACCACTTTGCACTTGTATTAGTGTGGAAAAAACACTTTTTGCACTTGTGATAGTGTTGAAAAACCACTTTTCGCACTTGTGTTAGTGTTGAAAAACCAATTTTCGCACTTGTATTAGTGTTGAAAAACCACTTTTCGCACTTGTGTTGGTGCAGGAAACCACTTTTGCACTTGTATTAGTGTGGAAAAACCACTTTTGCACTTGTGTTAGTGTTGAAAAACCACTTTTCGCACTTGTGTTAGTGTTGAAAAACCACTTTTGGCACTTGTGTTAGTGTTGAAAAACCACTTTTCGCACTTCTGTTAGTGTTGAAAAACCACTTTTCGCACTTGTGTTGGTGCAGGAAACCACTTTTGCACTTGTATTAGTGTGGAAAAAACACTTTTTGCACTTGTGATAGTGTTGAAAAACCACTTTTCGCACTTGTGTTAGTGTTGAAAAACCACTTTTCGCACTTGTGTTGGTGCAGGAAACCACTTTTGCACTTGTATTAGTGTGGAAAAACCACTTTTCGCACTTCTGTTAGTGTTGAAAAACCACTTTTCGCACTTGTGTTAGTGTTGAAAAACCACTTTTCGCACTTGTGTTGGTGCAGGAAACCACTTTTGCACTTGTATTAGTGTGGAAAAAACACTTTTTGCACTTGTTTTAGTGTTGAAAAACCACTTTTCGCACTTGTGTTGGTGCAGGAAACCACTTTTGCACTTGTATTAGTGTGGAAAAAACACTTTTTGCACTTGTGATAGTGTTGAAAAACCACTTTTCGCATTTGTGTTAGTGTTGAAAAACCACTTTTCGCACTTGTGTTGGTGCAGGAAACCACTTTTGCACTTGTATTAGTGTGGAAAAACCACTTTTCGCACTTGTGTTAGTTTTGAAAAACCACTTTTCGCACTTGTGTTAGTGTTGAAAAACCACTTTTCGCACTTGTGTTGGTGCAGGAAACCACTTTTGCATTTGTATTAGTGTGGAAAAAACACTTCTTGCACTTGTGATAGTGTTGAAAAACCACTTTTCGCACTTGTGTTGGTGCAGGCAACCACTTTTGCACTTGTATTAGTGTGGAAAAAACACTTTTTGCACTTGTGATAGTGTTGAAAAACCACTTTTCGCACTTGTGTTAGTGTTGAAAAACCACTTTTCGCACTTGTGTTGGTGCAGGAAACCACTTTTGCACTTGTATTAGTGTGGAAAAAACACTTTTTGCACTTGTGATAGTGATGAAAAACCACTTTTCGCACTTGTGTTAGTGTTGAAAAACCACTTTTCGCACTTGTGTTGGTGCAGGAAACCACTTTTGCACTTGTATTAGTGTGGAAAAACCACTTTTCGCACTTGTGTTAGTGTTGAAAAACCACTTTTCGCACTTGTGTTAGTGTTGAAAAACCACTTTTCGCACTTGTGTTGGTGCAGGAAACCACTTTTGCACTTGTATTAGTGTGGAAAAAACACTTTTTGCACTTGTGATAGTGTTGAAAAACCACTTTTCGCACTTGTATTAGTGTTGAAAAACCACTTTTAGCACTTGTGTTAGTGTTGAAAAACCACTTTTCGCACTTGTGTTGGTGCAGGAAACCACTTTTGCACTTGTATTAGTGTGGAAAAAACACTTTTTGCACTTGTGATAGTGTTGAAAAACCACTTTTCGCACTTGTGTTAGTGTTGAAAAACCACTTTTCGCACTTGTGTTGGTGCAGGAAACCACTTTTGCACTTGTATTATTGTGGAAAAAACACTTTTCGCACTTGTGTTAGTGTTGAAAAACCACTTTTCGCACTGGTGTTAGTGTTGAAAAACCACTTTTCGCACTTGTGTTGGTGCAGGAAACCACTTTTGCACTTGTATTAGTGTGGAAAAAACACATTTTGCACTTGTGATAGTGTTGAAAAACCACTTTTCGCACTTGTGTTAGTGTTGAAAAACCACTTTTTGCACTTGTGTTGGTGCAGGAAACCACTTTTGCACTTGTATTAGTGTGGAAAACCACTTTTCGCACTTGTGTTAGTGTTGAAAAACCACTTTTCGCACTTGTGTTAGTGTTGAAAAACCACTTTTCGCACTTGTGTTGGTGCAGGAAACCACTTTTGCACTTGCATTAGTGTGGAAAAAAACACATTTTGCACTTGTGATAGTGTTGAAAAACCACTTTTCGCACTTGTGTTAGTGTTGAAAAACCACTTTTCGCACTTGTGTTAGTGTTGAAAAACCACTTTTCGCACTTGTGTTAGTGTTGAAAAAACACTTTTCGCACTTGTGTTAGTGTTGAAAAAACACTTTTCGCACTTGTGTTGGTGCAGGAAACCACTTTTGCACTTGTATCAGTGTGGAAAAAACACTTTTCGCACTTGTGTTAGTGTTGAAAAACCACTTTTCGCACTTGTGTTAGTGTTGAAAAACCACTTTTCGCACTTGTGTTAGTGTTGAAAAACCACTTATCGCACTTGTGTTGGTGCAGGAAACCACTTTGCACTTGTATTAGTGTGGAAAAAACACTTTTTGCACTTGTGATAGTGTTGAAAAACCACTTTTCGCACTTGTGTTAGTGTTGAAAAACCAATTTTCGCACTTGTATTAGTGTTGAAAAACCACTTTTCGCACTTGTGTTGGTGCAGGACACCACTTTTGCACTTGTATTAGTGTGGAAAAACCACTTTTTGCACTTGTGTTAGTGTTGAAAAACCACTTTTCGCACTTGTGTTAGTGTTGAAAAACCACTTTTGGCACTTGTGTTAGTGTTGAAAAACCACTTTTCGCACTTCTGTTAGTGTTGAAAAACCACTTTTCGCACTTGTGTTGGTGCAGGAAACCACTTTTGCACTTGTATTAGTGTGGAAAAAACACTTTTTGCACTTGTGATAGTGTTGAAAAACCACTTTTCGCACTTGTGTTAGTGTTGAAAAACCACTTTTCGCACTTGTGTTGGTGCAGGAAACCACTTTTGCACTTGTATTAGTGTGGAAAAACCACTTTTCGCACTTCTGTTAGTGTTGAAAAACCACTTTTCGCACTTGTGTTAGTGTTGAAAAACCACTTTTCGCACTTGTGTTGGTGCAGGAAACCACTTTTGCACTTGTATTAGTGTGGAAAAAACACTTTTTGCACTTGTTTTAGTGTTGAAAAACCACTTTTCGCACTTGTGTTGGTGCAGGAAACCACTTTTGCACTTGTATTAGTGTGGAAAAAACACTTTTTGCACTTGTGATAGTGTTGAAAAACCACTTTTCGCATTTGTGTTAGTGTTGAAAAACCACTTTTCGCACTTGTGTTGGTGCAGGAAACCACTTTTGCACTTGTATTAGTGTGGAAAAACCACTTTTCGCACTTGTGTTAGTGTTGAAAAACCACTTTTCGCACTTGTGTTAGTGTTGAAAAACCACTTTTCGCACTTGTGTTGGTGCAGGAAACCACTTTTGCATTTGTATTAGTGTGGAAAAAACACTTCTTGCACTTGTGATAGTGTTGAAAAACCACTTTTCGCACTTGTGTTGGTGCAGGCAACCACTTTTGCACTTGTATTAGTGTGGAAAAAACACTTTTTGCACTTGTGATAGTGTTGAAAAACCACTTTTCGCACTTGTGTTAGTGTTGAAAAACCACTTTTCGCACTTGTGTTGGTGCAGGAAACCACTTTTGCACTTGTATTAGTGTGGAAAAACCACTTTTCGCACTTGTGTTAGTGTTGAAAAACCACTTTTCGCACTTGTGTTAGTGTTGAAAAACCACTTTTCGCACTTGTGTTGGTGCAGGAAACCACTTTTGCACTTGTATTAGTGTGGAAAAAACACTTTTTGCACTTGTGATAGTGTTGAAAAACCACTTTTCGCACTTGTGTTAGTGTTGAAAAACCACTTTTAGCACTTGTGTTAGTGTTGAAAAACCACTTTTCGCACTTGTGTTGGTGCAGGAAACCACTTTTGCACTTGTATTAGTGTGGAAAAAACACTTTTTGCACTTGTGATAGTGTTGAAAAACCACTTTTCGCACTTGTGTTAGTGTTGAAAAACCACTTTTCGCACTTGTGTTGGTGCAGGAAACCACTTTTGCACTTGTATTATTGTGGAAAAAACACTTTTCGCACTTGTGTTAGTGTTGAAAAACCACTTTTCGCACTGGTGTTAGTGTTGAAAAACCACTTTTCGCACTTGTGTTGGTGCAGGAAACCACTTTTGCACTTGTATTAGTGTGGAAAAAACACATTTTGCACTTGTGATAGTGTTGAAAAACCACTTTTCGCACTTGTGTTAGTGTTGAAAAACCACTTTTTGCACTTGTGTTGGTGCAGGAAACCACTTTTGCACTTGTATTAGTGTGGAAAACCACTTTTCGCACTTGTGTTAGTGTTGAAAAACCACTTTTCGCACTTGTGTTAGTGTTGAAAAACCACTTTTCGCACTTGTGTTGGTGCAGGAAACCACTTTTGCACTTGTATTAGTGTGGAAAAAACACTTTTTGCACTTGTGATAGTGTTGAAAAACCACTTTTCGCACTTGTGTTAGTGTTGAAAAACCACTTGTCGCACTTGTGTTAGTGTTGAAAAACCACTTTTCGCACTTGTGTTGGTGCAGGAAACCACTTTTGCACTTGTATTAGTGTGGAAAAACCACTTTTCGCACTTGTGTTAGTGTTGAAAAACCACTTTTCGCACTTGTGTTGGTGCAGGAAACCACTTTTGCACTTGTATTAGTGTGGAAAAAACACTTTTTGCACTTGTGATAGTGTTGAAAAACCACTTTTCGCACTTGTGTTAGTGTTGAAAAACCACTTTTCGCACTTGTGTTAGTGTTGAAAAAACACTTTTCGCACTTGTGTTGGTGCAGGAAACCACTTTTGCACTTGTATTAGTGTGGAAAAAACACTTTTCGCACTTGTGTTAGTGTTGAAAAACCACTTTTCGCACTTCTGTTAGTGTTGAAAAACCACTTTTCGCACTTGTGTTAGTGTTGAAAAACCACTTATCGCACTTGTGTTGGTGCAGGAAACCACTTTTGCACTTGTATTAGTGTGGAAAAAACACTTTTTGCACTTGTGATAGTGTTGAAAAACCACTTTTCGCACTTGTGTTAGTGTTGAAAAACCACTTTTCGCACTTGTGTTGGTGCAGGAAACCACTTTTGCACTTGTATGAGTGTGGAAAAAACACTTTTTGCACTTGTGATAGTGTTGAAAAACCACTTTTCGCACTTGTGTTAGTGTTGAAAAACCACTTTTCGCACTTGTGTTGGTGCAGGAAACCACTTTTGCACTTGTATTAGTGTGGAAAAACCACTTTTCGCACTTGTGTTAGTGTTGAAAAACCACTTTTCGCACTTGTGTTGGTGCAGGAAACCACTTTTGCACTTGTATTAGTGTGGAAAAAACACTTTTTACACTTGTGATAGTGTTGAAAACCACTTTTCGCACTTGTGTTAGTGTTGAAAAACCACTTTTCGCACTTGTGTTGGTGCAGGAAACCACTTTTGCACTTGTATTAGTGTGGAAATAACACTTTTTGCACTTGTATTAGTGTGGAAAAACCACTTTTTGCACTTGTGTTAGTGTTGAAAAACCACTTTTCGCACTTGTGTTAGTGTTGAAAAACCACTTTTCGCACTTGTGTTGGTGCAGGAAACCACTTTTGCACTTGTATTAGTGTGGAAATAACACTTTTTGCACTTGTATTAGTGTGGAAAAACCACTTTTTGCACTTGTGTTAGTGTTGAAAAACCACTTTTCGCACTTGTGTTAGTGTTGAAAAACCACTTTTCGCACTTGTGTTAGTGTTGAAAAACCACTTTTCGCACTTCTGTTAGTGTTGAAAAACCACTTTTCGCACTTGTGTTGGTGCAGGAAACCACTTTTGCACTTGTATTAGTGTGGAAAAAACACTTTTTGCACTTGTGATAGTGTTGAAAAACCACTTTTCGCACTTGTGTTAGTGTTGAAAAACCACTTTTCGCAGTTGTGTTGGTGCAGGAAACCACTTTTTCACTTGTATTAGTGTGGAAAAACCATTTTTTGCACTTGTGTTAGTGTTGAAAAACCACTTTTCGCACTTGTGTTGGTGCAGGAAACCACTTTTGCACTTGTATTAGTGTGGAAAAAACACTTTTTGCACTTGTGATAGTGTTGAAAAACCACTTTTCGCACTTGTGTTAGTGTTGAAAAACCACTTTTCGCACTTGTGTTGGTGCAGGAAACCACTTTTGCACTTGTATTAGTGTGGAAAAACCATTTTTCGCACTTGTGTTAGTGTTGAAAACCACTTTTCGCACTTGTGTTAGTGTTGAAAAACCACTTTTTGCACTTGTTTTAGTGTTGAAAAACCACTTTTCGCACTTGTGTTGGTGCAGGAAACCACTTTTGCACTTGTATTAGTGTGGGAAAAACACTTTTTGCACTTGTGATAGTGTTGAAAAACCACTTTTCGCACTTGTGTTAGTGTTGAAAAACCACTTTTCGCACTTGTGTTGGTGCAGGAAACCACTTTTGCACTTGTATTAGTGTGGAAAAACCACTTTTCGCACTTGTGTTAGTGTTGAAAAACCACTTTTCGCACTTGTGTTAGTGTTGAAAAACCACTTTTCGCACTTGTGTTGGTGCAGGAAACCACTTTTGCACTTGTATTAGTGTGGAAAAAACACTTTTTGCACTTGTGATAGTGTTGAAAAACCACTTTTCACACTTGTGTTAGTGTTGAAAAACCACTTTTCGCACTTGTGTTAGTGTTGAAAAACCACTTTTCGCACTTGTGTTGGTGCAGGAAACCACTTTTGCACTTGTATTAGTGTGGAAAAAACACTTTTTGCACTTGTGATAGTGTTGAAAAACCACTTTTCGCACTTGTGTTAGTGTTGAAAAACCACTTTTCGCACTTGTGTTAGTGTTGAAAAACCACTTTACGCACTTGTGTTGGTGCAGGAAACCACTTTTGCACTTGTATTAGTGTGGAAAAAACACTTTTTGCACTTGTATTAGTGTGGAAAAACCACTTTTCGCACTTGTGTTAGTGTTGAAAAACCACTTTTCGCACTTGTGTTAGTGTTGAAAAACCACTTTTCGCACTTGTGTTGGTGCAGGAAACCACTTTTGCACTTGTATTAGTGTGGAAAAAACACTTTTTGCACTTGTTTTAGTGTTGAAAAACCACTTTTCGCACTTGTGTTGGTGCAGGAAACCACTTTTGCACTTGTATTAATGTGGAAAAAACACTTTTTGCACTTGTGATAGTGTTGAAAAACCACTTTTCGCATTTGTGTTAGTGTTGAAAAACCACTTTTCGCACTTGTGTTGGTGCAGGAAACCACTTTTGCACTTGTATTAGTGTGGAAAAACCACTTTTCGCACTTGTGTTAGTGTTGAAAAACCACTTTTCGCACTTGTGTTGGTGCAGGAAACCACTTTTGCATTTGTATTAGTGTGGAAAAAACACTTTTTGCACTTGTGATAGTGTTGAAAAACCACTTTTCGCACTTGTGTTGGTGCAGGCAACCACTTTTGCACTTGTATTAGTGTGGAAAAAACACTTTTTGCACTTGTGATAGTGTTGAAAAACCACTTTTCGCACTTGTGTTAGTGTTGAAAAACCACTTTTCGCACTTGTGTTGGTGCAGGAAACCACTTTTGCACTTGTATTAGTGTGGAAAAAACACTTTTTGCACTTGTGATAGTGATGAAAAACCACTTTTCGCACTTGTGTTAGTGTTGAAAAACCACTTTTCGCACTTGTGTTGGTGCAGGAAACCACTTTTGCACTTGTATTAGTGTGGAAAAACCACTTTTCGCACTTGTGTTAGTGTTGAAAAACCACTTTTCGCACTTGTGTTAGTGTTGAAAAACCACTTTTCGCACTTGTGTTGGTGCAGGAAACCACTTTTGCACTTGTATTAGTGTGGAAAAAACACTTTTTGCACTTGTGATAGTGTTGAAAAACCACTTTTCGCACTTGTGTTAGTGTTGAAAAACCACTTTTAGCACTTGTGTTAGTGTTGAAAAACCACTTTTCGCACTTGTGTTGGTGCAGGAAACCACTTTTGCACTTGTATTAGTGTGGAAAAAACACTTTTTGCACTTGTGATAGTGTTGAAAAACCACTTTTCGCACTTGTGTTAGTGTTGAAAAACCACTTTTCGCACTTGTGTTGGTGCAGGAAACCACTTTTGCACTTGTATTAGTGTGGAAAAAACACTTTTCGCACTTGTGTTAGTGTTGAAAAACCACTTTTCGCACTGGTGTTAGTGTTGAAAAACCACTTTTCGCACTTGTGTTGGTGCAGGAAACCACTTTTGCACTTGTATTAGTGTGGAAAAAACACATTTTGCACTTGTGATAGTGTTGAAAAACCACTTTTCGCACTTGTGTTAGTGTTGAAAAACCACTTTTTGCACTTGTGTTGGTGCAGGAAACCACTTTTGCACTTGTATTAGTGTGGAAAACCACTTTTCGCACTTGTGTTAGTGTTGAAAAACCAGTTTTCGCACTTGTGTTAGTGTTGAAAAACCACTTTTCGCACTTGTGATGGTGCAGGAAACCACTTTTGCACTTGTATTAGTGTGGAAAAAACACTTTTTGCACTTGTGATAGTGTTGAAAAACCACTTTTCGCACTTGTGTTAGTGTTGAAAAACCACTTGTCGCACTTGTGTTAGTGTTGAAAAACCACTTTTCGCACTTGTGTTGGTGCAGGAAACCACTTTTGGCACTTGTGTTAGTGTTGAAAAACCACTTTTCGCCCTTGTGTTAGTGTTGAAAAACCACTTTTCGCACTTGTGTTGGTGCAGGAAACCACTTTTGCACTTGTATTAGTGTGGAAAAAACACTTTTTGCACTTGTGATAGTGTTGAAAAACCACTTTTCGCACTTGTGTTAGTGTTGAAAAACCACTTTTCGCACTTGTGTTAGTGTTGAAAAAACACTTTTCGCACTTGTGTTGGTGCAGGAAACCACTTTTGCACTTGTATTAGTGTGGAAAAAACACTTTTCGCACTTGTGTTAGTGTTGAAAAACCACTTTTCGCACTTCTGTTAGTGTTGAAAAACCACTTTTCGCACTTGTGTTAGTGTTGAAAAACCACTTATCGCACTTGTGTTGGTGCAGGAAACCACTTTTGCACTTGTATTAGTGTGGAAAAAACACTTTTTGCACTTGTGATAGTGTTGAAAAACCACTTTTCGCACTTGTGTTAGTGTTGAAAAACCACTTTTCGCACTTGTGTTGGTGCAGGAAACCACTTTTGCACTTGTATGAGTGTGGAAAAAACACTTTTTGCACTTGTGATAGTGTTGAAAAACCACTTTTCGCACTTGTGTTAGTGTTGAAAAACCACTTTTCGCACTTGTGTTGGTGCAGGAAACCACTTTTGCACTTGTATTAGTGTGGAAAAACCACTTTTCGCACTTGTGTTAGTGTTGAAAAACCACTTTTCGCACTTGTGTTAGTGTTGAAAAACCACTTTTCGCACTTGTGTTGGTGCAGGAAACCACTTTTGCACTTGTATTAGTGTGGAAAAAACACTTTTTACACTTGTGATAGTGTTGAAAAACCACTTTTCGCACTTGTGTTAGTGTTGAAAAATCACTTTTCGCACTTGTGTTAGTGTTGAAAAACCACTTTTCGCACTTGTGTTGGTGCAGGAAACCACTTTTGCACTTGTATTAGTGTGGAAAAAACACTTTTTGCACTTGTATTAGTGTGGAAAAACCACTTTTTGCACTTGTGTTAGTGTTGAAAAACCACTTTTCGCACTTGTATTAGTGTTGAAAAACCACTTTTCGCACTTGTGTTAGTGTTGAAAAACCACTTTTCGCACTTCTGTTAGTGTTGAAAAACCACTTTTCGCACTTGTGTTGGTGCAGGAAACCACTTTTGCACTTGTATTAGTGTGGAAAAAACACTTTTTGCACTTGTGATAGTGTTGAAAAACCACTTTTCGCACTTGTGTTAGTGTTGAAAAACCACTTTTCGCAGTTGTGTTGGTGCAGGAAACCACTTTTGCACTTGTATTAGTGTGGAAAAACCATTTTTCGCACTTGTGTTAGTGTTGAAAAACCACTTTTCGCACTTGTGTTGGTGCAGGAAACCACTTTTGCACTTGTATTAGTGTGGAAAAAACACTTTTTGCACTTGTGATAGTGTTGAAAAACCACTTTTCGCACTTGTGTTAGTGTTGAAAAACCACTTTTCGCACTTGTGTTGGTGCAGGAAACCACTTTTGCACTTGTATTAGTGTGGAAAAACCATTTTTCGCACTTGTGTTAGTGTTGAAAAACCACTTTTCGCACTTGTGTTGGTGCAGGAAACCACTTTTGCACTTGTATTAGTGTGGAAAAAACACTTTTTGCACTTGTGATAGTGTTGAAAAACCACTTTTCGCACTTGTGTTAGTGTTGAAAAACCACTTTTCGCACTTGTGTTGGTGCAGGAAACCACTTTTGCACTTGTATTAGTGTGGAAAAACCATTTTTCGCACTTGTGTTAGTGTTGAAAAACCACTTTTCGCACTTGTGTTGGTGCAGGAAACCACTTTTGCACTTGTATTAGTGTGGAAAAAACACTTTTTGCACTTGTGATAGTGTTGAAAAACCACTTTTCGCACTTGTGTTAGTGTTGAAAAACCACTTTTCGCACTTGTGTTGGTGCAGGAAACCACTTTTGCACTTGTATTAGTGTGGAAAAACCATTTTTCGCACTTGTGTTATTGTTGAAAACCACTTTTCGCACTTGTGTTAGTGTTGAAAAACCACTTTTCGCACTTGTGTTGGTGCAGGAAACCACTTTTGCACTTGTATTAGTGTGGAAAAAACACTTTTTGCACTTGTTTTAGTGTTGAAAAACCACTTTTCGCACTTGTGTTGGTGCAGGAAACCACTTTTGCACTTGTGATAGTGTTGAAAAACCACTTTTCGCACTTGTGTTAGTGTTGAAAAACCACTTGTCGCACTTGTGTTAGTGTTGAAAAACCACTTTTCGCACTTGTGTTGGTGCAGGAAACCACTTTTGGCACTTGTGTTAGTGTTGAAAAACCACTTTTCGCCCTTGTGTTAGTGTTGAAAAACCACTTTTCGCACTTGTGTTGGTGCAGGAAACCACTTTTGCACTTGTATTAGTGTGGAAAAAACACTTTTTGCACTTGTGATAGTGTTGAAAAACCACTTTTCGCACTTGTGTTAGTGTTGAAAAACCACTTTTCGCACTTGTGTTAGTGTTGAAAAAACACTTTTCGCACTTGTGTTGGTGCAGGAAACCACTTTTGCACTTGTATTAGTGTGGAAAAAACACTTTTCGCACTTGTGTTAGTGTTGAAAAACCACTTTTCGCACTTCTGTTAGTGTTGAAAAACCACTTTTCGCACTTGTGTTAGTGTTGAAAAACCACTTATCGCACTTGTGTTGGTGCAGGAAACCACTTTTGCACTTGTATTAGTGTGGAAAAAACACTTTTTGCACTTGTGATAGTGTTGAAAAACCACTTTTCGCACTCGTGTTAGTGTTGAAAAACCACTTTTCGCACTTGTGTTGGTGCAGGAAACCACTTTTGCACTTGTATGAGTGTGGAAAAAACACTTTTTGCACTTGTGATAGTGTTGAAAAACCACTTTTCGCACTTGTGTTAGTGTTGAAAAACCACTTTTCGCACTTGTGTTGGTGCAGGAAACCACTTTTGCACTTGTATTAGTGTGGAAAAAACACTTTTTACACTTGTGATAGTGTTGAAAAACCACTTTTCGCACTCGTGTTAGTGTTGAAAAACCACTTTTCGCACTTGTGTTGGTGCAGGAAACCACTTTTGCACTTGTATGAGTGTGGAAAAAACACTTTTTGCACTTGTGATAGTGTTGAAAAACCACTTTTCGCACTTGTGTTAGTGTTGAAAAACCACTTTTCGCACTTGTGTTGGTGCAGGAAACCACTTTTGCACTTGTATTAGTGTGGAAAAAACACTTTTTACACTTGTGATAGTGTTGAAAAACCACTTTTCGCACTTGTGTTAGTGTTGAAAAATCACTTTTCGCACTTGTGTTAGTGTTGAAAAACCACTTTTCGCACTTGTGTTGGTGCAGGAAACCACTTTTGCACTTGTATTAGTGTGGAAAAAACACTTTTTGCACTTGTATTAGTGTGGAAAAACCACTTTTTGCACTTGTGTTAGTGTTGAAAAACCACTTTTCGCACTTGTATTAGTGTTGAAAAACCACTTTTCGCACTTGTGTTAGTGTTGAAAAACCACTTTTCGCACTTCTGTTAGTGTTGAAAAACCACTTTTCGCACTTGTGTTGGTGCAGGAAACCACTTTTGCACTTGTATTAGTGTGGAAAAAACACTTTTTGCACTTGTGATAGTGTTGAAAAACCACTTTTCGCACTTGTGTTAGTGTTGAAAAACCACTTTTCGCAGTTGTGTTGGTGCAGGAAACCACTTTTGCACTTGTATTAGTGTGGAAAAACCATTTTTCGCACTTGTGTTAGTGTTGAAAAACCACTTTTCGCACTTGTGTTGGTGCAGGAAACCACTTTTGCACTTGTATTAGTGTGGAAAAAAACACTTTTTGCACTTGTGATAGTGTTGAAAAACCACTTTTCGCACTTGTGTTAGTGTTGAAAAACCACTTTTCGCACTTGTGTTGGTGCAGGAAACCACTTTTGCACTTGTATTAGTGTGGAAAAAACACTTTTTGCACTTGTGATAGTGTTGAAAAACCACTTTTCGCACTTGTGTTAGTGTTGAAAAACCACTTTTCGCACTTGTGTTAGTGTTGAAAAAACACTTTTCGCACTTGTGTTGGTGCAGGAAACCACTTTTGCACTTGTATTAGTGTGGAAAAAACACTTTTCGCACTTGTGTTAGTGTTGAAAAACCACTTTTCGCACTTCTGTTAGTGTTGAAAAACCACTTTTCGCACTTGTGTTAGTGTTGAAAAACCACTTATCGCACTTGTGTTGGTGCAGGAAACCACTTTTGCACTTGTATTAGTGTGGAAAAAACACTTTTTGCACTTGTGATAGTGTTGAAAAACCACTTTTCGCACTTGTGTTAGTGTTGAAAAACCACTTTTCGCACTTGTGTTGGTGCAGGAAACCACTTTTGCACTTGTATGAGTGTGGAAAAAACACTTTTTGCACTTGTGATAGTGTTGAAAAACCACTTTTCGCACTTGTGTTAGTGTTGAAAAACCACTTTTCGCACTTGTGTTGGTGCAGGAAACCACTTTTGCACTTGTATTAGTGTGGAAAAACCACTTTTCGCACTTGTGTTAGTGTTGAAAAACCACTTTTCGCACTTGTGTTAGTGTTGAAAAACCACTTTTGGCACTTGTGTTGGTGCAGGAAACCACTTTTGCACTTGTATTAGTGTGGAAAAAACACTTTTTACACTTGTGATAGTGTTGAAAAACCACTTTTCGCACTTGTGTTAGTGTTGAAAAATCACTTTTCGCACTTGTGTTAGTGTTGAAAAACCACTTTTCGCACTTGTGTTGGTGCAGGAAACCACTTTTGCACTTGTATTAGTGTGGAAAAAACACTTTTTGCACTTGTATTAGTGTGGAAAAACCACTTTTTGCACTTGTGTTAGTGTTGAAAAACCACTTTTCGCACTTGTATTAGTGTTGAAAAACCACTTTTCGCACTTGTGTTAGTGTTGAAAAACCACTTTTCGCACTTCTGTTAGTGTTGAAAAACCACTTTTCGCACTTGTGTTGGTGCAGGAAACCACTTTTGCACTTGTATTAGTGTGGAAAAAACACTTTTTGCACTTGTGATAGTGTTGAAAAACCACTTTTCGCACTTGTGTTAGTGTTGAAAAACCACTTTTCGCAGTTGTGTTGGTGCAGGAAACCACTTTTGCACTTGTATTAGTGTGGAAAAACCATTTTTCGCACTTGTGTTAGTGTTGAAAAACCACTTTTCGCACTTGTGTTGGTGCAGGAAACCACTTTTGCACTTGTATTAGTGTGGAAAAAACACTTTTTGCACTTGTGATAGTGTTGAAAAACCACTTTTCGCACTTGTGTTAGTGTTGAAAAACCACTTTTCGCACTTGTGTTGGTGCAGGAAACCACTTTTGCACTTGTATTAGTGTGGAAAAACCATTTTTCGCACTTGTGTTAGTGTTGAAAAACCACTTTTCGCACTTGTGTTGGTGCAGGAAACCACTTTTGCACTTGTATTAGTGTGGAAAAAACACTTTTTGCACTTGTGATAGTGTTGAAAAACCACTTTTCGCACTTGTGTTAGTGTTGAAAAACCACTTTTCGCACTTGTGTTGGTGCAGGAAACCACTTTTGCACTTGTATTAGTGTGGAAAAACCATTTTTCGCACTTGTGTTAGTGTTGAAAAACCACTTTTCGCACTTGTGTTGGTGCAGGAAACCACTTTTGCACTTGTATTAGTGTGGAAAAAACACTTTTTGCACTTGTGATAGTGTTGAAAAACCACTTTTCGCACTTGTGTTAGTGTTGAAAAACCACTTTGCGCACTTGTGTTGGTGCAGGAAACCACTTTTGCACTTGTATTAGTGTGGAAAAACCATTTTTCGCACTTGTGTTAGTGTTGAAAACCACTTTTCGCACTTGTGTTAGTGTTGAAAAACCACTTTTCGCACTTGTGTTGGTGCAGGAAACCACTTTTGCACTTGTATTAGTGTGGAAAAAACACTTTTTGCACTTGTTTTAGTGTTGAAAAACCACTTTTCGCACTTGTGTTGGTGCAGGAAACCACTTTTGCACTTGTGATAGTGTTGAAAAACCACTTTTCGCACTTGTGTTAGTGTTGAAAAACCACTTGTCGCACTTGTGTTAGTGTTGAAAAACCACTTTTCGCACTTGTGTTGGTGCAGGAAACCACTTTTGGCACTTGTGTTAGTGTTGAAAAACCACTTTTCGCCCTTGTGTTAGTGTTGAAAAACCACTTTTCGCACTTGTGTTGGTGCAGGAAACCACTTTTGCACTTGTATTAGTGTGGAAAAAACACTTTTTGCACTTGTGATAGTGTTGAAAAACCACTTTTCGCACTTGTGTTAGTGTTGAAAAACCACTTTTCGCACTTGTGTTAGTGTTGAAAAAACACTTTTCGCACTTGTGTTGGTGCAGGAAACCACTTTTGCACTTGTATTAGTGTGGAAAAAACACTTTTCGCACTTGTGTTAGTGTTGAAAAACCACTTTTCGCACTTCTGTTAGTGTTGAAAAACCACTTTTCGCACTTGTGTTAGTGTTGAAAAACCACTTATCGCACTTGTGTTGGTGCAGGAAACCACTTTTGCACTTGTATTAGTGTGGAAAAAACACTTTTTGCACTTGTGATAGTGTTGAAAAACCACTTTTCGCACTCGTGTTAGTGTTTAAAAACCACTTTTCGCACTTGTGTTGGTGCAGGAAACCACTTTTGCACTTGTATGAGTGTGGAAAAAACACTTTTTGCACTTGTGATAGTGTTGAAAAACCACTTTTCGCACTTGTGTTAGTGTTGAAAAACCACTTTTCGCACTTGTGTTGGTGCAGGAAACCACTTTTGCACTTGTATTAGTGTGGAAAAAACACTTTTTACACTTGTGATAGTGTTGAAAAACCACTTTTCGCACTCGTGTTAGTGTTGAAAAACCACTTTTCGCACTTGTGTTGGTGCAGGAAACCACTTTTGCACTTGTATGAGTGTGGAAAAAACACTTTTTGCACTTGTGATAGTGTTGAAAAACCACTTTTCGCACTTGTGTTAGTGTTGAAAAACCACTTTTCGCACTTGTGTTGGTGCAGGAAACCACTTTTGCACTTGTATTAGTGTGGAAAAAACACTTTTTACACTTGTGATAGTGTTGAAAAACCACTTTTCGCACTTGTGTTAGTGTTGAAAAATCACTTTTCGCACTTGTGTTAGTGTTGAAAAACCACTTTTCACACTTGTGTTGGTGCAGGAAACCACTTTTGCACTTGTATTAGTGTGGAAAAAACACTTTTTGCACTTGTATTAGTGTGGAAAAACCACTTTTTGCACTTGTGTTAGTGTTGAAAAACCACTTTTCGCACTTGTATTAGTGTTGAAAAACCACTTTTCGCACTTGTGTTAGTGTTGAAAAACCACTTTTCGCACTTCTGTTAGTGTTGAAAAACCACTTTTCGCACTTGTGTTGGTGCAGGAAACCACTTTTGCACTTGTATTAGTGTGGAAAAAACACTTTTTGCACTTGTGATAGTGTTGAAAAACCACTTTTCGCACTTGTGTTAGTGTTGAAAAACCACTTTTCGCAGTTGTGTTGGTGCAGGAAACCACTTTTGCACTTGTATTAGTGTGGAAAAACCATTTTTCGCACTTGTGTTAGTGTTGAAAAACCACTTTTCGCACTTGTGTTGGTGCAGGAAACCACTTTTTCACTTGTATTAGTGTGGAAAAAACACTTTTTGAACTTGTGATAGTGTTGAAAAACCACTTTTCGCACTTGTGTTAGTGTTGAAAAACCACTTTTCGCACTTGTGTTGGTGCAGGAAACCACTTTTGCACTTGTATTAGTGTGGAAAAACCATTTTTCGCACTTGTGTTAGTGTTGAAAACCACTTTTTGCACTTGTGTTAGTGTTGAAAAACCACTTTTCGCACTTGTGTTGGTGCAGGAAACCACTTTTGCACTTGTATTAGTGTGGAAAAACCATTTTTCGCACTTGTGTTAGTGTTGAAAAACCACTTTTCGCACTTGTGTTGGTGCAGGAAACCACTTTTGCACTTGTATTAGTGTGGAAAAAACACTTTTTGCACTTGTGATAGTGTTGAAAAACCACTTTTCGCACTTGTGTTAGTGTTGAAAAACCACTTTTCGCACTTGTGTTGGTGCAGGAAACCACTTTTGCACTTGTATTAGTGTGGAAAAACCATTTTTCGCACTTGTGTTAGTGTTGAAAACCACTTTTCGCACTTGTGTTAGTGTTGAAAAACCACTTTTCGCACTTGTGTTGGTGCAGGAAACCACTTTTGCACTTGTATTAGTGTGGAAAAAACACTTTTTGCACTTGTTTTAGTGTTGAAAAACCACTTTTCGCACTTGTGTTGGTGCAGGAAACCACTTTTGCACTTGTATTAGTGTGGGAAAAACACTTTTTGCACTTGTGATAGTGTTGAAAAACCACTTTTCGCACTTGTGTTAGTGTTGAAAAACCACTTTTCGCACTTGTGTTGGTGCAGGAAACCACTTGTGCACTTGTATTAGTGTGGAAAAACCACTTTTCGCACTTGTGTTAGTGTTGAAAAACCACTTTTCGCACTTGTGTTAGTGTTGAAAAACCACTTTTCGCACTTGTGTTGGTGCAGGAAACCACTTTTGCACTTGTATTAGTGTGGAAAAAACACTTTTTGCACTTGTGATAGTGTTTAAAAACCACTTTTCACACTTGTGTTAGTGTTGAAAAACCACTTTTCGCACCTGTGTTAGTGTTGAAAAACCACTTTTCGCACTTGTGTTGGTACAGGAAACCACTTTTGCACTTGTATTAGTGTGGAAAAAACACTTTTTGCACTTGTGATAGTGTTGAAAAACCACTTTTCGCACTTGTGTTAGTGTTGAAAAACCACATTTCGCACTTGTGTTAGTGTTGAAAAACCACTTTTCGCACTTGTGTTGGTGCAGGAAACCACTTTTGCACTTGTATTAGTGTGGAAAAAACACTTTTTGCACTTGTATTAGTGTGGAAAAACCACTTTTCGCACTTGTGTTAGTGTTGAAAAACCACTTTTCGCACTTGTGTTAGTGTTGAAAAACCACTTTTCGCACTTGTGTTGGTGCAGGAAACCACTTTTGCACTTGTATTAGTGTGGAAAAAACACTTTTTGCACTTGTTTTAGTGTTGAAAAACCACTTTTCGCACTTGTGTTGGTGCAGGAAACCACTTTTGCACTTGTATTAGTGTGGAAAAAACACTTTTTGCACTTGTGATAGTGTTGAAAAACCACTTTTCGCATTTGTGTTAGTGTTGAAAAACCACTTTTCGCACTTGTGTTGGTGCAGGAAACCACTTTTGCACTTGTATTAGTGTGGAAAAACCACTTTTCGCACTTGTGTTAGTGTTGAAAAACCACTTTTCGCACTTGTGTTAGTGTTGAAAAACCACTTTTCGCACTTGTGTTGGTGCAGGAAACCACTTTTGCATTTGTATTAGTGTGGAAAAAACACTTTTTGCACTTGTGATAGTGTTGAAAAACCACTTTTCGCACTTGTGTTGGTGCAGGCAACCACTTTTGCACTTGTATTAGTGTGGAAAAAACACTTTTTGCACTTGTGATAGTGATGAAAAACCACTTTTCGCACTTGTGTTAGTGTTGAAAAACCACTTTTCGCACTTGTGTTGGTGCAGGAAACCACTTTTGCACTTGTATTAGTGTGGAAAAACCACTTTTCGCACTTGTGTTAGTGTTGAAAAACCACTTTTCGCACTTGTGTTAGTGTTGAAAAACCACTTTTCGCACTCGTGTTAGTGTTGAAAAACCACTTTTCGCACTTGTGTTGGTGCAGGAAACCACTTTTGCACTTGTATTAGTGTTGAAAAACCACTTTTCGCACTTGTGTTAGTGTTGAAAAACCACTTTTAGCACTTGTGTTAGTGTTGAAAAACCACTTTTCGCACTTGTGTTGGTGCAGGAAACCACTTTTGCACTTGTATTAGTGTGGAAAAAACACTTTTTGCACTTGTGATAGTGTTGAAAAACCACTTTTCGCACTTGTGTTAGTGTTGAAAAACCACTTTTCGCACTTGTGTTGGTGCAGGAAACCACTTTTGCACTTGTATTAGTGTGGAAAAAACACTTTTCGCACTTGTGTTAGTGTTGAAAAACCACTTTTCGCACTGGTGTTAGTGTTGAAAAACCACTTTTCGCACTTGTGTTGGTGCAGGAAACCACTTTTGCACTTGTATTAGTGTGGAAAAAACACATTTTGCACTTGTGATAGTGTTGAAAAACCACTTTTCGCACTTGTGTTAGTGTTGAAAAACCACTTTTTGCACTTGTGTTGGTGCAGGAAACCACTTTTGCACTTGTATTCGTGTGGAAAACCACTTTTCGCACTTGTGTTAGTGTTGAAAAACCAGTTTTCGCACTTGTGTTAGTGTTGAAAAACCACTTTTCGCACTTGTGTTGGTGCAGGAAACCACATTTGCACTTGTATTAGTGTGGAAAAAACACTTTTTGCACTTGTGATAGTGTTGAAAAACCACTTTTCGCACTTGTGTTAGTGTTCAAAAACCACTTGTCGCACTTGTGTTAGTGTTGAAAAACCACTTTTCGCACTTGTGTTGGTGCAGGAAACCACTTTTGCACTTGTATTAGTGTGGAAAACCCACTTTTCGCACTTGTGTTAGTGTTGAAAAACCACTTTTCGCACTTGTGTTAGTGTTGAAAAACCACTTTTCGCACTTGTGTTAGTGTTGAAAAACCACTTTTCGCACTTGTGTTGGTGCAGGAAACCACTTTTGCACTTGTATTAGTGTGGTAAAACCACTTTTCGCACTTGTGTTAGTGTTGAAAAACCACTTTTCGCACTTGTGTTAGTGTTGAAAAACCACTTTTCGCACTTGTGTTGGTGCAGGAAACCACTTTTGCACTTGTATTAGTGTGGAAAAACACTTTTTGCACTTGTGATAGTGTTGAAAAACCACTTTTCGCACTTGTGTTAGTGTTGAAAAACCACTTTTCGCACTTGTGTTAGTGTTGAAAAACCACTTTTCGCACTTGTTTTGGTGCAGGAAACCACTTTTACACTTGTATTAGTGTGGAAAAAACACTTTTTGCACTTGTGATAGTGTTGAAAAACCACTTTTCGCACTTGTGTTATTGTTGAAAAACCACTTTTCGCACTTGTGTTGGTGCAGGAAACCACTTTTGCACTTGTATTAGTGTGGAAAAAACACTTTTTGCACTTGTGATAGTGTTGAAAAACTACTTTTCGCACTTGTGATAGTGTTGAAAAACCACTTTTCGCACTTGTGTTGGTGCAGGAAACCACTTTTGCACTTGTGTTAGTGTGGAAAAATCACTTTTCGCACTTGTGTTAGTGTTGAAAAACCACTTTTTGCACTTGTGTTGGTGCAGGAAACCACTTTTGCACTTGTATTAGTGTGGAAAAACCACTTTTCGCACTTGTGTTAGTGTTGAAAAACCACTTTTCGCACTTGTGTTAGTGTTGAAAAACCACTTTTCGCACTTGTGTTGGTGCAGGAAACCACTTTTGCACTTGTATTAGTGTGGAAAAACCACTTTTTGCACTTGTGTTAGTGTTGAAAAACCACTTTTCGCACTTGTGTCAGTGTTGAAAAACCACTTTTTGCACTTGTGTTAGTGTTGAAAAACCACTTTTCGCACTTGTGTTAGTGTTGAAAAACCACTTTTCGCACTTGTGTTGGTGCAGGAAACCACTTTTGCACTTGTATTAGTGTGGAAAAAACACTTTTTGCACTTGTGATAGTGTTGAAAAACCACTTTTCGCACTTGTGTTAGTGTTGAAAAACCACTTTTTGCACTTGTGTTAGTGTTGAAAAACCACTTTTCGCACTTGTGTTGGTGCAGGAAACCACTTTTGCACTTGTATTAGTGTGGAAAAAACACTTTTTGCACTTGTGATAGTGTTGAAAAACCACTTTTCGCACTTGTGTTAGTGTTGAAAAACCACTTTTCGCACTTGTGTTAGTGTTGAAAAACCACTTTTCGCACTTGTGTTGGTGCAGGAAACCACTTTTGCACTTGTATTAGTGTGGAAAAAACACTTTTTGCACTTGCGATAGTGTTGATAAACCACTTTTAGCACTTGTGTTGGTGTTGAAAAACCACTTTTCGCACTTGTGTTGGTGCAGGAAACCACTTTTGCACTTGTGTTAGTGTTGAAAAACCACTTTTCGCACTTGTGTTGGTGCAGGAAACCACTTTTGCACTTGTATTAGTGTTGAAAAACCACTTTTCGCACTTGTGTTGGTGTTGAAAAACCACTTTTTGCACTTGTGTTAGTGTTGAAAAACCACTTTTCGCACTTGTGTTGGTGCAGGAAACCACTTTTGCACTTGTATTAGTGTGGGAAAACCACTTTTCGCACTTGTGTTAGTGTTGAAAAACCACTTTTCGCACTTGTGTTGGTGTTGAAAAACCACTTTTCGCACTTGTGTTAGTGTTGAAAAACCACTTTTCGCACTTGTGTTAGTGCAGGAAACCACTTTTGCACTTGTGTTAGTGTGGAAAAACCACTTTTCGCACTTGTGATAGTGTTGAAAAACCACTTTTCGCACTTGTGTTAGTGTTGAAAAGCTACTTTTCGCACTTGTGTTGGTGCAGGAAACCACTTTTGCACTTGTATTAGTGTGGAAAAAACACTTTTTGCACTTGTGATAGTGTTGAAAAAACACTTTTTGCACTTGTGTTAGTGTTGAAAAACCACTTTTCGCACTTGTGTTAGTGTTGAATAACCACTTTTCGCACTTGTGTTGGTGCAGGAAACCACTTTTGCACTTGTATTAGTGTGGAAAAAACACTTTTTGCACTTGTGATAGTGTTGAAAAACCACTTTTCGCACTTGTGTTATTGTTGAAAAACCACTTTTCGCACTTGTGTTGGTGCAGGAAACCACTTTTGCACTTGTATTCGTGTGGAAAAAACACTTTTTGCACTTGTGATAGTGTTGAAAAACCACTTTTCGCACTTGTGTTAGTGTTGAAAAACCACTTTTCGCACTTGTGTTGGTGCAGGAAACCACTTTTGCACTTGTATTAGTGTGGAAAAACCACTTTTCGCACTTGTGTTCGTGTTGAAAAACCACTTTTCGCACTTGTGTTCGTGTTGAAAAACCACTTTTCGCACTTGTGTTGGTGCAGGAAACCACTTTTGCACTTGTATTAGTGTGGAAAAAACACTTTTTGCACTTGTGATAGTGTTGAAAAACCACTTTTCGCACTTGTGTTAGTGTTGAAAAACCACTTTTCGCACTTGTGTTAGTGTTGAAAAACCACTTTTCGCACTTGTTTTGGTGCAGGAAACCACTTTTACACTTGTATTAGTGTGGAAAAAACACTTTTTGCACTTGTGATAGTGTTGAAAAACCACTTTTCGCACTTGTGATAGTGTTGAAAAACCACTTTTCGCACTTGTGTTAGTGTTGAAAAACCACTTTTTGCACTTGTGTTAGTGTTGAAAAACCACTTTTCGCACTTGTGTTGGTGCAGGAAACCACTTTTGCACTTGTATTAGTGTGGAAAAAAACACTTTTTGCACTTGTGATAGTGTTGAAAAACCACTTTTCGCACTTGTGTTAGTGTTGAAAAACCACTTTTCGCACTTGTGTTAGTGTTGAAAAACCACTTTTCGCACTTGTGTTGGTGCAGGAAACCACTTTTGCACTTGTATTAGTGTGGAAAAAAACACTTTTTGCACTTGCGATAGTGTTGATAAACCACTTTTTGCACTTGTGTTGGTGTTGAAAAACCACTTTTCGCACTTGTGTTGGTGCAGGAAACCACTTTTGCACTTGTGTTAGTGTTGAAAAACCACTTTTCGCACTTGTGTTGGTGCAGGAAACCACTTTTGCACTTGTATTAGTGTTGAAAAACCACTTTTCGCACTTGTGTTGGTGCAGGAAACCACTTTTGCACTTGTATTAGTGTGGGAAAACCACTTTTCGCACTTGTGTTAGTGTTGAAAAAACCACTTTTCGCACTTGTGTTGGTGTTGAAAAACCACTTTTCGCACTTGTGTTAGTGTTGAAAAAACCACTTTTCGCACTTGTGTTGGTGCAGGAAACCACTTTTGCACTTGTATTAGTGTGGAAAAACCACTTTTCGCACTTGTGATAGTGTTGAAAAACCACTTTTCGCACTTGTGTTATTGTTGAAAAGCTACTTTTCGCACTTGTGTTGGTGCAGGAAACCACTTTTGCACTTGTATTAGTGTGGAAAAAACACTTTTTGCACTTGTGATAGTGTTGAAAAAACATTTTTGCACTTGTGTTAGTGTTGAAAAACCACTTTTCGCACTTGTGTTAGTGTTGAATAACCACTTTTCGCACTTGTGTTGGTGCAGGAAACCACTTTTGCACTTGTATTAGTGTGGAAAAAACACTTTTTGCACTTGTGATAGTGTTGAAAAACCACTTTTCGCACTTGTGTTAGTGTTGAAAAACCACTTTTCGCACTTGTGTTGGTGCAGGAAACCACTTTTGCACTTGTATTAGTGTGGAAAAAACACTTTTGGCACTTGTGATAGTGTTGAAAAACCACTTTTCGCACTTGTGTTATTGTTGAAAAACCACTTTTCGCACTTGTGTTGGTGCAGGAAACCACTTTTGCACTTGTATTAGTGTGGGAAAACCACTTTTCGCACTTGTGTTAGTGTTGAAAAACCACTTTTCGCACTTGTGTTGGTGTTGAAAAACCACTTTTCGCACTTGTGTTAGTGTTGAAAAACCACTTTTCGCACTTGTGTTAGTGCAGGAAACCACTTTTGCACTTGTGTTAGTGTGGAAAAACCACTTTTCGCACTTGTGATAGTGTTGAAAAACCACTTTTCGCACTTGTGTTAGTGTTGAAAAGCTACTTTTCGCACTTGTGTTGGTGCAGGAAACCACTTTTGCACTTGTATTAGTGTGGAAAAAACACTTTTTGCACTTGTGATAGTGTTGAAAAAACACTTTTTGCACTTGTGTTAGTGTTGAAAAACCACTTTTCGCACTTGTGTTAGTGTTGAATAACCACTTTTCGCACTTGTGTTGGTGCAGGAAACCACTTTTGCACTTGTATTAGTGTGGAAAAAACACTTTTTGCACTTGTGATAGTGTTGAAAAACCACTTTTCGCACTTGTGTTATTGTTGAAAAACCACTTTTCGCACTTGTGTTGGTGCAGGAAACCACTTTTGCACTTGTATTAGTGTGGAAAAAACACTTTTTGCACTTGTGATAGTGTTGAAAAACCACTTTTCGCACTTGTGTTAGTGTTGAAAAACCACTTTTCGCACTTGTGTTGGTGCAGGAAACCACTTTTGCACTTGTATTAGTGTGGAAAAACCACTTTTCGCACTTGTGTTCGTGTTGAAAAACCACTTTTCGCACTTGTGTTCGTGTTGAAAAACCACTTTTCGCACTTGTGTTGGTGCAGGAAACCACTTTTGCACTTGTATTAGTGTGGAAAAAACACTTTTTGCACTTGTGATAGTGTTGAAAAACCACTTTTCGCACTTGTGTTAGTGTTGAAAAACCACTTTTCGCACTTGTGTTAGTGTTGAAAAACCACTTTTCGCACTTGTTTTGGTGCAGGAAACCACTTTTACACTTGTATTAGTGTGGAAAAAACACTTTTTGCACTTGTGATAGTGTTGAAAAACCACTTTTCGCACTTGTGATAGTGTTGAAAAACCACTTTTCGCACTTGTGTTAGTGTTGAAAAACCACTTTTTGCACTTGTGTTAGTGTTGAAAAACCACTTTTCGCACTTGTGTTGGTGCAGGAAACCACTTTTGCACTTGTATTAGTGTGGAAAAAACACTTTTTGCACTTGTGATAGTGTTGAAAAACCACTTTTCGCACTTGTGTTAGTGTTGAAAAACCACTTTTCGCACTTGTGTTAGTGTTGAAAAACCACTTTTCGCACTTGTGTTGGTGCAGGAAACCACTTTTGCACTTGTATTAGTGTGGAAAAAACACTTTTTGCACTTGCGATAGTGTTGATAAACCACTTTTTGCACTTGTGTTGGTGTTGAAAAACCACTTTTCGCACTTGTGTTGGTGCAGGAAACCACTTTTGCACTTGTGTTAGTGTTGAAAAACCACTTTTCGCACTTGTGTTGGTGCAGGAAACCACTTTTGCACTTGTATTAGTGTTGAAAAACCACTTTTCGCACTTGTGTTGGTGCAGGAAACCACTTTTGCACTTGTATTAGTGTGGGAAAACCACTTTTCGCACTTGTGTTAGTGTTGAAAAACCACTTTTCGCACTTGTGTTGGTGTTGAAAAACCACTTTTCGCACTTGTGTTAGTGTTGAAAAACCACTTTTCGCACTTGTGTTGGTGCAGGAAACCACTTTTGCACTTGTATTAGTGTGGAAAAACCACTTTTCGCACTTGTGATAGTGTTGAAAAACCACTTTTCGCACTTGTGTTATTGTTGAAAAGCTACTTTTCGCACTTGTGTTGGTGCAGGAAACCACTTTTGCACTTGTATTAGTGTGGAAAAAACACTTTTTGCACTTGTGATAGTGTTGAAAAAACATTTTTGCACTTGTGTTAGTGTTGAAAAACCACTTTTCGCACTTGTGTTAGTGTTGAATAACCACTTTTCGCACTTGTGTTGGTGCAGGAAACCACTTTTGCACTTGTATTAGTGTGGAAAAAACACTTTTTGCACTTGTGATAGTGTTGAAAAACCACTTTTCGCACTTGTGTTATTGTTGAAAAACCACTTTTCGCACTTGTGTTGGTGCAGGAAACCACTTTTGCACTTGTATTAGTGTGGAAAAAACACTTTTTGCACTTGTGATAGTGTTGAAAAACCACTTTTCGCACTTGTGTTAGTGTTGAAAAACCACTTTTCGCACTTGTGTTGGTGCAGGAAACCACTTTTGCACTTGTATTAGTGTGGAAAAACCACTTTTCGCACTTGTGTTAGTGTTGAAAAACTACTTTTCGCACTTGTGTTAGTGTTGAAAAACCACTTTTCGCACTTGTGTTGGTGCAGGAAACCACTTTTGCACTTGTATTAGTGTGGAAAAAACACTTTTTGCACTTGTGATAGTGTTGAAAAACCACTTTTCGCACTTGTGTTAGTGTTGAAAAACCACTTTTCGCACTTGTGTTAGTGTTGAAAAACCACTTTTCGCACTTGTTTTGGTGCAGGAAACCACTTTTACACTTGTATTAGTGTGGAAAAAACACTTTTTGCACTTGTGATAGTGTTGAAAAACCACTTTTCGCACTTGTGTTATTGTTGAAAAACCACTTTTCGCACTTGTGTTGGTGCAGGAAACCACTTTTGCACTTATATTAGTGTGGAAAAAACACTTTTTGCACTTGTGATAGTGTTGAAAAACTACTTTTCGCACTTGTGATAGTGTTGAAAAACCACTTTTCGCACTTGTGTTGGTGCAGGAAACCACTTTTGCACTTGTGTTAGTGTGGAAAAATCACTTTTCGCACTTGTGTTAGTGTTGAAAAACCACTTTTCGCACTTGTGTTAGTGTTGAAAAACCACTTTTCGCACTTGTGTTAGTGTTGAAAAACCACTTTTCGCACTTGTGTTAGTGTTGAAAAACCACTTTTCGCACTTGTGTTGGTGCAGGAAACCACTTTTGCACTTGTATTAGTGTTGAAAAACCACTTTTCGCACTTGTTGTAGTGTTGAAAAACAACTTTCCGCACTTGTGTTAGTGTTGAAAAACCACTTTTCGCACTTGTGTTGGTGCAGGAAACCACTTTTGCCCTTGTATTAGTGTGGAAAAAACACTTGTTGCACTTGTGATAGTGTTGAAAAACCACTTTTCGCACTTGTGTTGGTGCAGGAAACCACTTTTGCACTTGTATTAGTGTGGAAAAAACACTTTTTGCACTTGTGATAGTGTTGAAAAACCACTTTTCGCACTTGTGTTAGTGTTGAAAAACCACTTTTCGCACTTGTGTTGGTGCAGGAAACCACTTTTACACTTGTATTAGTGTGGAAAAAACACTTTTCGCACTTGTGTTAGTGTTGAAAAACCACTATTCGCACTTGTGTTGGTGCAGGAAACCACTTTTGCACTTGTATTAGTGTGGAAAAAACACTTTTCGCACTTGTGTTAGTGTTGAAAAACCACTTTTCGCACTTGTGTTGGTGCAGGAAACCACTTTTGCACTTGTGCAAAACAAACAGTGCGAAAAGTGGTTTTCAATGCCAACGCAAGCGTGAAAAGTGGTATTCAACGCCAGTACGAGTGCCGAAAGTGGTTTTTGCAATACTAACACAAGTGCAAAAATTGGTATTCAATGCCAGCACAAGTGCGGAAAGTAGTTCTGCAACACTAACACAAGTGCTAAAAGTGGTTTTCCACACCAGCACGAGTGCTGAAAGTGGTTTTCAACGCCAGCATAAGTGTGGAAATTGGTTTTCAACACGAGCACGAGTGAGGAGAGTGGTTTTCAACATGAACACAAGTGTGGCAAGTGGTTTTCAATGCGATCGCAAGTGCCAACAATGTTTTTCAACACGAACATGAGAGCGAAAAGGGGTTTTGCAACATGAGTGCAGGCGCGGAAAGTGGTTTTTTAACACCAACACAAGTGCGAAAAATGGTTTTCAATGCCAACGCAAGCGTGAAAAGTGGTATTCAACGCCAGTACGAGTGCCGAAAGTGGTTTTTGCAATACTAACACAAGTGCAAAAATTGGTATTCAATACCAGCACAAGTGCGGAAAGTAGTTCTGCAACACCAGCTCAAGTGCTAAAAGTGGTTTTCAACACCAGCACGACCGTGGAAAGTGGTTTTTGCAACAATTACACAAGTGCGAAAAGTTGTTTTCAACACCAGCACAAGTGCGGAACATGGTTTTCAACACGAGTGCAAGTGTGGAAAGTGGTTTTGCAACACGAGCTCAAGTGCGAAAAGTGGTTTTCAACGCCAGCAGAATTGTGGAAAGTGGTTTTTTCAATACTAGCGCATGTTTGAAAAGTGGCTTTTAATGCCAGCACAATTGTGCAAAGTGGTTTTGCAACAATAACACAAGTGCAAAGAGTGGTTTTCCATGCCAGCACAATTGCGGAAAGTGGTCCTGCAACCATAGCTCAAGTGCAGAAAGTGGTTTTGAACGCCAGCACAAGTGTGGAAAACGGTTTTGCAACACCAACACAACTGCAAAAAGTGGCATTCAATGCCAGCACATGTGCGGAAAGTGGTTCTGCAACACTAGATCAGGTGCGGAAAGTGGTTTTCAACACTAGTGTTACGTGGTCCTCCCGGTGACTACCTGGTCTCGGTGACCCCCGGACCGTGAGAGGAACCCCGCCAGAAAGATATATGATTTATACGCTTTCGTAACGCAATCAATATGAATTCCAGTCAATAAGAAACCCCACACCAAGGATCCGGATTAATCAATAATATATTCCCAATCAATCAACAACAATCAACAGTCAATCAACAATATTACTAAGATGGCCATCTCATATATTTCCCCCCTTGCCCCACTCACGACACCCTCAATAGTCACTGTCCCTCACAATGTCTCTGGGCCCCTCCAGACCAAGGTGAAGGTCGACTTCTCCGCACACGGGCGGTTGAACGGACCCCTGGCTGACGTGCTCCAAACCACCGAGGTCGGAGCCCGTGATCGCGGCCTCTGGGCTGTGAACGGCTCGCAAAGCGCGCGAGGCCCAAGGTGCGACCCGTACACGCCCTCGGAGGCGTCGAGGCGAACAGTGCCGGACGCTTGGTTCCTTCCAGGAACCCACGGCAACCTGACACGTAACAGGCAATCACCCCGCACAGGTAACTCCTCTCGCCAGACGGGCTTTTCAAACTCAGCGTTCCAAAGCAGGTAAAGATCGACTCAGCTCGCGTCGGAGCTGGTCGAGGATCAAGATGGCCGCTTCTCTCCCGACCTTGTCTTCCTCCTTCTTCTCTCTTCTGGTTTCACGATCCCGTTTCCGGTCTCGTTGGTACCAGGAGCGCTTCTGACTATTTAACCACAACAACCTTTAATAGAATAAACATTAATAAGAAATGACCTGAATAGTAATTCACATAAATCCGGAATCCGGAACACTAGCACAAGTGCAGAAAATGGTTTTGCTGCACTAACACAAGTGCGAAAAGTGCTTTTGCAACACGAACACGAGTGCAAAAAGTGGTTTTGCAACACTAACAAGTGCGAAAGTGGTTTTGCAACACTAACACATGTGCGATAAGTGGTTTTCAACACTAGCACGAGCGCGAAAAGTGGTTTTTGCAACAATAACACAAGTGCGAAGAGTGGTTTTGCAACACTAACACAAGAGCGATAAGTGGTTTTCAACACTAGCAAGAGTGCGGAAAGTGCTTTTGCAACATCAACACAAGTGCGGAAAGTGGTTTTGCAATACTAACACAAGTGCAAAAAGTGGTATTCAATGCCGGCACAAGTGCAGAAAGTTCTTCGACAACACTAGCTCGAGTGCGGAAAGTGGTTTCAACACCAGCACAAGTGTGGAAAGTGGTTTTTCAACACTAGCTCAAGTGCAGAGAGTGGTTTTGCAATACTAACACAAGTGCGATAAGTGGTTTTCAATGCCAGTACAAGTGCGGAAAGTGGTTTTTGCAACAATTACGCAAGTGCGCAAAAGTGGTTTTGCAACACAAACACAAGTGCGGAAAGTGGTTTTCAACACCAACACTTGTGTGTAAAGTGGTTTTCAATGCTAGCACGAGTGCTGAAAGTGGTTCTCAACGCCAGCATCAGTGTGGAAATTGGTTTTTTCAACACGAAAACAAATGCGAATAATGGTTTTCAACACCAGCATGTGTGCGGATATTGCTTTTCAACACAAACACGAGTGCAGATAGTGGTTTTCAACACGAACACAAGTGTGGCAAGTGGTTTTCAACACGATTGCAAGTGCCAAAAGTGTTTTTAACACGAACGTGAGGGGGAAAAGGTGTTTTGCAACATGAGCGCAGGTGTGGAAAGTGGTTTTTTAACACCAACACAAGTGCGGAATGTGGTTTTGCAACACTAACACAAGTGCGATAAGTGGTTTTCAACACCAGTACGAGTGCAAAAAGTAGTTTTGCAACACTAACACAAGCGCCATAAGTGGTTTTCAACACCAGCACGAGCACGGAAAGTGCTTTTGCAACACCAACACAAGTGCGAAAAGTGGTTTTTGCAACAATAACACAAGTGAAAAAAGTGGTATTCAATGCCAGTACAAGTGTGGAAAGTAGTTCTGCAATGCCAGCTCAAGTGCAGAAAGTGGTTTTGAACGCCAGCACAAGTGCAAAAAGTGGTTTTTGCAACACTAACACAAGTGCAAAAAGTGGTATTCAATGCCGGCACAAGAGCGGAAAGTCGTTCTGCAACACGAGCTCAAGTGCAGAAAGTGGTTTTCAACACTAGCATAAGTGCGGAAAATGGTTTTGCTACACTAACACAAGTGCGAAAAGTGGTTTTGCAACACTAACACAAGTGCAAAAAGTGGTTTTGCAACACAAGTGCAAAAGTGGTTTTGCAACACGAACACAAGCGCAATAAGTGGTTTTCAACACCAGCACGAGCACGGAAAGTGGTTTTCAACACCAACACTTGTGTATAAATTGGTTTTCAATGCTAGCACGAGTGCGAAAAGGTGTTTTGCAATGCTAAACCAAATGCGAAAAGTGGTTTTCAACACAAGCACGAGTGCTGAAAGTGGTTTTCAACGCCAGCATAAGTGTGGAAATTGGTTTTCAACACGAGGACAATTGTGATAAGTGCTTTCCAACACGTGCACGAGTGTGGAAAGTGGTTTTCAACACGAGCACGAGTGAGAAGAGTGGTTTTAAACACGAACACAAGTGTGGCAAGTGGTTTTCAATGTGATCGCAAGTGCCAACAGTGTTTTTCAACACGAACATGAGGGCGAAAAGGGGTTTTGCAACACGAGTGCAGGTGTGGAAAGTGGTTTTTTAACACCAACACAAGTGCGAAAAGTGGTTTTCAATGCCAACGCAAGCGTGAAAAGTGGTATTCAACGCAAGTACGAGTGCCGAAAGTGGTTTTTGCAATACTAACACAAGTGCAAAAATTGGTATTCAATGCCAGCACAAGTGCGGAAAGTAGTTCTGCAACACCAGCTCAAGTGCAGAAAGTGGTTTTGAACGCCAGCACAAGTGTGGAAAGTGGTTTCGCAACACCAACACAAGTGCAAAAATTGGTATTCAATGCCAGCACAAGTGCGGAAAGTAGTTCTGCAACACCAGCTCAAGTGCTAAAAGTGGTTTTCAACACCAGCACGACCCCGGAAAGTGGTTTTTGCAACAATTACACAAGTGCGAAAAGTTGTTTTCAACACCAGCACAAGTGCGGAACATGGTTTTCAACACGAGTGCAAGTGTGGAAAGTGGTTTTGCAACACGAGCTCAAGTGCGAAAAGTGGTTTTCAACACCAGCAGAAGTGTGGAAAGTGGTTTTTTCAATACTAGCACATGTCTGAAAAGTGGTTTTTAATGCCAGAACAATTGTGCAAAGTGGTTTTTCAACAATAACACAAGTGCAAAGAGTGGTTTTCCATGCCAGCACAATTGCGGAAAGTGGTCCTGCAACCATAGCTCAAGTGTGGAAAGTGGTTTTGAACACCAGCTCAAGTGCGGAAAGTGGTTTTCAACACTAGCACAAGTGCAGAAAATGGTTTTGCTGCACTAACACAGGTGCGAAAAGTGCTTTTGCAACACGAACACGAGTGCGAAAAGTGGTTTTGCAACACTAACACAAGTGCGAAAGTGGTTTTGCAACACTAACACATGTGCGATAAGTGGTTTTCATCACTAGCAAGAGCGCGGAAAGTGCTTTTGCAACATCAACACAAGTGCGGACAGTCGTTTTGCAATACTAACACAAGTGCAAAAAGTGGTATTCAATGCCGGCACAAGTGCAGAAGGTTCTTCGACAACACTAGCTCAAGTGCGGAAAGTGGTTTTCAACACCAGCACAAGTGTGGAAAGTGGTTTTGCAACACAAGTGCAAAAGTGGTTTTGCAACACGAACACAAGCGCAATAAGTGGTTTTCAACACCAGCACGAGCACGGAAAGTGGTTTTCAACACCAACACTTGTGTATAAATTGGTTTTCAATGCTAGCACGAGTGCGAAAAGGTGTTTTGCAATGCTAAACCAAATGCGAAAAGTGGTTTTCAACACAAGCACGAGTGCTGAAAGTGGTTTTCAACGCCAGCATAAGTGTGGAAATTGGTTTTCAACACGAGGACAATTGTGATAAGTGCTTTCCAACACGTGCACGAGTGTGGAAAGTGGTTTTCAACACGAGCACGAGTGAGAAGAGTGGTTTTAAACACGAACACAAGTGTGGCAAGTGGTTTTCAATGTGATCGCAAGTGCCAACAGTGTTTTTCAACACGAACATGAGGGCGAAAAGGGGTTTTGCAACACGAGTGCAGGTGTGGAAAGTGGTTTTTTAACACCAACACAAGTGCGAAAAGTGGTTTTCAATGCCAACGCAAGCGTGAAAAGTGGTATTCAACGCAAGTACGAGTGCCGAAAGTGGTTTTTGCAATACTAACACAAGTGCAAAAATTGGTATTCCATGCCAGCACAAGTGCGGAATGTAGTTCTGCAACACCAGCTCAAGTGCAGAAAGTGGTTTTGAACGCCAGCACAAGTGTGGAAAGTGGTTTCGCAACACCAACACAAGTGCAAAAATTGGTATTCAATGCCAGCACAAGTGCGGAAAGTAGTTCTGCAACACCAGCTCAAGTGCTAAAAGTGGTTTTCAACACCAGCACGACCCCGGAAAGTGGTTTTTGCAACAATTACACAAGTGCGAAAAGTTGTTTTCAACACCAGCACAAGTGCGGAACATGGTTTTCAACACGAGTGCAAGTGTGGAAAGTGGTTTTGCAACACGAGCTCAAGTGCGAAAAGTGGTTTTCAACACCAGCAGAAGTGTGGAAAGTGGTTTTTTCAATACTAGCACATGTCTGAAAAGTGGTTTTTAATGCCAGAACAATTGTGCAAAGTGGTTTTTCAACAATAACACAAGTGCAAAGAGTGGTTTTCCATGCCAGCACAATTGCGGAAAGTGGTCCTGCAACCATAGCTCAAGTGTGGAAAGTGGTTTTGAACACCAGCTCAAGTGCGGAAAGTGGTTTTCAACACTAGCACAAGTGCAGAAAATGGTTTTGCTGCACTAACACAGGTGCGAAAAGTGCTTTTGCAACACGAACACGAGTGCGAAAAGTGGTTTTGCAACACTAACACAAGTGCGAAAGTGGTTTTGCAACACTAACACATGTGCGATAAGTGGTTTTCATCACTAGCAAGAGCGCGGAAAGTGCTTTTGCAACATCAACACAAGTGCGGACAGTCGTTTTGCAATACTAACACAAGTGCAAAAAGTGGTATTCAATGCCGGCACAAGTGCAGAAGGTTCTTCGACAACACTAGCTCAAGTGCGGAAAGTGGTTTTCAACACCAGCACAAGTGTGGAAAGTGGTTTTGCAACACTAGCTCAAGTGCAGAGAGTGGTTTTTGCAATACTAACACAAGTGCGATAAGTGGTTTTCAATGCCAGAACAAGTGCGAAAAGTGGTTTTGCAACACAAACACAAGTGCGGAAAGTGGTTTTCAACACCAACACTTGTGTGTAAAGCGGTTTTCAATGCTAGCACGAGTGCTGAAAGTGGTTCTCAACGCCAGCATCAGTGTGGAAATTGGTTTTTTCAACACTAAAACAAATGTGAATAATGGTTTGCAACACCAGCATGTGTGCGGAAATTGCTTTGCAACACAAGCAAGAGTGCAGAGAGTGGTTTTGCAACACCAACACAAGTGCGATAAGTGGTTTTCAACGCCAGTACGAGTGCGAAAAGTGGTTTTGCAACACGAACACAAGCGCGATAAGTGGTTTTCAACACCAGCACGAGCGCAAAAAGTGGTTTTTGCAACAATAACACAAGTGCGGAAAGTGGTTTTGCAATATGAACACTGGTGCAAAAAGTGGTATTCAATGCAAGTTGGTATTCAAAAAGTGGTATTCAATGCAAGTTTCCGCAGTTATTCGACAACACTAGCTCAAGTGCGGAAAGTGGTTTTCAACACGATCGCAAGTGCCAAAAGTGTTTTTAACACGAACATGAGGGCGAAAAGGTGTTTTGCAACATGAGCGCAGGTGCGGAAAGTGGTTTTTAACACCAACACAAGTGTGAAAAGTGGTTTTGCAACACTAACACAAGTGTGGAATGTGGTTTTGCAACACTAACACAAGTGCGATGAGTGGTTTTCAACGCCAGTACGAGTGAGAAAAGTAGTTTTGCAACACTAACACAAGCGCGATAACTGGTTTTCAACACCAGCACGAGCACGGAAAGTGCTTTTGCAACACCAACACAAGTGAGAAAAGTGGTTTTTGCAACACTAACACAAGTGCAAAAAGTGGTATTCAATGTCGGCACAAGTGCGGGAAGTCGTTCTGCAACACCTGCTCAAGTGCAGAAAGTAGTTTTCAGCGCCAGCATAAGTGCGGAATGTGGTTTTGCAACACTAGCACTTTCCACAAGTGTGGAAAGTGGTTTTTAATGCCAGCTCACGTGGGAAAGTGGTTCTGCAACACCAGCTCAAGTGCAGAAAGTGCTTTTCAATGCCAGCACAAGTGCAGAAAGTGGTTTTGCAACACTAGCTCAAGTGCGGAAAATGCTTTTGCTGCATTAACACAAGTGTGTGAAGTAGTTTTGCAACACTAGCACATGTGCGAAAAATGGTTTTCAACACAAACACTTGTGCATAATGTGGTTTTGAATGCCAGCACGAGTGCGAAAAGTGGTTCTGCAACACTAGCTCCAGGGCAGAAAGTGGTTTTCAACGCCAGCATAAGTGTGGAAAGTCGTTTTGCAACATTAACACAAGTGCAAAAAGTGGTATTCAATGCAAGCACAAGTGCGGAAAGTGGTTTTTGCAACAATAGGACAAATGCGAAAAGTGGTTTTGCAACCCTAACACAAGTGCGCGATAAGTGGTTTTCAACACGAGCACAAGTGTGGAACGTGGTTTTCAACACCAACATGAGGGCGAAAAGTGGTTTTTGCAACAATAACACAAGTGCAAAAAGTGGTATTCAATGCCAGCACAAGTGCGGAAAGTAGTTCTGCAACACCAGCTCAAGTGCAGAAAGTGGTTTTGAACGCCAGCACAAGTGTGGAAAGTAGTTTTGCAACACTAGCTCAAGTGCGGAAAATGGTTTTGCTGCATTAACACAAGTGTGTGAAGTAGTTTTGCAACACTAGCACATGTGCGAAAAGTGGTTTTCAACACCAACACTTGTGCATAATGTGGTTTTGAATGCCAGCACGAGTGCGAAAAGTGGTTCTGCAACACTAGCTCCAGGGCAGAAAGTGGTTTTCAATGCCAGCATAAGTGTGGAAAGTCGTTTTGCAACATTAACAGAAGTGCAAGAAGTTGTATTCAATGCAAGCACAAGTGCGGAAAGTGGTTTTTGCAACAATAAGACAAATGCGAAAAGTGGTTTTGCAACCCTAACACAAGTGCGCGATAAGTGGTTTTCAACACGAGCACAAGTGTGGAACGTGGTTTTCAACACCAACATGAGGGCGAAAAGTGGTTTTTGCAACAATAACACAAGTGCAAAAAGTGGTATTCAATGCCAGCACAAGTGCGGAAAGTAGTTCTGCAACACCAGCTCAAGTGCAGAAAGTGGTTTTGAACGCCAGCACAAGTGTGGAAAGTAGTTTTGCAACACTAGCTCAAGTGCGGAAAATGGTTTTGCTGCATTAACACAAGTGTGTGAAGTAGTTTTGCAACACTAGCACATGTGCGAAAAGTGGTTTTCAACACCAACACTTGTGCATAATGTGGTTTTGAATGCCAGCACGAGTGCGAAAAGTGGTTCTGCAACACTAGCTCCAGGGCAGAAAGTGGTTTTCAATGCCAGCATAAGTGTGGAAAGTCGTTTTGCAACATTAACAGAAGTGCAAGAAGTTGTATTCAATGCAAGCTCAAGTGCGGAAAGTGTTTTTTGCAACCCTAACACAAGTGATAAGTAGCGATAAGTGGTTTTCAACACTAGCACAAGTGTGGAACGTGGCTTTCAACACCAACATGAGTGCGAAAAGTGGTTTTTGCAGCAATAACACAAGTGCAAAAAGTGGTATTCAATGCCAGCACAAGTGCAGAAAGTAGTTCTGCAACACCAGATGTAGTTCTGCAACACCAGTTCTGCAACACCAGATTCAATGCCAGCAATAAGTGGTTTTCAACACTAGCACAAGTGTGGAATGTGGTTTTCAACACCAACATGAGGGCGAAAAGTGGTTTTTGCAACAATAACACAAGTGCAAAAAGTGGTATTCAATGCCAGCACAAAGGCGGAAAGTAGTTCTGCAACACCAGCTCAAGTGCAGAAAGTGGTTTTGAACGCCAGCACAAGTGTGGAAAGTAGTTTTGCAACACCAACACAAGTGCAAAAAGTGGTTTTTGCAACACTAACACAAGTGCAAAAAGTGGTATTCAATGCCGGCACAAGAGTGGAACGTTGTTCTGCAACACTAGCTCAAGTGCAGAAAGTGGTTTTCAACGCCAGCACAAGTGTGAAAAGTGGTTTTGCAACACTAGCTGAAGTGCGGAAAATGGTATTGCTACACTAACACAAGTGCAAAAAGTGGTTTTGCAACACCAACACAAATGTGAAAAGTGGTTTTGCAACACTCGCTGAAGTGCGGAAAGTAGTTTTCAACACTAGCATAAGTGCGGAAAATGGTATTGCTACACCAACACAAGTGCGATAAGTGGTTTTCAATGCCAGTACGATTGCAGAAAGTTCTTCAGCAATACTAGCTCAAGTGCGGAAAGTGCTTTTCAACACCAACACTTGTGTGTAAAGTGGTTTTCAATGCTAGCACGAGTGCTGAAAGTGGTTCTCAACGCCAGCATCAGTGTGGAAATTGGTTTTTTCAACACTAAAACAAATGCGAATAATGGTTTTTTCAACACCAGCACGAGTGTGGAAATTGCTTTTCAACACAAGCACGAGTGCAGATAGTGGTTTTCAACACGAACACAAGTGTGGCAAGTGGTTTTCAACACGATCGCAAGTGCCAAAAGGGTTTTTAACACGAACATGAGGGCAAAACGGTGTTTTGCAACACGAGCGCAGGTGCGGAAAGTGGTTTTTTAACACCAACACAAGTGCGGAATGTGGTTTTGCAACACTAACACAAGTGTAATAAGTGGTTTTGCAACACTAACACAAGCGCAAAAAGTGGTATTCAATGCCGGCACAAGTGCGGAAAGTCGTTCTGCAACACCAGCTCAACTGCGGAAAGTAGTTTTCAATGCCAGCTCAAGTGGGAAAGTGGTTCTGGAACACTAGCTCAAATGCAGAAAGTGCTTTTCAATGCCAGCACAAGTGCGGAAAGTGGTTCTGCAACACTAGCTCAAGTGCGGAAAATGGTTTTGCTGCACTAACACAAGTGTGTGAAGTAGTTTTGCAACACTAGCACATGTGCGAAAAGTGGTTTTCAACACCAACACTTGTGCGTAAAGTGGTTTTGAATGCCAGCACGAGTGCGAAAAGTGGTTCTGCAACACTATCTCCAGTGCGGAAAGTGGTTTTAATCGCCAGCATAAGTGTGGAAAGTCGTTTTGCAACACTAACACAAGTACAAAAAGTGGTATTCAATGCAAGCACAAGTGCGGAAAGTGCTTTTTGCAACAATAAGACAAATGCGAAAAGTGGTTTTGCAACCCTAACACAAGAGCGATAAGTGGTTTTCAACACTAGCACGAGCGCGGAAAGTGCTTTTGCAACACCAATACAAGTGCAAAAAGTGCTATTCAATGCCAGCACAAGTGCGGAAAGTGCTTCTGCAACACTAGCTCAAGTGCGAAAAGTGGTTTTCAACACCAGCGTAATTGCGGGAAATGGTTTTGCTACACTAACACAAGTTCAAAAAGTGGTTTTTGCAACACTAACGCAAGTGCGGAAAGTGGTTTTCAATGCCAGCACAAGTGGGAAAGTGGTTCTGCAACACCAGCTCAAGTGCAGATAGTGGTTTTGCAACACCAACACAAGTGCGATAAGTGGTTTTCAATGCCAGTACGAGTGTGGAACGTGGTTTTTGCAACAATAACACAAGTGCGAAAAGTGGTTTTGCAACACTAACACAATCATAATAATAATAATACATTTATTTTATGTAGCGCTTTTCAAGAAGCCCAAAGACGCTTTGACAGAGTACAAAAAACAAGTGCAAAAAGACAAAAATCAATAGGTAAATAATCAAAGCAAAAGGAAGGAGAAGGAGAAGAGATAGTCAGGGGTTAAATGCTGTGGGTTAAATGTTGAATGCAGTGTTGAAGAGGTGGGTCTTGAGTGATGTTTTGAATGTGGTGAGTGAGGAGGAGTCTCTGATGGTGTGAGGTAGTGAGTTGCAGAGGGTGGGAGCAACGATGGAGAAGGCCCTCTCCCCCCAGGATCTGAATTTGGTCTGGATGGGGGGGGGCTGGGTCAGGAGGTTGGTACCAGCAGAGCGGAGGTTGCGGGTGGGAGTGTGTCTGGAGAGGAGGTCAGCCAGGTAGGATGGGGCCAGGTTATGGAGGGCTTTGTAGGTCAAGAGGAGGATTTTGTACTGGATTCTCTGGGGGATGGGGAGCCAGTGAAGCTTGTAAAAGACGGGGGTGATGTGGTCACGGGTCCGGGAATGGGTGAGTAGACGGGCAGCGGAGTTCTGAATGTATTGGAGTTTATTGGTGATTATTGAGGGTGAACCATAGAGGAGGCTGTTGCAGTAGTCCAGACGGGAGGTAATGAAGGCGTGGATGAGGGTTTCTGCAGCCGTGGAGGAGAGGGATGGACGGAGAGGGGCGATGTTTTTCAGGTGAAAGAAGGCTGTCTTTGTGATGTGTTTAGTGTATTTGTCGAAGGAGAGGGTTTGGTCAAAAATGATGCCAAGATTCCGGATGTGAGGGGAGGTGGATACTGGGAAACCGTCGATGTTGAGGGTGAAGTTGTGGGTGAAAAATCAAGACTCTCTGCTCACCTTCACTCCTTCATTCCTCTTTTCTCCCACCTCTGGAACAAACTCCCTCACTCTCTTCAATCCCACTCCACCCTCCAGGTCTTTAAAACAGCTGTTCACCACCATCTCTTATCTTCCCCCATCCAAAACCTTGATCTTTTCTACCCCCGCTAATTTCACCCCAATTCCACTTTTTGGAAATACCAATTTCTGTCCTGAAGTCCTTGGTGTCCTTGTGTTTTATACTTCTCCCCCCCCCCCCCCCGCCCCTTCCCATGCCTCCTCCCCCCAAGCCCTCTCCCTCCCACACTTCTCCCTGCTCTCAAATGTTGTGTTTGTGTGCTTCCCCTTCTCTCCCCATCTTGTTTTCCGCTCCCTCTTTTTATATATTTTATTTGTCTGGTTGATTTGTTTGTGAAGTAAATGTTAGCTCTTTCACGAGCCTCGAATCGGTATAAAATAAAAATAAATAAAAAATAAAAAAAAACCATAAAAGTCGTTCTATTTTGGGTCCACATTTGTTTCTATTCTTATCAACCTCCTATGGTATACCAATTTGTTCCAAAACACTGTAACCAAAGGTTTTAACCAAAGCTCTATCAAACTATTCCCAATTTGAACTCAAAATGCTCGTGAAACAATGATTCGAAGAATTAACTTCGAGGGGTCAACAAATTTATTTTATAAACAAATCTAATTTTTCCCCATCCAATAGTTTTCCTTACCAAATGTCATGTTATAACACTTTAATAAACCTTCGAAAAATGTTTTGCACCTCAATAAATTCCCTTTTCACTTTACAAATAGCCATCTGTAAATTACATATTGAATTACAATTTTCTCCCAATTTGTTTGGCCTAAATGGCCGCAAAAGTGGCTGCCAACATGCAGTACCGTTTTTATCTACCAAGCAAGTATTCGTCCACAGAAGACCTATACCAAAATTTTGTTTTAAAAACAAATCTGGGATTTCTGATTATATGGATGCACACTCTCAGGATATTTCAGGCTGCTGTTAACAATCCACTACGATAAATTAATTCCTTTACCCACAATTAAATAATTAATACAAATTGAGGATATTATCCCTATCACATTCATTTATAGATTCATTATGTTGGATCTAATTTTCAACCGCTGTAAGGAAGAACAATAGCTCTTATAAGTCTTTGTAATATCTCACTTAATTTACCCAGTATCTAAGAATTATTTATATCCATTCTCCTTCTCTTAACCAGTGACTTTGTTTGAACTCCAAAACTTAATTTGATGAATCCCATGTGTACAGCTACCACTTATTGAAACCCCTACTTTTGTAGAAAATATCCAAGTAAGTGTTTTTACGCCCCCTTAACTATTTCTAATCTTTTTCTATGCAACTAGTGAGTACTACTGACATCAGTATGCCAATATAAGTGTTGCAGATTATCAAAATATATTGCAGATACACGTAACATCGCATTCTGAGGTTAAATAACGTAACAGCGCATTCATGTCTGCCCCTTGGTTTAAGATTCACAATGGATTCTGTTTTTTAGAAACTCACAATAGATCAACTCAGCCAGATTTTCTTTACTATTTTCCCATATCATCTATGCCTAATACACATCCATACATACAGCACAATTTATATGCTGATAAAATTCAAGTTTATATATATATATATGTATATATATATATATATCAAAAATCCGTGAGCAGAGTACTCTGGTAAATCAATGTAAGACCTCTTCCAAATTTGGCTAATTTTGTACTCCCACATTTTTTATTAAGCTCATATCCATAAATAGCTTTTATTCTCATATAAATTCTATCAAAAATGGAATCCCAAAATTACTCACAATTACTCTTTACTATTAATTAATGGCTGCTCATAACTCAGCACATCAAATCTTTATATTCCATCTCCCTTGACAAAAGAGATAATTTTCATAATCAAATTATATTTCTATTTTATTTTACGGATTCTCTGGATATTCAATCCCATCCACATGAAACTATCTATTTCCAGACAAGCACATTGTCGGTTTCAACAATCTTATAAGATTGACACACAAACAACACACACACACATGCATTATGCGTATTTGTTTGCGTTGGAACCATTATTTACAGATCAAGATGGGTGTCAATTTTATTTCAATTTCATAAAATTTGTCCTTTAATTTTAGAAACGCTAATACACAAATAGACAAAAAGTTTATTCTTAGAAAACCCTTATAATTTCACATTGAAATTACCCTTTCGGCTCCCACAATAATTTATCCAAAATTTGACAACACACCCATTTACATATCAGTCGACCACTGACCTATCAATCATGTGAAACAATAGTCCAAAATTCCCACCTGATGATCATGTGACTCTTGTCACTTGGTTTCCAAAAAAAATTTGCAAAGCAATCGTTCCAAACTTTGTAAATTCAAAAATTGTTTTGCCCAAAATGCTCCCTAAACCCACATTTATATTTGGCAAATATGAGCCTTCCAGAATTGACTCTAATCCTGGATCTTTTAATTCTATGTTCCAAAAAATATCCAATTTCGGCATTTGATCAATTAATTATTAATTTGCTAACGAGCAAAAAAAAGAGAAAAAATGAATCATTCTTGCTCCGAAAACTTTTCAGACACAAGAAGCATCGACAGTTATTCATGTTGGTCTAGTGATTTAATCTGTTGAGGGCAGTCATCATTTGGGATCTGCAGCAATGAAGGCCTAATCGTTATCTGAGGTACCAGTAAGCACTGGTACCCTTGATCTTGGTTTGCCCTTGCGAAATTGCCTTTTGTTGACATACGGAGATCTTCTTCTCCAATGTCCCATTTCTCCACAATTGAAACACCCGTTTCTGTCATTGCCTGGTCTGTCCACCTGTTCACTTGTATTGCTGGGCTGCATCTCTGGATCCCTGGGTCGCCACTGCGATCTTTGGTTATCTCCTGAACCATAAAAAAATTATCTATACTGTTCTTTTTGGGGAGACAAATGGGTATCCGATGGGACAACTGTCACTTTTATTCCTACATTCTTTTACTTTTTTTTCTTTTTTTGTATACAAGATCGAGGCTCGTGAAAGAGCGAACATTAATCACACAGAAAGACAAACAGACACATAAAACAAATAACATCGGGAGCAGTAGACAAGATGGGGAGAGAGGGGGAAGGACACAAACAACATTTGAGAGCAGGGACCGAGAGACATGGAGACATCGAGAGATCTGTGGGAGGGAGAGGGCTTTGGTGGGGGGCATGGGAAGGGGGGGGGTGGGAGAGGTATAAAACATATGGACGCTGCCAGGACTTCCAGGAAAGAAGTTGGAACATTCGAACACAATCACATTCGAGGGCAGTCGTGCATTTATCTCCTCCAATGTATCCTGTATCCTTTTTATTTTAAGTTCTAGGTCCGTTATCCGTTCTTGCTGTTCCCATTTCCTGGCTTCTACATCCCAATGATGGAATGCAAGCCAGTCTACCGTTAGATTCTGTCTCCTCCTGGCTTTCAATTCTTGTCCTAATCTCTCCAATCGACTTCGCTCAAATGTACCATCTCTTGGAAACTCCTTAGCATGTCCCTTTGTCCACAAATACCAATTCTCAACCTCCCTAATAGCCTCTACACCATAATGGTCGTACATATAATATGTACAAGTACCTTTTTGTGGAATATCTGGTTGTCCTTGTGTATTCTTACAGGCTCCATTCCCCATTCTGCCTGTATGTGAATAACACTCAGGATTCACTCAATGTACCAAGTAAACTACTAGGATCTGCACTTTGGAATACACTTGTATACACCTGTACTATGTGTACTGTAAATAAAATCTACTAGGGTTTGTTCCACCTTTTATCAAAGTAGCGTTGGATGCGTTGTTGCCGAGCTTGTTCCTATAAGCGCCACTCGTACTTCCGGGAAGGATCTCTCCACCTGTTCAAACGGTGATTTCCAGAGAGTCTCTCTCACCTGTGGCTTTTCCACAACCCAATCTCACAGATCGGTATTGCAGATGAGCCAAATGGGTCAGTATCAAATGGGTGAATCAGCAGATATCCCATTCTGTTGAAGGGGGAATCACACAATGGTAACCACATATATATATATCTATATATATTGTTGCGGATATGGGATTTGGCCTCCATCCATATCCGCTTGTAAATATTCCCCTATTTCCCCAATACTCCCCAACTATCCCCAATCCCCCATTCCCTAGTCCCATTGTCTGTAAACAACACTCTGTAGAACCGACCTTCCCCTTTTTCCCCCATTAAATGTCGTGCCCAGGTTCACCGCATCTCACGTAGACAACTATAGGACATCTTGCTAGTTATTCTTAGTCTATGTCAGTTAAGGACTCGTTTCCATTAATTCTGACTCTTCGTTGCACCAGAATGTGATTGTATGGCACCAGTAGTAAGTTTAGGACCTCCCAATACCTCCCCGCATCTCTTCCTCATGAAACAACAACACCAACAACAACAACAGCGGCGCGGGGAGTGCGCGTCCTCACTCCGGCTTGGTTAGCCGCCATTGACCATGTGCTCCGACGGGGTTACCACGCAGGGGCTGACTGTCAGCTCCTCGTCAAGGGCGGAGCCCGGTAACCCCCCGCACCCAATAAGAAGCGGCGGACCGATTCCATCTGGGGCGGAGCTAACGAGCCGAGGGCGTGTCACTCCCCGCTGGACATGCGCAGGAAGACGGAGGTGACGTCAGATGCGCCTCAGCTACGAAGAAGAAAGGACGCCACCTCCTAGCGCTGAGAGATACCTCCCGCATCTCTGGACCGGACCGAGTCGATTCTGCCCCTGAGCCAAGGTGCACCTTGAGCCATCGACTACCTGCCCTTCCTTGCCATCAATCCCTGTGTGAGTCAGTCTTGTCCCGTTTGTCTGTGGTCTGTCGGGGCTAAGATAAGACCGTGTCTAAGTGCCCACCTTTCTGTGCTGTACCTCTTGTGCCGTGTAATCTAAACGTTCTGCATACCCCATATTATATCCTCCTCCGGAGGTCTTGAGAACTGTACCCCTTGTGTCGTGTCATTTAATCCCAGCCGTTGTGTCCTTTCCTTCATTGATTTAGCATAGCGCGATTCGGCCAACGTTCGAGTGTAATCGGGTAACTTGTGCGAACACGGCGGCCATTCCGCTCGGCCCATCATAACATCTAAGTCGTGTCCGTAACAATATATAGACTCACCACCTTGCTCAAACTCCAAGGTCTCTTCACATTGATAATATCTCACAAATATATCAAAGCTTCTTTCTTGAGACCGCACTTTCATCAATCAATCAATTTATCAATATTCATCAATAAATCAAATTAATCATTTTAGATGACTCCATGCATAAGCCCTTTCCCCAATGGTGTCAGAATAGCTTTATCTGTTGACTGAGATCTATGATCATTGGTCGTCACCTCTGACCCATACCTCATGTCAATTGACGAATCACTGTTCTGTTTTAGGGTCATATCTGACATTTTTTTTTTCACATTTTGCCTGGTCACCACAAAATTCGACTTTTGCAACCACTAAAGGCAACTCATCCTTCATTTGTGAGACAGTCAGCCAAAATTGATCAGACAGATATGGAACAGTTCATTGGGAAAAAACAAGTCTCAATTTGAATGGTACCCAAACCTCTTGACAATTACAATTTTGTAAAACTCCTGAAATGTTCCACCAACGAATAACAATTAATTCATAATATTTGCCAATTTTAATCCAATCATGCTCAAATTTTGACACTTCATTTAACTCTATTACTTGTAATGCACAATTGATCCTACAGGGCTTAAAAGCTGTTCTTTAAGCCCGTGCAATCATTGTACACCGAAAACTTCATGATCTCATTCCTGTCAATCATAACAATGTCATGATTTTAAAATCATTATCATAACGATTATCATTATTATCATAATCATTCAAAGAGAGAGAGAAAAAAATGGATAGAAAAAAACAGGAGAGAAAAAGTGAACGGGTTGAGAGGAGGGGGGTGGGAGGGAGGGAAGGGGGGTGGGAGGGAGGGAAGGGGGGAGGAAGGAAGAGGGGGGGGGAGAGAAACAGGTAGAAGACAGGTGAGAGAGGTAGGAATGGCGAGGGAAGAGAGGAGGGAAGAGGGGAGGAAAAAGGGTGGGGCGGAGGAGTAGGAGGAGGGGTAGGATGAAACGAGGGAGGAGAAAGCTAGGGGGGAGGATGGGGCGGAGGCGGAGGAGATTCATAGATTACATGCATCAGCATATTATTGAAACCCATTGGAACAAACGAAGCATTCAGAATCCAAAATAAATTTTCACAGCATGGATTGAAAACATTATACCAAACATTATTGGGTCAACACTTCATTTCATTAGCTCTTGTATGAGCCTCAACCCAAGTGAGATCAAGTGAGAAATGAAGAGAGATAAAGGGAGACAGAAAGATTGAGAGGGAGAGAGGGAGAGAGGGAGAGAGGGGGCACACAAAGAAGGAGAGAGAGAGAGAAGGGAAAAAAAGAACAGGAGAGATGATCTCTAATAATACTGATGACAAAAGACAGGAGTGATAACACCTATGTGACAGGTGTGATAACTTAATGCTATCACAAACATCACCTTGAATTAAAATGAAGTAATGTAGCAATGAGCGGAGACAGACAGAGAGACTTGGTGATGAAAAAGGAGAGAAAAAAAATTATGGAATTTTCATTCAATGGCCCTGCAATATAAAAATTCTACATACACGTAACATGGAATTCCCTCTTATCAATTTTTTATCCCAATCGGGTAAAATTTAACTATCATCCAACATGGCCGCTGGAATAAAACCCTCAAAAAAAATATTTTCCTAATCGGGATTCAGATATAGGGATGATTACAGGTCAAAGTGTCATATTACACAAAGAGCGGGGGGGGAGGGGTTGGGGGGGGGAAAGGGGGCGGGGGGGAGGGGTTGGGGGGGGAAGGGGGGCGGGGAGCCAGGAATACAGGAATACAGGTAGATTGGGAGAAGAAGAAGAAGAGAAAAAGATAAAAGCATTTGCTACCTGGAACCTTTCAAAACACATGCATCCTGATCCCAAAGAGGCACAATGCATGGTCATACCATTGGACCACTCCTCTCAATAGGAGTGAGACCCCTTGATCCACTGACAGGGAAAAAATTACTCCTGTCAGGTAGCCAACGTAGGTTTTAGCATTCTCCCAAAAAAAGAAAAAAAGCACGTCAGCTTTTCCCTTACTCAAACGACATCACTATCACCCATCACTCAATACAGTTAAGATGAGATGATGATGAGGAGGTGTGAGAAGGGTGAGGTAAGGGTAAGTTAAGGTTGGGGTGGGGGTGGGGGGTAAGGTGGGGGTGCGCAGAGATCAGGATGTGGTGGGGGTAGAGACGCGGTGATGGGGGAGGAAGGGGGTCGGGGGGGGGGGGGGGAGAAGGAGTGAGAGAGGGACAAAAAAGACAGAGTGTACATTTGAGAAAAGAAAAAAAACATTTCCGATCCCGTTCGTAATTTGTCGACAGGAAAAAAATGAAATCATTTGCCATTAATTGTGAATTTAAATTTCCCTGTCATTTCCCTGCATTTCCCTGTCATGCCGTTGAATTAACACCCAGTGGGTTGACTTAACCTCTCATCCTTCCAAGGTTAGCAAATTCATCCAAGTACATTCACCCATACAATGTCATGTACACACAATCAACCTCTCATCCTTCACTTTCACACATCACTCGACGGCTTTCCCATACTCGTTCGTTTCACAAATTATGTACGCAAAACGCTGCGAAATTATAAAACTTCGCACCGAAACCCATCTACTTTGCATATTTCATACAGACTGACAGACAAACCTCAGATGACCGTCCAAAAAATGAATTGATGGTGCACTTCATCATTCATTTTCTGGCAGGACATCGTAAGAGTCTAGTCTCCACTCGAATTGCACTAGTTCTGTGCACATCTGACCAATCACACACACGAACGTGTGTAAAATGCAGACGTGCATCAAAACCGCCTACGGGGCTATCAAGCCACGCACTTCCTGACTGATTAATATACGTATTTACAAAAAGTCGTAAAAATATCGAATAGTCGCTAAAAAAAGAGGGAAAAAAATCGTTTTTTTTTTTTGTTTTTTTTCTGCCGCAGCATCCGTCATTCTGTCCGCTCCTCCGCCGTGACCAAATCGAAATAAAGGGAGCTCAACCATAAAACAGCGCATTTAATGGCACATGCAATAGGAACTCAACGCAATTACGACTCGGCCAGAAAAACGAGCAGATTTCGCAGGACGTCAGCAACGTTTATCGTAACAAAAAATCGCAATTTATATGTATAAAATGTATGTACAGTATACACCTCAGGTCGACCTTTATTTACATAATGTACAGTAGTACACCATATCAGTGGTTCTTCATGAAAGCACAGCACCCTTTCTAAGGACAAAAAGCCTTAGTGGTTCTTTGTGACGATTGCATGGCACCCTCTCTGAAAATGTGTATACATTTGTAGTACAGGGCTTTCTACATCTACACATGCCTTGTGGATTTCGCCCACCGACCACACTTAATTGAGCTAATAAATATTTAACAATAATTTAGCAGGTCCTTTATATCGTCTGTAAAGACCAACAAGAAGCACACTCACCCTGGACCTGGAATGGTCTTCCCGTCGAACTTCACAGTTGATATCGCCGTAGGGCTACCAAAGTGACTTCGGAATTCCACTGGAGCGAGATGAAAGCAGCTAAGATCTACTTAAGGAGAGAAAGCTCCGAGGACAAAAATCAGAGAGAGCTGAAGGAAGAAGGGAGACGACGCGACGCGTCATGTGTTTTTAGCCGCGTCGCAGACTCTGCTCATAGAGTGCACTCTGCTGTTGTTGTTGTTGTTACCACCTCTTCTTCTTCTTGTTCTTGTTCTTGTTCTTGTTCTTGCAGAGAAGACAAAACCTCAAAGCTCCACCCATTCTGGGAGAGCCTTCATATAAACAAATATCCACCATTTTATTAACTCGCACAGCTTTGAGGCCTGTTTTGTAGGCCCGTGGTGTCTTCCTCTCACACAGTTTTCTTTCAAATCAAATTCGATATATCATTTCATTTTTCACAGTCGCCAACATAGTTTTAGACTCGGTTGAAAAAAAACGGGAAGAAAATCCGATGAAAGTTGCCCTTTATAGAACGAAATGAATTCTCAAAGGCCTGTAACTTCAAGTCCATTGACATTTATTTTTTTTAATCGCGGAATTCTCAGTCATACACCGCCCGAAATAACAGACGGGAAAATGCCGAGATATATATATATATATTTTGTTTAAATCGCGGCATGCCCTGTCATACACCGCCCGAAATAACAGACGGGAAAATGCCGAGATATATTAAAAATTCGTCCATTTGATGACAATCGTCACGATGAAATATTTAATTTATTCGTCGTCACAATAATGTGGAGAGAGGAGCATAGCTTCGTTCACGTGTCGCCACACACGGGAAATTGCCGAGATATATTTTTTTACAATCACGGCATGGTCAGTCATACACCGCCTGAAATAACAGACGGGAAAATGCCGAGATATATTAAAAATTCGTCGCCACACACGGGAAATTGCCGAGATATATTTTCACTTTGCACAAAAATAACATCAAGTAATCGAATCAATAGGAATGTCCTATGCCTATAACATCGACGTTTTCGGCACAGCTGCATCTAGGCATTGTGTAACATCGACGCGGCTTTTGTTTTAATTAAAACCTTTTGTACTTGTTATTTATAAAGTGCAACTGTATTTTCGTGTAAATATTCTTTGCAAGATTTAAATAAATCTATATTTAAACTGAGTGAGTTTTCATGAGTCTCATCGAGTTTTTGGCTGAGAAGTGTCCAAAAACGATGTCACAACAAAGTTCCCTGACATCACTCTCACACCATCACGTTCCACAGATGCCCCAATGGTTGACCGGTGGGCTATCTCATTCCTGTCCTTTCGGTTTGACCCGCGTCCATAGACGAGCACAGCATGGCAGGTCACCACATGCCAGCTGTCCCAGAGTCTCAGGGAGAGGGTGCCAGGCCGCATGCCCGGGTGGTCATTACATCAGGCCCAAGTTGGCCGTCCGCAGTGCCACTGAGGGAGCTGCGCTCCAACGCGAGTCGAAAGAAGTGACGCGACCAAAGACGGAATTCGTCCGAGTTGCTTTATTAAAACAAAACAGCTCAGGTATTCTGACAAAAGCCCGTTTATCGGGCAGCAATATATATACACATTTATGTCGGGAAGTTTGCCCGGCAAAAGCTATACCGGGCATGCCCGGGTGTCAAGGGCGAGCCTTGCAAAGGCGAGTCTGGACCTGCCCGGGCGTGTTTGGCTGCGGCCTGGCAAGTCGAGGCTGGGCGTGCCCGGGCGCTCTGGACAAGCACTGGAACGGCGAGAGCGGGCATGCCCGGACACTCTGGGCGAGCCCTGGAAAGGCGATAGCGGGCATGCCCGGACGCTCTGGGCGAGCCCTGGAAAGGCGATAGCGGGCATGCCCGGACGCTCTGGGCGAGCCCTGGAAAGGCGATAGCGGGCATGCCCGGACGCTCTGGGCGAGCCCTGGAAAGGCGAGAGCGGGCATGCCCGGGAAAGACGAGACCGGGCGTGCCCGGGAGGTTCGGGCGTGCCCGGGAACAGTGAGTCCGGGCATGCCCGGGAGAGGCGCGTCTGGCCGTGTTCTGGCCGGTGCAAGGCGATTGTGTGCATCCAGCGGTAACCGCTACACACGCCCCTCCAGAATCGACCTGCACCGGCAGGGTCAATTTAAGGGGGGTCCGGATGACCCGGTCGAAGCGACCCCTGGAGGGTCGTGGGGAGGGGTCCGACGTGGTGGTGGGTGGTCGAGCGGGGGGAACTGTGGACGGGGGGCGGCCTCGCCGCGGAGGAAGGGCCAACCGTGGTGGTCGGTCGACGTCCATGTGCGCCGGTTTGAGGCGGTCCACAGAGATCCGGTCCGACCGGCCGCCAACGTCGACGACAAAGGACTTGTCGCCCCGTCGCAGGACCCGGAAGGGCCCGTCGTACGGCGGCCGGAGTGGCCCCCGGTGCGCGTCATGACGCACAAAGACGTACTCCGCTGTGCGAAGCGCCGGGGGGACGTAGGACTGGGGGCCACCGTGGCGGAACATTGGCACGGGGGCAAATCGGCGGGCGGCCTCCTGGAGGTCCGAGCGCTGGTGTGCGGCGGACCAGGGACTGGTAGCGTCGGGCACGAACTCGCCCGGGACGCGGAGCGGCTGGCCGTAGACGAGCTCGGCGGCGGACGCCTGGAGGTCCTCCTTGGGGGCCGTGCGGAGCCCCAAAAGGACCCACGGCAGCCGGTCGGTCCAACCGTCGTCCTGAAGGCCGGCCATGAGTGCGGCCTTCATGGAGCGGTGAAACCGCTCGCACAACCCGTTGGCTTAGGGGTGGTAGGCCGTGGTGCGGTGCAGCGTGACCCCCAACGAGCGGGCGACCGTGCCGCAAAGTTCGGACATGAACTGTGGGCCGCGGTCGGACGAGATGTCCGCCGGTGCGCCGAAGCACGCGACCCAGGTGGCGATGAACGCCTGCGCCACGTCGGTGGTGGTGGTGGAGGTGAGGGGCACGGCCTCCGGCCACCTGGTGGTCCTGTCCACCATGGTGAGCAGGTGGGTGAACCCCCGCGATGAGGGCAGGGGACCCACCAGGTCCACGTGGACGTGGTCGAAACGCCGTGCAGGCACGGTGAAAGGTGCCAGCGGGGCCTGGGTGTGGCGGTGGACCTTGGCCCGCTGGCAGGCCGTGCAGGCGTTGGCCCAGTCGCGGACGTTCCGTCGAAGGCCGTGCCAGATGAAACGCGCCGACACCAGCTTCTGAGAAGCTTTCCGGCCCGGGTGAGAAAGGCCGTGGATGGAGGCGAAGATGCGGCGCTGCCAGGAAACGGGCACGATGGGGCGAGGCTGGCCCTGGGAGACGTCGCAGAGCAGGACGGTGCCCGCGAAGGGGATGTCGGCCAGGCGGAGGCCCGTGTCCGCCGCCCGGAGGGCCTGCACCGAGGTGTCGGTGGTCTGGTCGGCCGCCATGAGCGTGAAGTCCACGCCGAGGTGGACCGCATTCGCGCTGGCCCGAGAAAGACAGTCGGCCACAGCGTTGTCTTTGCCGGCGACGTGCCGGATGTCCGTGGTGAATTCCGACACGGTGGAGAGGTGGCGCTGCTGGCGGGCCGACCACGGCTCCGTGACTTTGGCCATTGCGTAGATCAACGGCTTGTGGTCGACGAAAGCCGTGAACGGGCGGCCCTCCAGGAGGTGTCGGAAATGGCGAACGGCCAGGAATAGACCGAGCAGCTCGCGGTCGAACATGCTGTATTTTAACTCGTTCGGCCGGAGCTGCCGGCTGAAAAAAGCGAGTGGCTGCCAAACCCCGCCCACCCATTGTTCATGGACGGCGCCCACCGCGTAGTTGGAGGCGTCCGTAGTGAGGGCGATGGGCGTGTTGAGCACCGGGTGAGCCAGCAGCGTTGCGTCGGCGAGGCCCCGTTTTGCGCTCGCGAAGGCCGCGTCCATGGCCACGGACCAAACGATGTCATGCTTGGCCGGCTTGCCCCGGAGGGCCTCGTAAAGGGGCCGCATGAGCTGAGCAGCGCGGGGCACGAATCGGTGATAAAAATTCACCATGCCGAGGAACTCTTGTAGGGCCTTGATGGAACGGGGACGCGGGAACGTGGTGATGGCCTCGACCTTGGTCGGCAGCGGCACGGCCCCGGTCTTGGTGATGCGGTGGCCCAAAAAGTCAACGGTCGTCGTGCCGAAGTGGCATTTGGCCGGGTTGACAATTAAGCCGTGCTCGCTGAGGCGACCGAACAGTTTTTTATTTATTTATTTTTTTTTTTTTTTTTTTTGTATACAAAATCGAGGCTCGTGAAAGAGCGTTCGGAGGTGGAGGAGGTGCTCGGCGCGGGACGTGCTTGCGACGAGGATGTCGTCCAGATAGACGAAAAGAAATGGCAGGTCGTGCAGCACGCCGTCCATTAAGCGCTGGAACGCCTGGGCCGCGTTCTTGAGGCCAAACTGCATCCTCAAAAATTCGAACAGGCCGAACGGCGTGATGACGGCCGTCTTCGGGACGTCGGCCACCCGGACAGGTACCTGGTGGTATCCCCGTATCAGGTCAATTTTGGAAAATATGACCCATCCCGCCAAACGGGCGGAAAAGTCCTGGAGGTGCGGGATCGGGTACCTGTCGGGGGTGGTAGCGTCGTTGAGGCGGCGGTAGTCGCCACACGGGCGCCATCCGTCCCCCGGCTTTGGCACGATGTGCAGTGGTGAGGCCCATGCGCTATTGGAGCGCCGCACGATGCCGAGGTGCTCCAACGCGTCAAACTCGGCCTTTGCCACGGCGAGCTTGGCCGGGTCGAGGCGGCGGGCCCTGGCGTAGACCGGCGGGCCCGTAGTGGGTATGTGGTGCTCGATCCCATGCCGCACTGCGACGGCCGAAAACGTCCGCCGTGTGAGGGCCGGGAATTCCGCGAGCAGGCGAGCGAACTCGTTCGCCGTCGGGAGGGCGCACGCCAGTTCGGTCGGCGTGGAGCTGCTCATCGTGCACGCCAGGGAGCTGAAGGTCTCGGCGTTGACAAGGCGACGACATTTGACGTCGACCAGCAGCCCGTGCGCGCAGAGGAAGTCGGCGCCCAGCAAAGCCATAGGGACGCAGGCGGTCACAAAGGTCCACTGAAAGCGCTGGCTGCCGAAGCAGATGGTGACGTTGCGCGGGCCGAAAGTGCGTATGGCCGAGCCATTAGCAGCGACCAAAGAGGGGCCGCAAACGGCGTCCCGCCTGTCCTGCTCGGAGGCGGGTATGACGCTCAGTTGGGCGCCGGTGTCACAAAGGAAACGCCGCCCGGACGCTTTGTCCCGAATAAAAAGCAAGTTGCCCGAGTGGCCGGCGCTCATGGCTGGGAATGAATGCTGGCCCGGCCGTTTCCCGACTTGCCGAAAGTGCACGGGGGTCGGCACGTCCGAGCCTTGTGTCCGAACCTGGCGTGGTAATAACACCACGCCTGGTCAGGTGGAGGCCCCGGCCGTCATGTCGGAAGCGGTCGGTGCGGCGTGGCGGCCACCAGTTTCACCGGCAGTTCGGCCTCCAACCGCGCAGGGCGCTCGGGCGTCGTGGGCGTCGCCTCGGACGGCGGCAGGCTCCAGGTAGCCGCGCCGATGTGTTGGCCCACCGAGGAGATCTTATCGGCTTCCCTGGCGAGGGCGCGGGGATCGGTGATCGACGTGCCAGCCAGGGCGAGGCGTACCGGGTGAGGCAGCTGGCGAAGGAACAACTCGCGGAACAGAAAATCCGGAGAGTGCTCACCGAGCAGCGAGAGCATATAGTCCATGCGCTCGGACGGGCGCGTGTCGCCGAGCTCGGGCAGATCGAGCAGGTGCCGTGCGCGTGCCGCCGGTGAGAGGGCGAAAGCGTCGAGGAGGAGCGTCTTCAGCGCGTCATACTTGTCGGCAGCGGGCGGGTGCTCGAGGAGGCTCAGGGCACGGGCCGCGGTGGCGGAACCGAGCGCTGCCACGACGTGGTGGAAGCGGGTGTCGTCCGCGGTGATGCCTCGCAGGGCGAACTGGGAGTCCGCCTGGGCGAACCAAACAGCCGCGTGAGCCTCCCAGAAGGTAGGCAGTTTAAGAGTCACTGCCGTGTCCATGTCGGTAGGTCACCAGTGAGGGAGCTGCGCTCCAACGCGAGTCGAAAGAAGTGACGCGACGAAAGACGGAATTCGTCCGATTTGCTTTATTAAAACAAAACAGCTCAGGTATTCTGACAAAAGCCCGTTTATCGGGCAGCAATATATATACACATTTATGTCAGGAAGTTTGCCCTGCAAAAGCTATACCGGGCATGCCCGGGTGTCAAGGGCGAGCCTTGGAAAGGCGAGTCTGGACCTGCCCGGGCGTGTTTGGCTGCGGCCTGGCAAGTCGAGGCTGGGCGTGCCCGGGCGCTCTGGACAAGCACTGGAAAGGCGAGAGCGGGCATGCCCGGACGCTCTGGGCGAGCCCTGGAAAGGCGATAGCGGGCATGCCCGGACGCTCTGGGCGAGCCCTGGAAAGGCGATAGCGGGCATGCCCGGATGCTCTGGGCGAGCCCTGCAAAGGCGATAGTGGGCATGCCCGGACGCTCTGGGCGAGCCCTGGAAAGGCGAGAGCGGGCATGCCCGGGAAAGACGAGACCGGGCGTGCCCGGGAGGTTCGGGCGTGCCCGGGAACAGTGAGTCCGGGCATGCCCGGGAGAGGCGCGTCTGGCCGTGTTCTGGCCGGTGCAAGGCGATTGTGTGCATCCAGCGGTAACCGCTACACCACCACCAAAGCGCGACCCACAACACCTCCCCCTAGTGGTCCTCAATATAAGCCATCCCAGGCTTGATAAACCACCTCGGACCCCCTGGAGGTCTTAACCCCCACCAGGGTCCGGTGACCCTGCCGGCCAGAGCCACCGGCTTGGGCGGCACCCCGACGGACAAGGGATGCCATATTCCACCAGACCCCCCGTGGGGCCCAGGTCGTACCATGACACCCATGGCTGGACCCACGTCCAAATCTCGCCAGCACAGCCCCCCAGCTGGCTGGCATACTCAAATTTTCAAAGGGGCAACTTTTCCCCGAGGCCATCCCGAATGACCTCCAGTGGTCCACATTCCACAGCCCGGGGGCCAACTCCAACCATGGCTGCTCCACATAAAACTCCCATTTAAATCTAAATTTCTTTCTCCTTTAAAAAATTTTCATTTCCACTGCCAAACCGCAGCTGCAAGTAACAACTCCCTCAGGTTGTTCTGCCCCTCCCTGCAGCTGTTCCACATTCCCTATGGAAACCAAATCTTCAGAGGCTCGATCTCCCGATCCCTCTCTGTCCTAATCCAGCCCGGAGCCAACACACTCCCCCAACTGGTTCTGTAATTTTGGAGCCTCCATTACCATATCGTAGTGTACGGTGAGGGTCCTCTCGGTCACCACAACCACCTCCTCGGACCGACTTACCTCATCACCCAGACTCCTTTGGGCCTGAACAACCCCTACCTCTATGGGACTGTCCCAGGTCTCCAGCCGCTGGGTCACATCATGCTCATCATTATTACACATCAATTCTGGCCCTGACAGGCCTTCCCCAATAAATAACCGGTCCGGCTCCACCACACGGACCCCCAATAATGTTATCCCCTCTTGCTCTGAACCACCGCCCTGGCACAGCAAGGATCCAAATCCATCCCCCTGTTGGGGTGTTGTGGCATCCACCCGGTCCCGACAAATCTCTAGGCCAGCGGGTGGGAAACATTCCCTATTACAATTCTTACATTCCCTATTTCCTTCCATTGCCATTCCCGGTGCAATTCCCGGTGCAATTCCCTGCTCCTGAGCCACATGCACATCTGCATGGGCCGCACTCTCTCCCATTCCCAATTTGGCTTCCCACCGTTCCGATTGAATTTCTGCCACCCTTGGCTTCTCCTGGGCACGGAGGTATATAATATGGAGAGCCAATTGGCCACCTCGCAGCATTAGCCGCCGTGAAGCCACCGGAAATAGTCTGGCGGCCATATTGGGAAGCCGATCGTTTTGTAAACAAAGCCTGTCAAAGCAAAGGCGTGGCGTACTGATGATGCAGCTGGAGCGAATTTTAGGACCGCCGACTATTTAATTAATATAGAATACTAATATTTGAACTGATATTCTGGCTCAGAATCCCGTTCTTTAAGGAAATGGTGTTCATTAAGTTTGAAGTTGATTCTAGACGCATTTTTCCTGGGGAATCCAATGGTTTAGAGCTTGTTTGAAAAAAAAGTGCCCAAAATTACCGCTCGGTGTTCTTTATCGTTCTTCTCATGACCCAATCACCCACTAGTAGGAATAAGAATCCTGACATGTTACACCCCTGTTTAACTCCTGTCTTCACCTTGAACCATTCTGTTGTTTCACCTTGGTCGACGACCGCACATTGAAAGTCTTGGTAAAGGGCTTTTACAAGGTTCACTAATTTTCCAGGTATGCTGTATTTCTTCATTATGACCCAGACTTTCTCTGGGCAAGGAGTCGAAAGCTTTCTAGAAATCTATAAAATTGAGGTACATCGTCGTTTGCCATTCTTTGGCTTGTTCAATAATATTCCTCAATATAAAGATCTGATGTGTTGTCATGTTATATGATGTTACTTAATTCAGTCATTATATTGTAACTAAGATGTGTATGTTTCTATTACCGAGATGTTAGAAACCACGCAGATATAATAATAACCAGAGTTTATTCTACACTGACATGGGTCAGCAACACATCAACAGTGAGTCAGTCACATAAATGACATGAAACGCTGTCATGTAGTTAACCCACAAGCCTCACTGGTGAGCAAACAGGACCAGTTTGCAATATTTTTTCCTGATGCGCTCTTCCTTTATGTCATCATCGAGTGTTCTCACAACATGATGGAAACGTACCTCTCCACTCCACTCCTCTCCACTCCTCTTCTCCTCTCACCTCTCACCCTTCCCACCTCACCCCTCCCACTCTCTCGTCCTCTCCACCTCACCTCACCCACTCTTCCTCTCCACCTCTCACCCTCTCCATCTCACCTCCTCATCCTCTCCACCTCACCTCACCCTCTCAGCCTCTCCACCTCACCCCATCCTCTCTTCCTCTCCACCTCACGCCACCTCTCACCCTCTCAATCTCACCTCCTCATCCTCTCCACCTCACCTCACCCTCTCCACCTCACCCCATCCTCTCATCATCTATACCTCACCCAACCGTCTCATCATTTCCACCTCACCCCACTCACCCTCTCTTCCTCTCCACCTCACCCCATCCTCATCTATACCTCACCGAGCCGTCTCATCATCTCCACCTCACCCCACTCACCCTCTCCACCTCACCCCATCCTCTCATCATCTATACCTCACCGAGCCGTCTCATCATCTCCACCTCACCCCACTCACCCTCTCCACCTCACCCCATCCTCATCATCTATACCTCACCGAGCCAGCTCATCATCTCCACCTCACCCCACTCACCCTCTCCACCTCACCCCATCCTCTCATCATCTATACCTCACCGAGCCGTCTCATCATCTCCACCTCACCCCACTCACCTTCTCCACCTCACCCCATCCTCATCATCTATACCTCACCGAGCCAGCTCATCATCTCCACCTCACCCCACTCACCCTCTCCACCTCACCCCATCCTCTCATCATCTATACCTCATCCAACCATCTCATCCTCTCCACCTCACCCCACTCACCCTCTCTACCTCTCCATCTCACCTTCTCTTCCTCTCCACTTTACATCACCTTCTCTACCTCTCCACCTCACCTCACCTCTCATAACCGTCTCCTCCTCTCATAACCGCCTCCTCTCATAACCCTCTCATAACCCACTCCTCTCATAACCCACTCCTCTCATAACCCACTCCTCTCATAACCCACTCCTCTCATAACCCACTCCTCTCATAACCCTCTCATAACTCAATCATCTCATAATCCACTCCTCTCATAACCCACTCCTCATAACTCACTCCTCACATAACTCACTTCACAAATAAGACTCCTTACAGTCGGTAAGCATCCAAAATGAATCAGCTTCCCAATATGGCCGCCAAGCAACTTCCGCTAGCTTCAGCCGACAGCCGTCATTGGCTCTCCATATTATATACCTCCGTGCTCCTGGGCCCCAACGGCACCATTCGTTTGTCCTTCCCTCAACTCACTCGTCCCGGCATCCATTTTGTTAATCATTCGCTTCAAGTCTCCCTTCAATTCCCCTTTCATTCCCTTCAAGTCATTGTCTATTCCCTTTACTTCATTTTTCATTTCTCCCATCTCTCCTTTTAGTTCGTTTTTCATTCCCTCCATTTTATTGTTCATTCCATCCATTTTGTCATTTATTCCCCAAATTTCTGCATTGGTTCACTCACTGCTACTATTTATTAACTCCCTCATAAATTTCATTAAGGCCTGGCTGTCCATCGGGGCCGTCCCTCCGGCGGGGTGAAGTTCCACCACGACGCTCCACCCCAGCTACGTCTGACTCACCCCCAATGCTTCCCGCATCTTTCATTCTCCTTTCCTCCATACTGCTTACCTCTTCCATCCGTAAAGAGGAGGTCGCTTTCCCGCACGGCTTCTACCTCAGATGTCGATCTAAATTTAATGACGCACCTTTCGCGTCGTGCAAGCCCAATCGACGAAATAATTTATCGTCTCGGACTATGAAAAATTTTCGTCCAAATGTCGGGCGCGATGTACGCCCAACCATGTTTATGTCTCGCCGCAGACAAAAAAATTTTGTCCGACGGGCCCAGATCCTCACTCTTGACACCAGTTGTCGCTCGGACCCTTCGGTTAACACCAGGGATCACGGATGGACCAGAACGGAATTACTGGAGGCGACGCTCAAATACGGATTTTGCTTTTGTAGCGCGGGAAGGAGAAGGGAAGAGGAAGCTGCGGTAAAAGCGCGTACCTGTGGAAGGCGAACGAACTCAAATGGCACAAGATTTGCAGGGAATGGAAAATAATACAAGGGTTTATTTGTAAAGGTCGGGACAGGGAAAAGCACGCGCCGGTAATAAATATCCTAATCGGGATGTCCCCACACACAGATTTCGGATACGAGATGAGGGAATACGAATGACGAAAAGAACCGTTCGTTATGGTGTGTATGTGGTGTGCGGTCTTATCTGTGGTCATCTTGTCCCCACTTGGCTTCAACCTCCGGCGTGGAGGAACCCTCCGTCTGCCTCGCACGCTTTGCTAGGCCCGAGCCAACGCTCTCTCTGTTCGTACACGAGGTCCCGCCCGTTCACAGCACCGAAAGCACCGAGCACCGCTCCAAGCACCACGCAGATGGTGAACCAACGACCACCAGGACCTCTCAAGACCAATAACAATAAGGGAAGCGCAGAGAGCACAAGACGTCGTGCAGCGTCGAGACAGCCAGAGAGGGACGTGCAGCACAAGAGGCAGCGAAGAACCCCAAAACTAGAGCTGCTGAAGATGTCGTGCAGCACCTTTTATCACCTTGCGTCCACTCTCCTCCGATGTTCCCTCTTGCTGGTGCCCTCTCATTGGCCGAGTCCCTCCTATCTGGTGTTGCTCGCCCTGATTGGCTGGAGGTTTGTGCCTTCCACGCCAACCAACCACCCGTTCCCTGTGGCGTGGTGATAGCTCGTGTCACTCTATGGTGCTAGGCCTGCCGGAGGTGTAGCTGGCTGCGGCCCCTGCGGCGGTGCCCCAAACTGGCCTATTGCCTGTTTTCTTCCGAAGTCCTTGTCAGGGAAGGGAATTGAATTAATGTGTGCACAACAGGGCCTGTCTAAGTGTCTACAGGGTATGCATTGCCATAAGGGACAAGGGTTTGATTCCCAGGTGTGACACACAGGGGATTATCTTAATCCCTACACTATCTAACACTCGAACATCCTGGTATGTTCACAGGTGTACTCTTATCCCGACAAACCGGACTACACACACAGAACGTATTACAGGTGGATTCCCTATCGCGACAGACAAAGCATGTTACCTATTCAGATTTACCTGACTCTAGATATTGCTCAACCCTCCCGACATAACAGTATTATTATGTCGTGTCTGCGCTCAGCGGCTCCACTGCGACCAGGGTGGTGAGCCTTCTCCAGGATCCTCCGGAGGGCGGTAAGTACGAGACGCGAAAGGTGCTGCTGCTCGAAACCTTCGAGCTCACTGAGGTCAAGCGCGCCCGTCAGCTCCTTTCTCTACCCGGTCTGGGCAACTCCAAGCCATCGGAGCTGATGGACCACATGTTGTCTCTCCTGAGCAGCCACCGACCATGTTTTCTCTTCAAGGAACTGTTCCTGCAGCAGCTGCCAGGACAGGTACGGTCAGCCTTGGCCAACTCGCCTGTTAAGGATTTCCGCGCCCTGGCCAGGGAAGCAGACAAGTTTTTCTCCGTCAGACAGCAATACAGTGTGGCTGCATGGGACCCCGGCCCCGTCGAGCCTATGCCGCTGGCGGGCACTGTGGCACTGGCCGCCATTACGGCCCAGCTGCGGAAGCCCCCAGGCTTGTGTTTTTACCACACAAGGTTTGCTCCCAAGGCCAAGGCATGCCGGCTACCCTGCAGCTTCAGCGAGTCGGGAAACGGGGTGGTAGGCGCTCATTAACTGCCATGAGCGTCGGCCGTTTGGGCAGTTTGTTGTTCATTTCGGACAACGACTCCGGATGTCGTTTCCTCTGTGACACAGGTGCGCAGGTGAGCATTCTGCCTGCGTCGGCATTGGACCGAGAGGCCGCGAGTCATGGCCCCACCCTGGAAGCCGCCAACGGCAGTGCCATTCAGACTTTTGGTAAACGGAACGTGGCACTGTGTTTTGGCGGGCAGCGGTTCACGTGGGATTTTGTCATGGCGATGGTGTCCACCCCCTTGCAGGGAGCTGATTTCCTCTGCGCCAACGGCCTATTGGTGGATGTTAAAAATCGGTGGCTCATTAATGTGGAGACATTCAGTTCTCTTCCATGCTCGCTGAGCAGGTCCGCCTCGACGAGGCTCGCTTGCACGCTCTCGACCTCTGATGAGTTCGCCCGCCTCCTCACCGAGTTCCCGGCCCTTACACGGCCCACATTTTCGGCCGTTGTCGTCAGTCACAGAGTGGAGCATCACATTCCGACCACCGGCCCGCCTGTCTACACCCGGGCCCGACACCTCGACCCGGCGAAACTCGCTATCGCAAAGGCAGAGTTCGACACGTTGGAGCGCCTTGGCATTGTGCGACGGTCCGACAGCCCGTGGGCCTCGCCTCTCCACATTGCGCTGAAGCCAGGTGGTGGTTGGCGCCCGTGCAGGGATTACCGCCGCCTTAACGACGCCACTACCCTCGACCGCTACCCAATCCCGCACATCCAGGATTTTTCTGCCCTCTTGGCCGGTAAAGTTTTTTTTTCTAATGTGGACCTCGTTCATGGTTACCACCAGGTCCCCGCCTGGCCACGGGACGTTCCTAAGACCGCGGTGATTACACCGTTCGGGCTTTTCGAATTCCTCCACTATGCCTTTTGCGCTCAAGAATGCGGCCCAGGCTTTCCAGCGCCTTATGGACAGCGTGTTGCGGGATTTGCCATTCCTGTTCGTCTACCTGAATGAATGGGATGGCAACATAGAGAGTAACCCAGTTTTAGGACCGGCAGAGAAGATAACTGAGAATGAAGTTGAGGAAGCGATAAAAGCAATGAAGAGTAGAAAAGCGGGAGGGCCGACAGGAGTTGTGGGAGATATGTTGAAGGCAGCAGGAAGTTGGGGTGTGAAGAGAATGACAGAGATCTGTAATCTGGTGGTGAAAGAAGGCCGCATTCCAGTGGATTGGGAACTGAGTACCCTCGTCCCTCTATACAAAGGGAAAGGTGACCCTCTGGAGTGTGGCTCGTACCGAGCGATGAAGTTATTGGAGCATGAAATGAAGGTATTGGAAAGGGTGTTGGAGAGGAGGATAAGGAAGAAGGTGAAGATCGACGAAGTGCAGTTTGGATTTATGCCAGGAAGAGGAACGACAGACGTGCTCTTTATTGTGAGGCAGTTGCAGGAGAGGTACATGGAGAAGAGGAAGAAGTTGTTTCTTGGGTTTGTTGATCTGGAGAAAGCATTCGACAGGGTTCCACACGAAGTAGTGACATGGGCATTGAGGACGTTAGGAGTGGAGGAATGGTTGATCAGAGTCGTGAAGGCAATGTACAAAAGAGCGCGCACAGCTGTAAGGACGAAGAACGGGAAGAGGGGTGAGTTTGAGGTGAAGGTGGGAGTGCATCAGGGGTCGGTACTAAGTCCACTACTATTTGTAGCTGTGATGGAGGTGCTGGCTCAGAACATAAAGGAGGGTTTACCGTGAGAGTTGTTGTATGCAGATGATCTGGTGTTGATTGCGGAAAGTATGGATGGACTGAAGGAAAAGATGAACAAGTGGAAGGAATGTATGGAATGTATGAAAAGGTCTGAAGGTGAATATCGGAAAGATGAAGGTGATGGCAAGTGGTAAAGCATGTGGTGAGGTGGAAAGAACTGGGAAGTGGCCATGTGCTGTGTGAAGGAAGGGTGTCGGAGTGAACTCCATTCAATGTACAATGTGCGCTGAGTGGGTTCATCAAAAATGTAGTGGTCTGTGAGGGTCATTAACCAGTGTGGCAGCTACATTCAAATGTAAGTTGTGCACAGAGGGAGCTGCAGATGGAGGAAATGTTGAGTTGGATCTTGGAGACGGCGTGAAGCTGGAAGGTGCGAAAACATTTTGCTACCTCAGAGACATGCTGAATGGAGAAGGTGGAGCAGACTCGGCAACGGTTGCTCGAGTGAGATGTGCATGGAAGAAGTTTCGGGAACTGAGTGGCGTGCTGATGAGGAGGGGAGTGTCGTTGAAGCTGAAGGGAAAGTTGTATGCTGCATGTGTGAGAAGTGTTATGATTTATGGGAGCGAGACATGGGTAATGAACGTAGAGCAGCAACGAAGGCTGGAAAGGTTGGAAATGCGAATGGTTCGGTGGATGTGCGGAGTATCGTTGAGAGAGAGGAAGACAAATGATGAATTGTGAAAGATGATGGGAATAGAGCCTGTGATTGATGCTGTGAAGAGAAACAGTTTGAGATGGTTTGGTCATGTGTTGAGGAAGGATGAAAGTGACTGGTTGAGAAGAGTGATGGAAATGAATGTAGAAGGAAGTAGAGGATGGGGAAGACCGAGAAAGACTTGGCTAAAGATGGTGGAAGAAGACATGCGGGCAAGGGGGTTAACAAGGAGAGATGCAGAAAATAGGGCAAAATGGAGAAGATTGTCATGGGGACCGCAAGGCTAACCCCTGCTCTAGCAGGGAAAATGGCCTTAAAATGCATGTTGTTGTTGTTGTTGTTGTTCGTATACCTGGACGATATCCTCATCGCCAGCGCTTCCAGGACGGAGCACATGCTTCACCTCTGAGCGCTCTTTGAACGCCTCAGTCATCACGGCCTGATCATTAACCCAGACAAGTGCCTGTTCGGGGTGGCCTCAATTGACTTTCTCGGCCACCGCATCACGAGGGAGAGGGCCATCCCACTGCCGTCTAAAGTGGAGGCTGTGAAGGGTTTTCCACGCCCCCTCACCGTCAGGGCCCTGGTAGGAGTTTTTGGGCATGGTGAACATTTACCATCATTTCGTGCCCCATGCGGCCCAGCTGATGCGGCCCCTTTATGAGGCCTTCAAGGGCAAGCCTACCAAATGCACCATCGAGTGGATCGAGGAGATGGCCAAGGCTTTTACGGATGCTAAACTGGGCCTCGCCAGCGCAACCATGCTGGCGCATCCGTCGCCCGATGCACCGATTGCCCTTACCACGGACACTTCGGACTACGCGGTGGGCGCCGTGCACGAGCAGTGGGTCAACGGGGCCTGGCAGCCGCTAGCTTTTTTTTAGCCGGCAACTCCGCTCTAATGAACGAAAGTACAGTACCTTCGATCGTGAGCTCCTAGGCCTCTACCTAGCTGTCCGCCACCTCCGTTACCTGTTGGAAGCCCGCCCATTCATGGCGTTTGTGGACCACAAGCCCCTGGTTTTTTCCATGGCCAAGGTCTCGGAGCCATGGTGTGCCCGTCAACAACGCCAGCTCTCCTTCATTTCCGAGTTCACGACGGACATCCAACATGTGGCTGGGAAGGATAATACGGTCACCGATTGTCTCTCCCAGTCCATAGCTGGCGCGGTTCACCTTGGCATCGACTACGCCTGCATGGCGGCCGATCAGATCTCTGACCCGGACGTCCAGGCAGGGCGGCGGTCACGGGGCTTTGACTGTCTGATGTGCCATTCAGGGACATGGGCACCACGCTACTATGCGACGTTTCTTTGGGACAGCCTCGCCCGGTCGTACCCACCAGCTGGAGATGGCTGGTGTTCGATGCCATCCACGGTCTTTCTCACCTGGGCAGGAAGGCGTCGCAAATGCTGGTGGCGGCGAAGTTCGTTTGGCATGGGCTCAGGAAGGATGTGCGCGACTGGGCCAACACCTGCGTCGAGTGCCAACGCTCGAAGGTGCATCGCCATACCCAGGCCCCATCGGCGCCATTCACAGTGCCCGAGCGACGGTTTTACCATGTTAACGTGGACATGGTGGGGCCCCTTCCCCCCTCGCGGGGATTCACCCACCTCCTCACGATGGTCGATAGGACCACCAGGTGGCCAGAGGCCGTCCCGCTTACATCTACGACGTCTGCTGATGTGGCCCGGGCGTTCATCGGCACTTGGGTTGCCCGTTTTGGCGCTCCCTCGGACATCTCTTCAGACAGGGGGCCCCAGTTCACGTCAGAGCTCTGGGCTGCTGTTGCCCAGGGGTTGGGGGTAAAGCTCCATTGCATGACTGCATGTCATCCCCAGGCTAATGGATTGTGTGAGAGGTTCCATCGCTCTATGAAAGCTGCTCTCAGGGCCAGCCTCCGGGATGACAGTTGGGCCGACAGACTCCTGTGGGTAATGTTGGGCCTCAGGACAGCCCCTAAGGAAGACCTCCAGTCCTCATCTGCTGAGCTCGTCTAAGGCCAGCCGCTGCGGGTTCCCGGGGAGTTCATTCCTGATGCCACAAGCCCCTGGTCCGCTGCCCGTCAGCGGTCGGTTCTCCGGGAGAATGCCAAGATGTTTGCACCGGTGCCCACATCTCAACATAGTTTGCCTCAGGCCCATGTCCCGCCGGATTTACGTACAGTGGAGTATGTCTTTGTTCGCCATGACGCACACCGGGAGCCGCTTCGGCTGCCTTATGACGGGCCTTTCTGCGTTCTCGAGGCCGGGGACAAGTCCTTCATGGTCGACATCGGGGGCAAACCGAACCACCTTTCGGTGGACCGCCTCAACCCGGCTCACTTGGACCTGGACCAGCCCCCTCGGTTGGCCCAACCCCCACGGCAGGGCCGTCCCCCATCGGGTAAGCCCCCGGTTGGCCCGCCTACCGCCAAGCCGCTAACAGTCCCTGCTCGGGTCATCAGGGGTCGTTTTGACTCGTTTTGACATCAGGGGTGGTTAAGGCCCCCCGAAAACCGACATTGCCCGTGCGAGTGAATTCTGGGGGGGGGGGGGGGGGCGCATGTGGGGGATACCTCATAGAGGCATATTTCACTACACGGGACCAGTGGGTCCTATTGACGGTATGGGCGTGGCGTGCGCTCGGGTGTTGGAGCCACGCCCCTTTAAGAGGATCGGGCGGAAGTCAGGGGGGATATAAAAAGACATGAGTTCCGGTCGGGTTTTAGTTCTGTGGAAATAAAGGAGCCTTGAACAAGTCAAGAAGTTTTTACCCTCTCGTTGTCGGCAACTCCTACATGTGGTTTAATTAATTTTTAAATTTTGTAAATTTATTTGTGTATGTGATGTCCACGTATTTTTTCATCCTTCATTGTGATGGCCACAGAAAATGAAGGACATTCTTGGGGAAAATGCCAGGAGCATAGAAAAGGCCCCTTTATATAAGGGTATGTGCCATGTGGTATGTATGTGGTATGTGGTATGTATGTGGTATGTGGTATGTATGTGGTATGTGGTATGTATAAGGGTATGTGCCATGTGGCAAAGTATAGGAAAGAAAGAACATTCCATAGGTTATAGAAAATGTCAAACAATACAAAACAAGCATTCTGAGTATTGCGCTGCAATACATGTCCCCTACCAAAGTTCAAAGTGCCATAACTTTGTCAAAAATGATCGAATATGCAAATTTATGCACGGTTGATGCTGGTTTTCAAACTTGATCTGAGGTATGCTGAGACGCGTGTGTGTCACGCCTCGCCTCTCTGATATGCCCGCTAGGTTGCTCCGTGGAGCAGCCTGCATGTATTGCACTGTGTGGTGTGTGAATTATATAATTACCAACTCATGGTCTGAGGTACTAGCGATTCAAGAGATATCCATTTTTTAAAATACTTTCATTTAATTAACGATATCTGCCAAACCACGTGACCTATCGCAAATTCCAAAAGGACATTTTAGTAGAAGTAGACTGACATGCTGAACAGATTTGTGAAGTTTCCCCTCGATTGGATCAAAAATGAGGGAGGAGCTCGGTTTTAAAGGTCCATGCTTAAAAACGTCATAACTCTGAAACCATGTGACGCATGACGTCATGGTCGCTGACTTTTTTGTTCGTCATGGGTATGCGATTCTGCCTGCAAAGTTTGGCCTCGATCTGTTCAGCGGTTGCAGAGAAAAAGGGTTTTCGAAAAATAATATGGCGGCCGAACCACGTGACCTGTGACGTCAAAATTACCATTAAAATATTCTACAGACCGAGTCCCCCCTACGGTGAAAATTTGATCTCAATCGGCCCTATTATTGCAGAGAAAATCTTTTTTAAAGGAAATTAAAACTTAAAATGGCACTGAGTTAAGGATCAACAGAATTATCAGAATTCCCAAAGTTCAAAGTGCCATAACTTGGTCAAAAATGATCGAAACGTCGTGAAGTTCGAACTTGACCTGTAACTTATCATGAGGAAACGATGTACCAAGTTTGAAATCATCAGCATTAAGAGTTCAGAAAAAAGTCCGGAAAACTGTTCTTTGCGGACGGACTGACAGACTGACAGACTGAGGGACGGAGTGTAAACCTATAGTCCCCTCCGGTGTACACCGGTAGGGGACTAATAAGGGGCATTCAAAAAATCTCGTGTGCATGTTGAACGAACTAATGTACACACGTTGGGTTCATGTTAAAGCGCGGTGTTACGCGTGCTACTTGTAAGCAAGGAGGAAGCGGACAACGCGGCAATTTGTAAGAGTCTTTATTTCAAGAGCTCACTGTAACACTGAGCTGCTCAGGGCTGCGCGCCCCGTGTATACCGTGAGGCCACGCCTCTCTCCCTGGCGTGGCCCACCCCCACTTGGTGTGCGGGGTGATGTCACCACGTCAGTGCTTTCGTGTCCGCCACAATGTGACATTTCGCTCCCAATCACAATTCGTACCAAGGGTTCACTTTCAACGGCTGGACATGATAGGCTATGGAAGATTGTGTTTACAAAGTCTGGAGGTGGAGGTGATGGTTCACGTTCTGTATCCATCACAGTTCCCAATGGAAGTAAAAAAAAAATAATCCGAGAATTGCAATGAACGTTTTTTCCATTTGTTTTGGAGAACGTTTTTACAGGTCTGCATACTGCATTACACCGTCATGGCTCCTACGAACTTCCGGTCAGTTAAAAAACTCAGGAATCGGGAGGAGGCCCAACCATTAGTGCGATTTTCAATGGATACTCGTCCTTTCATATTGATTGCTGCAAGGTTAGCAGCAAAATCGTAACCTTGGCTGCTGAGGTGTTGTGTAGAGGAAGAAGAAGAAGCTCAATTCCCCGCCCGGAAGTCGTTCTGTGAAGCATGCGGACGTGATGCGTTGACTGCTGAGGTGTTTGGTAGAGGAAGAAGAAGATCAAATCCTCTCCCGGAAGTCGTTCTGTGAAGCATGCGGATGTGACACGTCCTGGAGAGAAAGAAGAAGATTACAACGCCTCCCGGAAGTCTTTCTGTGAAGCATGCGGACGTGACGCGTTGTCACGTGGCGTGTGTACGATTGGGCGCGATGGACGAGTGTGTGGAGCGTTTGTTGGACGTGCGGGCGTTGAAGTTCGGGAGTTACAAGCTGCGGACAGGCCTTGTCTCGCCTGTGTACATCGACTTCCGCGAAATATTTGGGTGCCCTGACTTGCTGTGCCAGGTACGTGAACACCAGGTGGTGGTGGTGAACCGTTTGGTTCATGTGGCGATGTCATGGCGGTGACGGCGGTTGGATGGAGAATGGCCGCCTGTATCGTATGAAGTTGGCGTGTCGATTGGTGAGGAATCATTGAGCTGTTTACCTTTATCGAAGGATTCTTTGAGGGACACATTGCAGTTAAATAACCTGATCCGCAGGTAACTCGAGTTTTTCATCCCACGTGACCTTGTGATTCTTCATGTACAAAATACAGAACATGAGATGTCCCTTGTCCGTGGAATTGAACTCGTTTTGTCTATTGTTTATTGTTTACATTACGATAAAAACCGCTTAGACTATTCACACTCCTTGACGTTTTACACATTTTGTTGTTGGTTTTAAATGGATTGAATTGAGATTTTTTTTCTATCTCATTTACACATAATACCCCATAATGTCAAAGTGGAGTTTATTTTTTATTATAATTTTTCACAAAATAATTAGAAATAAAAAGTTTAGTTGTCTTCAGGCAATAAGTATTCAACCCCTTTGCTATGACATTGCAAATTGAGTTCAGGGGCATCCAGTTTCCTTTGATCATCCTTGATGTCTCTACAACTTGATTGGAGTCCACCTGTGGTCAATTCAATTGATTGGACAAGATTTAGAAAGAAACACACCTGTATATATGAGGTCCCACAGTTGACATTGTCAGAGCACAAACTCCACCATGCAGTGGAGCTGTGCGTATTTGTGTTTTTTTTGTTTTTTTTTGTATTTAAGATCGAGGCTCGTGAAAAAGCGAACATTAATCACACAAAAAGTCAAACCGACACATAAAACACAAAATAAGGGGAGCGGTAGACAAGATGGGGAGAGAGGGGGAAGGACACAAAAACAACATTTGAGAGCAGGGACATCGAGAGAACTGTGGAAGGGAGAGGGCTTGGGGGGAGGTGGGAGAGGTATAAAACACATGGACACTGCAAGGACTTCCAGGAAAGAAGACAAAAGTCACCTCAAAAAAGTGTATCTGGGGTGAATTAGTGGGGGTAGAAAAGATCAAGGTTTTGGATGGGAGAAGATAAGAGATGGTGGTGAACAGCTGTTTTAAAGACCTGGAGGGTGGAGTGGGGTAGAAGAGAGTGAGGGAGTTTGTTCCAGAGGTGGGAGAAAAGAGGAATGAAAGAGTGAAGGTGAGCAGAGAGCCTAGATTTTTTTTTTTGTATACAGAATCGAGGCTCATGAAAGAGCTAACATTTATCACACAAACAAATCAACCAGACAAACAAAATATATAAAAAGAGGGAGCGGTAGACAAGATGAGGAGAGAAGGGGAAGCACACAAACGCAACATTTGAGAGCAGGGACATCGGGAGATATGTGGAGGGAGAGGGCTTGGGGGGGAGGAGTCGTGGGAATGTGGGGGGGGGGGGGGGGGTGGGAGAAGTATAAAACACAAGGACACCAAGGACTTCCAGGAAAGAAGTTGGTATTTCCAAAAAGTGTATCTGGGGTGAAATTAGTGGGGGTAGAAAAGATCAAGGTTTTGGATGGGGGAAGATAAGAGATGGTGGTGAACAGCTGTTTTAAAGACCTGGAGGGAGGAGTGGGATTGAAGAGAGTGAGGGAGTTTGTTCCAGAGGTGGGAAAAAAGAGGAATGTTGAATGAAAAGAGGAAAAAGAGGAATGAAAAGAGGAGAGGAAAAGAGGAATTTTGGCAGTTTAACCATAAGAGGGTTGCTGGCAGATCTTGTGCGACCTGTAGGAATATTTGGGGGACAGAGCACAGACAGAGCTGGGGGAGCAAGGCCGGAGAGGAGTCTGTAGAAGACAAAGCCCACCAAACCTGCCTGCGGTGAGTGAGTGAAAGGCCCTTGGAGTTAGCTTCATCACAGGAGATTCCAATGATTCTGAAAGCTTTGGTTTCAACAGCGTGAAGCTGAGCTAAGTGTGAGGCAGGAGCACTGGCCCAGAGAGGGGGAACCGTATTCCATATATAACTCTGAGTATAACTCTGAGATAGAATTGTGAGGAGGCATAGATCTGGGGAAGGAGATGAAACAATTTGTAGGGTTTTGAAAGTTCCCAAGAGCACAAGAGCTCCATCATTAGGAAATAGAAAGAATACAATACTACCCAGACTCTTCCGAGCTCTGACCGTCCGACCAAACTGAGCAACCGGGCAAGAAGGCCCTCGGTCAGGGAAGTGACTAAGGACCCAATGACTACTCTGATAGAACTACAGAGTTCCTCGGCTGAGATGGTAGAACCTGATGGAAGGACAACAGTCTCCAGCAGTTCACAAATCTAGGCTTTACGGGAGAGTGACCAGACAGAAGCCACTCCTGAGAAAAAGATCACATGACAGCACACCTTGAGTTTGAAAAAGGCACATCAAAGACTCTGAGAGCATGAGGCAAAATATTCTGTGTTCTGATGAGATGAAAATTGAACTCTTTCACCTGAATACAAAGCGCTACGTCTGGAGGAAACCGAGCACAGCTCATCACCCGTCTAACACCATCCCTACTGTGAAGCATGGCAGCATCATACTATGGCGATGCTTTTCAGCGGCAGAGATGGGGAGACTTGTAAGGATAGAGGGAACAATTAATGGATCTAAATACAGGCAAATTCTGACTTGAAATACATTCTGATTTGCAGAGGAGAACAAAAGACCTGAGACTGAGGTTAAGATTTACATTCCAACAGGACAATGACCCCAAACATCCAGCCAAATCAACACTGGAATGGCTTCAGAACAAGAACGTGAAAGTCATTGAGAGGCCCAGCAAAAGCCCAGACTTTAATCCCATTGAGAATCTGTGGAAAGACTTGAGTATTGCTATTCACCGACGCTCCCCATCCAACTTGACAAAGCTTGAGTTAATCTGCAAGTCAGAATGGGAGAAACTCCCCAAATCCAGATCTGCAAAGCTGATACAGACGTACCCAAGAAGACTCCAAACTGTATTCCCTGCCAAAGGTGCTTCTACGAAGTATTGACTCAGAGGGTTGAATACTTATGGAAATTAGATATTTCTGTGTTTCATTTTTAATTGTTTTATAGAAATTTGTAAAAAAAAAAAAATTCCACTTTGACATTATGGGACATGATGTGTCGATCAGCCTGTATGAAGCCCTCTCTATGAAGCCTTTGTGCATGGACCGCTGACCTTGATTTGAGTACGTTGTGCCTTTCCAGCTTTCTGAGCTCATTTTTAAAGTGAGTAGAGAAGCACAGTACGAGTTAGTTTGTGGGGTTCCCTACACGGCACTGCCACTGGCAACATGTATCTCCATCACACACCACCTGCCAATGCTGGTTCGCCGCAAGGAAGCCAAAGATTATGGTAAAACTGCTTATTTCGCTTTTCCTCTTTCTTCCTCTCTACCCCTCTCCCTCCCACTACATCCTCTTCCTTCTCTCTTCACCCGTCCCACTCCCTCCCTGCAACTCTCTCTCCCTCTCTACTCCTCTCTTTCTCTCACTACAACCCCTGTCCCTCTCCCTCCCACAACACCTCCTCCCTCTCCCTCCATGCCTCCCACCCCCTCCACGCCTCCCACCCCCTCCACGCCTCCCACCCCCTACATCTCTCTCTCCCTCCCTACATCTCTCTCTCCCTCGACATCTCTCTCTCCCTCTCTCTCCCTCTCTACTCCTCTCCCTCCCACTACACCCCTCCCTCTCCCTTCACCCCTTCCACTCCCTCTCCACCTCTCTCCCTCTCCACCTCTCTACCTCTCTCCCTCTCCACCTCTCTCCCTCTCCACCTCTCTCCCTCTCTCCCTCTCCACCTCTCTCCCTCTCCACCTCTCTCCCTCTCCACCACTCCCTCTCCACCTCTCTCCCTCCCCACCTCTCTCCCTCCCCACCTCTCTCCCTCCCCACCTCTCCCTCCCCACCTCTCTCCCTCCCCACCTCTCTCCCTCCCCACCTCTCTCCCTCCCCACCTCTCTCCCTCCCCACCTCTCTCCCTCCCCACCTCTCTCCCTCCCCACCTCTCTCCCTCCCCACCTCTCTCCCTCCCCACCTCTCTCCCTCCCCACCTCTCTCCCTCCCCACCTCTCTCCCTCCCCACCTCTCTCCCTCCCCACCTCTCTCCCTCCCCACCTCTCTCCCTCCCCACCTCTCTCCCTCCCCACCTCTCTCCCTCCCTACCTCTCCACCTCTCTCCCTCCCCACCTCTCTCCCTCCCCACCTCTCTCCCTCCCCACCTCTCTCCCTCCCCACCTCTCTCCCTCCCCACCTCTCTCCCTCCCCACCTCTCTCCCTCCCCACCTCTCTCCCTCCACACCTCTCTCCCTCCCCACCTCTCTCCCTCCCCACCTCTCTCCCTCCCCACCTCTCTCCCTCCCCACCTCTCTCCCTCCCCGCCTCTCTCCCTCCCCGCCTCTCTCCCTCCCCGCCTCTCTCCCTCCCCGCCTCTCTCCCTCCCCGCCTCTCTCCCTCCCCGCCTCTCTCCCTCCCCGCCTCTCTCCCTCCCCGCCTCTCTCCCTCCCCTGCATCCCTCACCCACCCATCCACCCCTCGCCTTCCCCTCCACCCCTCGCCTTCTCCTCCACCCCTCGCCTTCCCCTCCACCCCTCGCCTTCCCCTCCACCCCTCGCCTTCCCCTCCACCCCTCGCCTTCCCCTCCACCCCTCGCCTTCCCCTCCACCCCTCGCCTTCCCCTCCACCCCTCGCCTTCCCCTCCACCCCTCGCCTTCCCCTCCACCCCTCGCCTTCCCCTCCACCCCTCGCCTTCCCCTCCACCCCTCGCCTTCCCCTCCACCCCTCGCCTTCCCCTCCACCCCTCGCCTTCCCCTCCACCCCTCGCCTTCCCCTCCACCCCTCGCCTTCCCCTCCACCCCTCGCCTTCCCCTCCACCCCTCGCCTTCCCCTCCACCCCTCGCCTTCCCCTCCACCCCTCGCCTTACCCTCCACCCCTCGCCTTACCCTCCACCCCTCGCCTTCCCCTCCACCCCTCGCCTTCCCCTCCACCCCTCGCCTTCCCCTCCACCCCTCTCCTTCCCCTCCACCCCTCGCCTTCCCCTCCACCCCTCGCCTTCCCCTCCACCCCTCGCCTTCGCCTCCACCCCTCGCCTTACCCTCCACCCCTCGCCTTCCCCTCCACCCCTCGCCTTCCCCTCCACCCCTCGCCTTCCCCTCCACCCCTCGCCTTCCCCTCCACCCCTCGCCTTCCCCTCCACCCCTCGCCTTCCCCTCCACCCCTCGCCTTCCCCTCCACCCCTCGCCTTCCCCTCCACCCCTCGCCTTCCCCTCCACCCCTCGCCTTCCCCTCCACCACTTCCCTTCCCCTCCACCACTTCCCTTCCCCTCCACCCCTTGCCTTCCCCTCCACCCCTTGCCTTCCCCTCCACCACTTCCCTTCCCCCCCACCCTCTCGCCACCCCCCCACCCTCTCGCCACCCCCCATCCTCTCGCCACCCCCCCACCCTCTCGCCACCCCCCCCACCCTCTCGCCACCCCCCCCCACCCTCTCGCCACCCCCCCACCCTCTCGCCACCCCCCCACCCTCTCGCCACCCCCCCACCCTCTCGCCATCCCCCCCACCCTCTCTCCACCCCCCCACCCTCTAGCCACCCCCCCACCCTCTCGCCACCCCCCCCCCCACCCTCTCGCCACCCCCCCACCCTCTCGCCACCCCCCCCCCACCCTCTCGCCACCCCCCCCACCCTCTCGCCACCCCCCCACCCTCTCGCCGCCCCACAGCCTCTCGCCGCCCCACGCCCTCTCGCCGCCCCACGCCCTCTCGCCGCCCCACGCCCTCTCGCCGCCCCACGCCCTCTCGCCGCCCCACGCCCTCTCGCCGCCCCACGCCCTCTCGCCGCCCCACGCCCTCTCGCCGCCCCACGCCCTCTCGCCGCCCCACGCCCTCTCGCCGCCCCACGCCCTCTCGCCGCCCCACGCCCCTCTCGCCGCCCCACGCCCTCTCGCCGCCCCACGCCCTCTCGCCGCCCCACGCCCTCTCGCCGCCCCACGCCCTCTCGCCGCCCCACGCCCTCTCGCCGCCCCACGCCCTCTCGCCGCCCCACGCCCTCTCGCCGCCCCACGCCCTCTCGCCGCCCCACGCCCTCTCGCCGCCCCACGCCCTCTCGCCGCCCCACGCCCTCTCGCCGCCCCACGCCCTCTCGCCGCCCCACGCCCTCTCGCCGCCCCACGTCCCTCTCGCCGCCCCACGCCCTCTCGCCGCCCCACGCCCTCTCGCCGCCCCACGCCCTCTCGCCGCCCCACGCCCTCTCGCCGCCCCACGACCTCTCGCCGCCCCACGCCCTCTCGCCGCCCCACGCCCTCTCGCCGCCCCACGCCCTCTCGCCGCCCCACGCCCTCTCGCCGCCCCACGCCCTCTCGCCGCCCCACGCCCTCTCGCCGCCCCACGCCCTCTCGCCGCCCCACGCCCTCTCGCCGCCCCACGCCCTCTCGCCGCCCCACGCCCTCTCGCCGCCCCACGCCCTCTCGCCGCCCCACGCCCTCTCGCCGCCCCACGCCCTCTCGCCGCCCCACGCCCTCTCGCCGCCCCACGCCCTCTCGCCGCCCCACGCCCTCTCGCCGCCCCACGCCCTCTCGCCGCCCCACGCCCTCTCGCCGCCCCCCGCCCTCTCGCCCCCCCCGCCCTCTCGCCCCCCCCCGCCCTCTCGCCCCCCCCCGCCCTCTCGCCCCCCCCGCCCTCTCGCCCCCCCCCCGCCCTCTCGCCCCCCCCCCGCCCTCTCGCTCCCCCCCCCCGCCCTCTCGCCGCCCCACACCCTCTCGCCGCCCCACACCCTCTCGCCGCCCCACACCCTCTCGCCGCCCCACACCCTCTCGCCGCCCCACACCCTCTCGCCACCCCACACCCTCTCCCTCCACTTCTCTCCTTCTCTTTTGTCCACCCATTCCTGTGTGTGTGTGTGTGTGTGTGTGTGTGTGTGTGTGTGTGTGTGTGTGTGTGTGTGTGTGTGTGTGTGTGTGTGTGTGTGTGTGTGTGTGTGTGTGTGTGTGTGTGTGTGTGTGTGTGTGTGTGTGTGTGTGTGTGTGTGTGTGTGTGTGTGTGTGTGTGTGTGTGTACACACACACACACATATAGATATATATATATATATATATAGCCAATTACTCAATATCTGGGTGATGTTCATGGATAATCCATTCCTCAGTGGAAATGTCTTGGCTCGGGGAGTGACATCCAAGGCAAAGGCATATTTTGTGGGTTACGCCTGGTATTAGTTTGATATTTGAGATCAATGCTTGGACCAACCAATGGACTGTCCTGACGTCCTCAAAAATGTCCTGGTTTTCTGTCAATGCTGGAATGTGTCTCTCTGCAGGGACAAAGCGGATTGTGGAAGGGAAGTTCATTCCTGGACAGACGTGTCTCATTGTGGAGGACGTGGTTACATTTGGATCGAGCATTTTGGAGACTGTCAGCGTTCTTCAACAAGAAGGCCTCAAGGTAATGTGATGAATGATCACACAGAGGTTCATGAATTCTACCTTTTGATGCTGTGATTGGACACTGGTCATGACGAAGTCATTCCTTTGAAATGGTTTGTCAGTTGTATGTCATTTATTTATTTAGTATGCATTGTCTGGGCTTGTATGAGAGCTAACACATAGAACATATAAGAAGAGGAGCGGAAGAAAAGGGGGTGGGGGGAGAGAGGGAAGTAAGTACAACAACAGTAGGCAACAGGGACGTCTGTGGAAGAGGGAGAGAGGGCTGGGGTGGAGTACACGGGATAAACAAGATGGACACTGCAGGGGCTTTTGGGAAAGAAAACGGGGAATTTGAAGGAGGTGGATTTGGGGTGTATTAACGGGGGTAGAAAATATCAAGGTTTTGGATGGGGGCAGATAAGAGATGGTGGTGAACAGCTGTTTTGATGACCAGGAGGGAGGAGTTGGATTGAAGAGAGTGTGGGAGTTTGTTCCAGAGGCGAGAAAAAGAGTGAAGGTGAGCAGAGAGTCTTGATTTTGGTTGTTTCACCAGAAGAGAGTTACTGACAGATGTTGTGCGACCTGCAGGAATATTTGGGGGACAGAGCACAGACAGAGCTTGGAGAGCTAGGCCGGAGAGGAGTCTGTGGAAGAGAGAAAGACCACCAACCTTCCTGCGGTGAGAGAGAGAGAGAAAGGCCCTCGGAATCAGCTTCATCGTGGGAGATACCAATGATTCTAAATGATTTTTTTTTTTCGACAGTGTGAAGCTGAGCTAGGTGTGAGGCAGGAGCACCAGCCCAGAGGGGAGAGCAGTATTCCATCAAGCTGCGGATGAAAGCTTTGTATGTGGTGAGGATCTCAGGTGTACCAAGAAATGACCGCACGACGGAGGATGCCCAGTCGGTGACTGGCCTTGGAGGCCAGCTTGGAAATGTGGTTTTCCCAGGAAAGATCATGGCAGATAGTGAGACCCAAAAGCTTGAGTGAAAGAACTTCTTGGAGTGGATTTTTGAGAAAGTAGATGGGAGGGTTTTCCAGACGTCCTTTTCGGAGAGAGAAAGTGAGAAAGTGAGTGTGAGATTTGTTAGGATTGAAAGACATGTTCCACTTGTTTAACCAGTTTGTGATTTTGTCCAGGTCTGCAGAGAGTGAGGAGGCTCCAGACTGCCGATCTTAGGGATGAGGAATGGAGCTGCAGAATGTGGAGTCATCAGCAAAGAGATAGAGGATTTTCGAGAGACTTGTTCCAAGTTTTGTGGAAGGAACAGAGATTGTCTTCCGTTGGATTTGTCTTCCATGAGGCAAAGGCAAGTAGTTTCAGGGCAACTGCCTCACCACAAGCTTCAGTGTACCATGGACGGGAGGAAGGGTATGACAACTGAAGACGAGATGTGATAAATCTGTGCATGAGAGAGAGCAATTTACTTTGGAAGAATTCCCAGGATGAGTTGATTTCAGAGGCAGTAGAAATGGGAGACCAGTCCAGATGATTGATGGCTGCTTGAAGACCGTGCCAGTCGGCCTGAGTGAAATGCCAGACTCTTCGGAGCTGAGGAGGCTCTCTGAGAATGGCCAGAGAGATGTCCACTTTAACAAGCAAATGATCAGAAGAACTGATTGGAGCAGAAGAGCAGCAGACATTTTCAGGGAAGTTTGTCATAACCAAGTCTAGAAGAGAAGATACTCCATTGACTGAGATCCGGTTCGGGAAATTGACAGATTGTGTCAGTCCCAATGAGCCACAGAAGTCGTTTGCTGAGGTGCCATTGCTAGTGAGAGGAACCCACACCCATTCAGCTGGCATGATGACAGTTGAAGTCGCCACATATGAGGAAGAGAGAGTTGGGATGAGTGGATAGAAGTGTTGTCAGATAATGAGATGAAAATGGAGTCATCACTGTTTGGTGGACGGTACAACACACATCTATATAATAGTGTTGTGGATATGAGAATTGTGTTTTTTTTATTGTGTAATGAATTGTAAAATGTCACCCTCATTCCTCCAGTTGTTGTGTATAAAGGTCAAAAGGTCGTTCCCGTAGTTATTTCATATACCACACGTAGCCAATCATATATCCTTCTATATAGTTATCTCCTTATTCTATGTAGGTTAAGGCCTTGTCTTCCATTAATTTAACACTCCATTGCACCGAATTCAAATAGAGTAGAATCCCTTTCATTCCCATTCCTAAAGCATCCATTGCCAACTGCATTTGGGCGGTTTTCTTCATCCCAAAACTCCATTGAGCACGCGGCCAGCTCGGAGAAGAAAGGTGTGTCTCCACCTCGTCATAGAGGGGAGGAATGAGCCAGCCCCGAACAACCAACCAAGTATAAGGGGTTTGGCTTGAGAGGGCGGAGAGAGAACGATCTGGGAGGTTCGCGAAGGTTCAAGGGTGGGGCTATATATAACCCGCGGGAGACGCCCCCACCTCAGATGAGAGACAGAGGATGAGCCCTTGGAAAGCACGCGATGCACCTGAGACGAGCTGCGTGATCCAGGAGAGGAGAGAGGGATGTCCCATGAGCTTTGAACCACCGCAGCTTTAAACCACCACAGCTTTGAGCTTCGACGGCAGTTTCGACCGTGGCCGTGAAGGAACGGCGGCTGCTGAACGTGCCGATCGAGAAGGGGGCGGCGGCTGCTCACTCCCGGCCCGACCGTGCTCCGGTTCCAGTTGGACCTTCCTCTCCTTCCAGCCAATCGTTCCCGCCTTCATCCCCCATTCGTGTGAGTTTGATTGTAGTCTGTCTTTTTGTCTTGTCCTGGGGTACTAAGTAAGACTGCATAGGTAAGCTAAGGTGCACTGTGTCCGCTTCTTCTTCTGTTTTTATTTTATTATCCTTCCTCCTCCTTGGTTTCTTTTAATTGTGTAAATATTAGGAATAAATTATATTTGTCTTTCATACCTTTTGCCTTCTTCTTTCCATTACATCCTTCGTCTTTGTCTTTTCCCCATTGGACACCTGTGGCACGATTTGGCCAACGTTTCAGGATCGGGTTTAGTCTTTGCTAATGACTCGAACTTGGGGTTGCTAAAAACCGCTCGGCAACTAGACCATCCAAACCGGGGTTCGAGCGGGAGTCCCTCCCTTGCTCACGGTCAGGAGTGGCACTCAGGTCCTTGGGACTTTTTGTAGACCAAATACCCTGGCTGCTCCCGACCGGGAGGAGCGTTGGGACCCCCAGGTCTCACGTCGGTCAGTAGCGGACAAGGGGACTAATCCCCCCTTCTTAAGGGGAAAAGGCCGACGGAGAGATCCGTAACAATATGCTCTGTGGGTGATTGTCTGTGAGTCTGTCTGTGGGTGGGGCTTCAAAAACAAATATCCACCATTTTGTTTCCTCGCATTGCTTTGAGGCCTCTTTTGTTTGGCCTGCGGTTTCTTAATCTCTTTCCACAGTTTTATTTCAACTCTAATTCGATATATCATTTCATTTTTCACAGTAGCTAACATGGTTTTAGACTCGGTTGCAAAAAACGGGAAGAAAATTCAATGAAAGTTACCATTTATAGAACAACAAAATTCGATGAAAGTTAACGCATACACCGCCCAAATAACTCATACGGGAAATTGCCGAGAGATATTTATTCGTTATTGTTTTATAAGTTATGTGCACGTACACTTTATAAATTTTATTTCAAATCTTTAATTTTAAAAATGTCATTCTTTGCCATTTGATGATTACGTGGCGACACTTCCTCTTGGGGATCGTGAAAATTCATGCGTTGTGTCAAAACTCCCATTTCCGAAATGAACGAGACGGTTGGTGAACGTCAACGCGGACTTGAACAGGATGCAGCAAGAAAAATAATTAGGCGGGAGAACGAGACCATCGACGAACGTCAACGCAGACTGCACAGCATGCGGCAGCAACAACATTGAGGCGGGAGAACGAGACCATTGAGGAACATAAACAGACTCACACAGGATGCTGCTGCCACAACGATGAGGTGCGAGAACGAGACCGTCGATGTCCATCAACACAGACTCGCACAGCATGCTGAGCAACAAAGACGCTGGAAGGCTCAGCAAACATATACAACCGCAGCCATAATGAATCTGGCCGAAGTATCGGATAATATTGTTCAAGAGCATAATTGCGGTGGGAGAGGTATAAAAACACATGGACTCTGCTAGAACTTCCAGGAAAGAAAGAAGTCGGTATTTCAAAAAAGTGGATCTGGGGTGAATTAACGGGGGTAGAATAGATCAAGGTTTTGGATGGGGGAAGATAAGAGATGGAAAACCCTCCATTACATGATGCATGGCATGATGATTTTGCATGACATTGAGTGTGCTGTTCGTTGTTATCTCCATAATTTGGGTTTTGGAAGGTGGATCGGAGTGCTTCCAGGACTCAAAGTATTGTCGTGCACAAAACCCATGCCTTGGAAACAGTGTATGCTCATGGGTAAATGTTGTCTTACTTTCTCATTTTTCCACATTCCAAAATGTTAATGGAATTTTGAGCAGCAAATAAATGTTGATTTGTTATTTGTAAATGGACATGAATAAACTTGGTGCATTTTAATTTTCGGTTTTTAGAATGACATTTTAACTGAGATATTTGATTGCACCAGACCACATACTAGACGATAGGCCGTCCCTTCGTATCTTTCAGTTTTGTGATCCCCGACCTGGCAGAACACGAAAATCCTTTTATAACAAGGAAAAAATATGCAATGAAGTTTTTCATCTTATCCCACGTCTGGGGTATCAGTGTTTTGGTGTAATTTTCCAGGGAAATCGGTATATTATTTTGAACTCTTCTCTGATGAGTTACACCCCAATCGTCCAATCATAAAATAGCTTACGGCAAAGGAAAATAAATTGTCCAATCAAAAGCGCAAAACAGAGCAGTACAGTCTCCAAATGCATAACGTTGCTATGAAGCAGCTTTTGCCAATTTACGTGAAGAAGTGATAACGTGCGCCGTTGTTGTTGATCGTGAGCCAAACATGGTTGCGACAAACAGTGAGGAGGTCAAAATACCATGTTATTGCCACAACCACGGGGTTTCCAAAAGTAAATTCGCACCCTTTAGAGAGTCGACATTGACCACATTTTAAGTGTCCAGATTTGGAAAGATTTGGTGGGATATCAAGCCGAAATTGCGAAGAACTTCGTGCACGACCATGCAGGGGAAACGGCTTGCCTGGACAATGCTACCTTGCGTATGCCGAGAGATGCTGGTTTTCCATCACACCTGAACATTGCTACCGTGCTTATGCCGAGAGATGGTGGTTTCCATCGCACCTGGACATTGCTACCGTGCGTATGCCGAGAGATGCTGGTTTCCATCGCACCTGGACATTGCTACCGTGCTTATGCCGAGAGATGCTGGTTTCCATCGCACCTGGACATTGCTACCGTGCCTATGCCGAGAGATGCTGGTTTCCATCGCACCTGGACATTGCTACCGTGCTTATGCCGAGAGATGCTGGTTTCCATCACACCTGGACATTGCTACCGTGCTTATGCCGGGAGATGCTGGTTTCCATCGCACCTGAACATTGCTACCGTGCGTATGCCGAGAGATGCTGGTTTCCATCGCACCTGGACATTGCTACCGTGCTTATGCCGAGAGATGCTGGTTTCCATCGCACCTGGACATTGCTACCGTGCCTATGCCGAGAGATGCTGGTTTCCATCGCACCTGGACATTGCTACCTTGCCTATGCCGAGAGATGCTGGTTTCCATCACACCTGGACATTGCTACCGTGCTTATGCCGAGAGATGCTGGTTTCCATCGCACCTGGACATTGCTACCGTGCCTATGCCGAGAGATGCTGGTTTCCATCGCACCTGGACATTGCTACCTTGCCTATGCCGAGAGATGCTGGTTTCCATCACACCTGGACATTGCTACCGTGCTTATGCCGAGAGATGCTGGTTTCCATCGCACCTGGACATTGCTACCGTGCCTATGCCGAGAGATGCTGGTTTCCATCGCACCTGGACATTGCTACCTTTCGTATGCCGAGAGATGGTGGTTTCCATCGCACCTGGACATTGCTACCGTGCGTATGCCGAGAGATGCTGGTTTCCATCGCACCTGGACATTGCTACCTTGTCTATGCCGAGAGATGCTGGTTTCCATCACATCTGGACATTGCTACCGTGCGTATGCCGAGAGATGCTGGTTTCCATCGCACCTGGACATTGCTACCATGCCTATGCCGAGAGATGCTGGTTTCCATCACACCTGGACATTGCTACTGTGCGTATGCCGAGAGATGCTGGTTTCCATCGCACCTGGACATTGCTACCGTGCTTATGCCGAGAGATGCTGGTTTCCATCGCACCTGGACATTGCTACCGTGCCTATGCCGAGATGCTGGTTTCCATCGCACCTGGACATTGCTACCTTGCCTATGCCGAGAGATGCTGGTTTCCATCACACCTGGACATTGCTACCGTGCTTATGCCGAGAGATGCTGGTTTCCATCGCACCTGGACATTGCTACCATGCCTATGCCGAGAGATGCTGGTTTCCATCACACCTGGACATTGCTATCGTGCGTATGCCGAGAGATGCTGGTTTCCATCACACCTGGACATTGCTACCGTGCGTATGCCGAGAGATGCTGGTTTCCATCGCACCTGGACATTGCTACCGTGCGTATGCCGAGAGATGCTGGTTTCCATCGCACCTGGACATTGCTATGTATATGCCGAGAGATGCTGGTTTCCATCGCACCTGGACATTGCTATCATGCCTATGCCGAGAGATGCTGGTTTCCATCACACCTGGACATTGCTACCGTGCGTATGTCGAGCGATGCTGGTTTCCATCACACCTGGACATTGCTACTGTGCGTATGCCGAGAGATGCTGGTTTCCATCACACCTGGACATTGCTACCATGCCCATGCCGAGAGATGCTGGTTTCCATCACACCTGGACATTGCTACTGTGAGTATGCCGAGAGATGCTGGTTTCCATCACACCTGGACATTGCTACCGTGTGTATGCCGAGAGATGCTGGTTTCCATCGCATCTGGACATTGCTACCGTGCGTATGCCGAGAGATGCTGGTTTCCATCGCACCTGGACATTGCTACCGTGCGTATGCTGAGAGATGCTGGTTTCCATCACACCTGGACATTTCCTCACATTTTTGGTCATGTGGTGATTTTCCTTGATGCCTTTCATAGAAATCTGCCAAATTGTAGCCTTTTATGTATTTCCCCATTGAAATGGTAAGGATGATAAAATATGCATAAAATTTGCATAAATTATCTTGGGACAGAAATTGTGGGCTCATGTTCAATGTTTGAGAGTGGGATAAGTTAGAATGGTGATTAGGCATATTAGTGGGGCTGCTTAACTGATGAATTGTGCCTTTTCCCTTAAAAGCATGAAACTTGGCACATGGCTAGAATACCCCAAAAGAAAGATTTTTAGTCCAGGGGGCATCTCCAATTTCACCCCATATGGCGGCCATCTTGAAATTCAAGATGGCCATCATACAAGACCTGTTTTGATGAATATCTCCATAATTAGAACAGATATCAAAATGGTTGCAGTGCCTACACCTACATTTTTAGGGTCTAGGAATCCAATGGTAACATAAAATATTAAGCAGTCATATGAAAATATTAATTTTGCATAGTATCATGCATACTGGGAATGCATATAAATACTCTTAACAGGTTGGCATTCTTCAGTGATTAAAAGTGTCAATGACATCGCAGACTAACTGTGCCATCTTGTGGTTTTCTAGTCTTTGCTGCATTCTCCATCACATGCGCAGAGAGAAGTACAGGGAAGTGCAGCTTTCTTACACCGGCAACGACCAGTACATCCTTTTTTGCACCCACACTTAACAAGTTCATTGCAGATCTTTGCAGCCTCTGGAAGTGTTGTCCATATTGGTTTGAACTGGCCAGCAGACGTTTTTTGCCAACCCCATTCAGTGGGGCTTGGTAGATCAGGCTTAGCATGCAATGCTTGTCCCCAGCATAGTGCGCCTTGGTATACTGCCCGCTTTACGTGCTGCACAAGGGCATCATGTGTTGGTGGAATTGATTCCACAGGTCTGCCCTTCTTTGCAAACAGTTTCTTTCATACAATGTTAATGTCAGTAGCAGTACTTGTGCGATCATACAACAGAATAACAAATCTCTCAATGACGTTCATGCAGGTTTCAGTTATCTCTGTGCTCTGGTGGCAAATTTCTGCGAGTACCTCTGTGAGCTCAGGGAATGATTCCCACACATTCCATGCAGTTACCTTTCCATGCCCATTAAACGCTGAAGAAGTGTCAAACCCTGTTAGTGCATGAAACATGGGGAGGGCTTTAGATTTCTCGGGGCCAAGAGCTGTGGCTATATCATGTGCAGAGATAAATCACATGTTCTTGCCTGTCCCAAATTGTAACCATATCATCACTGAAAGCTTCTGGGATGCTGTAACTGCAAGCACGACAACATCTGTGTCCACAGTTTGTATGAGGACCTTACTATGCCCTCTCTGTGTTGCATCAGCAGCATGTAGGAACATCCGACCATCTGCCTCTTCCTGAGTGCACGGGGAGAGTGATTCTAGATCAATGCGTGGTGGAGCAGTAAGAACCTCTATCAAATGTGACAACTAGCTCCTTGCGCTGGTCTTCAAATGATTTAATTGTTTCATTGGAAAGGAAGTTGAAGAGTTCACGCTTGTTTTCATCAACTCGAAGAAAGTTCTGCCACTGTCCAGGAATTGCAACTGAGGTATCTACTCGTCGGCGAACCCCCTTGCCACGCTTTTCACGGGTCATGCTCTTAAGGCTGTCGGGTAGGTAACGGTCCCACACCAGATCAAGTCGGGTTGCAGATTTGTACCATTGGATTTGTACCAATGTTACCATTGGATTCCTAGACCCTAAAAATGTAGGTATAGGCACTTCAACCATTTTGATATCTGTTCTAATTATGGAGATATTCATCAAAATAGGTCTTGTATGACGGCCATCTTGGATTTCAAGATGGCCGCCATATGGGGTGAAATTGGAGATGCCCCCTGGATTAAAAATCTTTCTTTTCGGGTATTCTAGGCATGTGCCAAGTTTCATGCTTTTAAGGGAAAAGGCACAATCGATCCGAATTTTTTAGCTAAGCCGCCCAGCTATATACTCGCTACACTTTAAACAATATTTCATCGTCTGCCAAGGAGGAGACTGCAAGAATCAATTTCTGAGGGTATTTGCAGGGCACGGCCTATAGTCTATACGTTCAGGCCAAAGTTTTAAAAGGAAAAGATGTCAAACATAAAAAGGTAGCTTTATCAAGATAACTGACCCTGTACTTGTTCCAATTTGACAACTAATGAAGGGTGTTCATTCCCACCCCCTGCGCCCCATCTCCAGGTAACAGATGCAGTGGTTTTGCTTGACCGGGCACAAGGGGGGGCTGAGCGTCTCGCTTCCTGTGGTATCCGCCTGTGGTCTGTGAGCACACTGCCGCAGATCCTCAGCTCCTTGAGAAGTCGTGGTCGTCTGGATGAGGATACCGTTTGCAAAGTCTTGGACTTCCTGGCTGCTAACCAATATGAATCGGATTCGTTGGCAAATGGTTCTGCCTTACCTGCGAAGGAGCAACTTGGAGCAAGTGAAAAGGTGTTGAAATGTATGATTATGATGTTCTGTAAAGGTAGTGTCTTTGCCGATTTTAAACGTTTAAATTCTTTGCCTGCCTTCAAGACATTTTTAGTTTACGAAAAATGGAGGTCGCCGATTTGCTTTTGAGTTGAGTAATCTGAATATAAACTGTCGGATTGGTACTTTGCAGGCCGGGCATTGCTTTATAAAGTTTTTTTTTTTTTTTTTTTGTATGCAGAATCGAGGCTCGTGAAAGAGCTAACATTTATTTCACAAACAAATCAAACAGACAAACAAAATATATAAAAAGAGGAAGCGGTAGACAAGATGGGGAGAGAAGGGTAAGCACACAAACACAACATTTGAGAGCAGGGACATCAGGAGATATGTGGGAGGGAGAGGGCTTGGGGGGAGGAGGCGTGGGAAGGGGGGGGGGGGTGTGGGAGAAGTATAAAACACAAGGACACCAAGGACTTCCAAGACAGAAGTTGGTATTTCAAAAAAGTGGATTTGGGGTGAAATTAGCGGGGTTAGAAAAGATCAAGATTTTGGATGGGGGAAGATAAGAGATGGTGGTGAACAGCTGTTTTAAAGACCTGGAGGGAGGAGTGGGATTGAAGAGAGTGGGAGTTTGTTCCAGAGGTGGGAGAAAAGAGGAATGAAGGAGTGAAGGTGAGCAGAGTCTTGATTTTGGCAGTTTAACCATAAGAGATTTGCTGGCAGATCTTGTGCGACCTGTAGGAATATTTGGGGGACAGAGCCCAGAGAGAGCTGGGGGGGGGGGGGGGGCAAGGCCGGAGAGGAGTCGGTAGAAGACGGAAAGACCACCAACCTGCCTGCGGTGAGTGAGTGAAAGGCCCTTGGAGTTAGCTTCATCGCGGGAGATTTCAATGATTCTGAACGCTTTGGTTTCAACAGCGTGAAGAGGAGCTAGGTGTGAGGCAGGAGCACCAGCCCAGAGGGGAGAGCAGTATTCCATTGAGCTGTGGATGAAAGCCTTGTATGTGGTGAGGAGCTCAGGTGTGCCAAGGAAGGACTTCGCACGACGGAGGATGCCCAGTCGGCGACTGGCTTTGGAGGCCAGATTTGAAATGTGGTTTTCCCAGGAAAGATCATGGTACATAGTGGGACCCAAAAGCTTGAGTGACAGAAGTTCTTGGAGAGGATTATTCATAAAGTGGATGGGAGGGTTGTCCAGTCGGTCTTTTCGGAGAGACATCGTAAGAGTGTAGGATTTGTCAGGATTGAAAGACATGTTCCACCTGTTTGCCCAATCTGTGATTTTCTCCAGGTCTGCAGAGAGTGAGGAGGCTGCAGACTGCCGATGAGGAATGGAGTGGAGGAGGAATGGAGCGACAGAGAGTAGAGTCATCAGCAAAGAGATAGAGAGGATTTTCAAGAGAGTCAGAGAGATCATTGATGAAGACCAGAAAAATGATGAAGTCCAGTTGCCTCATCTTTCGGATGAACAGTAAGCCAGATCTCCTGTGTGAGCATTAGTTGGTTGACTTTAAAGATCCCATGGTGTCCATGGTCGGCAACCGAGTCTCCGCATTCGCCCCTGCAGCTTTCGCCTCTGCCTCCCATTTTGCCGTTCGAGCCTCCCTTTCCTCCCTTTCCTCCAGCATCGCTTGTATATGACCATCCATCTTTGTGCTCAAATCGCTTCTCATCATTTCCATTTGTGCTACGAATTGTTAAAAAAAAGTTTCAAATCGGCTTATTTCGCCGGTGACAATCCGCCATTTTGTGCTGCATTGTAGGGATGGATGAGGGTGGGGGCCATCTTCCCCCTGTACGGCTGTCTCGAGTGCATCCTCTACAATTTCCTCATACGGGTCCTGGATCAATTCCCGATCAGTATTTACATCGTCCGTATAACCCACCAGGATCTGTCCGCGTTGGTCCGCCACTCCGAGTGTGCGCAATGGCGGACCAATAGAAGAAAAGACATTCACAGACAGAGGGAAAGGAAATGTTTAACGATTTGATTTATTTACAAATATGTACAGTGCAACTTATCAATAGGAAAGAAAAAAAGAACAAGAGGCAGAAACCTGGCTTGGTCTAAGCCTTATGACGATTACTACGAATAAACACAAGGGCGCCCAGCACACATTCGGGGGAGGGTTGGGGGAACGAACGTTGGGAACCTGTTAGCAAAACAGTCATGCTTTTACCAGATGCTTCTCCTCGCGATGACCTTTGTCGTGACCTCACCAACGAGCACCAGGCCCAACACGCGCAGGCAAAGGTGATCGTCAGCACGAACTTGGGCAGACAGTCGATCCTCAGCATGAACACGAGCAGGTAAAGGCGATTCCCAGCACGAATACGAGCAGGTAAAGTCGATTCCCAGCACGAACACGAGCAGGTAAAGTCGATTCCCAGCACGAACACGAGCAGGTAAAGTCAATTCCCAGCCCGAACACAAACAGATAAGTCGATTCCCAGCACAAACACGAGCAGGTATAGTAGATTCCCAGCACGAACAAGGGTAGGGAGTCCCAGCACGAACACTGGCAGGCAAGCAAGCACGTGTCGAAAGAGTCCTTGTCATACACAGAGAGACAGTCGTGTCGTACACACGTGCGCCGAGAGGGAGTCCGGCAGTCAACAGAGAGCAGGAAAAGACAGGCCAAGAGAGCGAATCACGTGCAGAGGCCTGTGAGAGGGTCCGGCCAAGCGCCCACAGCCAGCAAAGTCCAAGGCCAAGAAAGAGTAATGCAGGTACGTGCTCGGTGAACTAAGTCCAAAGCCAAGAGAGAGTAATGCAGGCACGTGCTCGGTGAACTAAGTCCAAAGCCAATAGATAGTAATGCAGGCATGTGCTCGGTGAACTAAGTCCAAAGCCAAGAGAGAGTAATGCAGGCACGTGCTCGGTGAACTAAGTCCAAAGCCAAGAGAGAGTAATGCAGGCACGTGCTCGGTGAATTAAGTCCAAAGCCAAGAGAGAGTAATGCAGGCAGGTGCTCGGTGAACTAAGTCCAAAGCCAAGAGAGAGTAATGCTGTGTGCAAGGCCGTTTGTGATAAAATTATGATTTTGAAATCGACTCTATACCGAGCTGCTCCGAATCCGGAAGTGAACACATGACGATATAATGAGCTGGTTTGATAATATCTCAATACAATCGTCATTTAACACACTATTTTGATAAAGTATCAATTTGTGATTGGAGTTATGCTGTTTGGAATTGAGTGAATACAATTACGATTTTGAATTTCCAACTGCACGGAACTACTCCACATCTGGATGTAACGTCAGCACGGATTTGAATATTTGTCACGAGTGTTGCTAAAAGTTTGTTTTTTATATTAATATTATTTAATTTGTGATTGGAGTTATGCTGTTATGAAAATGGGGATATCGAGTTCAAGTGAATGACGAAATGCCGTGAGGGTTTCTACTTTCTAACCGTGAAATTTGTGGATCGCCATATGCAGATTCGCCATTGACCAAACCATTCAAACGGTACGTTTTTCATGGAAGTCCTTCACAGACCTGCTATCCATGCTTGATGTTCGACTACAGGTGGCACAGGAATGTGGAATTTATTGGTTAATGGTTTCCCATTCGCCATTTCTGCATTGTTTGTTGGCTTTCAGCTCCCCACCTGTGTGTAGCTTGGGTACCTCACTTGTCCCTGATAAACCGTTACTTGAACGGAAGAACAAACCTACCAATCAGTAGTGAACATTCGACCAGGGTTTTCATCTGCACTACCAACACTGCAATCTTGACCGACACCATCTTTGTCTGATTCGCTCGCACAAGGCTCGAAATGATTCAGATGTACAATACCCACAAAAGCGTTTTCATCATTAATTTTCAAGATGGTATCTTCACACTCGTACTGATCCATTTCAACCTACTGAGAATCTTCAGAGTTGCTAATAACAGAGGAATCAGTATCGGAATCTCAGATCGACACGCACGGTTCTCCATGTAAATCCGCTATTTGGATTAAGGTTTCATGGTGTGGTCACTGACAAAATTAAAAATCGACACTCAAGGGCTATTTTCGACACTTTCTGATTGGCACAAAAAATCAAAAAATTACCCTTCAAATTTGTCCGTGATTTATGATCCCTATGGTTTTCAGGAAATATTTTTGTTTCATTTGGGTTCCCCTTTAACATGGAGTTTGTTCAAGGAGAGGGTTAGGGTTAGGTAAGGTAAAACACCCCTTTGAGAGGCGGGTTAGCGGCCTTGGAAACACGGCATGATAAATTAATTTAAGCACCTTAACACAGAGTGCGCCCAAGGCAGAAACCCCCTTTGTGGAGGGGAGGGGGGCAAATTAAGTCACCACATTCTCCATTGTGTGACCCTTAGTCCTCCTGTCAAGTTTGGTTGAGATTGGATAAGTAACGATCGAATGTATCGTGGTCAAACAGACAGAACCCAAATTGCGTATTTTAGTACAAGATGTAGAATGCAGGCCTACTAAGGAAATGCTGCTGTTCACACAAGCACCCCAAAACATTTTATTTTAACCTCCGTTTTTAAAATTCCCTCTATATGACAGATTGTGTCTATTTCAAAATACTGTCCTGTCCGTGGCCGATGAAGACTGGCCTCAGACTAATAGTCAAAACGAGCTTCAATTCCGAGGCGTACTTCGAACCTTGGCGGGATTATCTTTTTGTGCGCGTGGGAAAGCCCGAAGCCTTACCTGATCAGACGGCCGACACGGGGTTAATCCGAGCCCCACAGATAGGGAAACACGACACCGTTAAAAATGCAACAAATAATGAATTTATTTAAAATATTTGCAAACCAAATAAAATGAATGTGAGGTAAAAACTATTTCCTAACTTGAGACGTCTCCACTCAGACTCATATACAGACAAGGGGAAAAGATAAATAAAAAATTGCTCCCCTTCCTGTGGGGCTGACCCTCTGCTCTGGCCCAAATGGCGTCAAGGGCACGTTGGTCGCTGCTGCCGGTGTAGCCACTTGCGCGGGACGTGCTCCGATAATGGCGCCGAAACCGCGCGTCAGAAAATGCCCAGGCACGAGCAGGCACTCGACCAGCCCTTCCTCGCTTCCACTGCCAAGCGCAACGTGGCCCCAGCTCCCCCTAAAGACACCACGGTCCAACGACACCCTACTCCTCCAATGTTGCAAAAACTCCACAACGCTCCGAAGGTTCTCTGCATGAGCGCGCACAAGAGGAGCGACCGTCCTTCACATAGCCAGGACCATAAGAGAGAGAGACAAAGATGGCGAGACGGCGTCGTTTCCCCTCAGCTCTCGAAAGTTCGACCGCTGACGTCACACTCTGTCCAATCACCGAGGGCTACTCAATCATCCCATTGCGTCTCACCAATCACGAAGGCCGGGGCGTGGCCTCTTCGTTATGAGTCATCGGGTGGCGGAGTCTAATCTCTGTTCGGGAATATTCGGATGACGTCGGGGTTTACTTGTCGATCGGCAAATGCTGTTTCTGTCGGCCCTGGCGGCGTTGAGCGAATGAGTCCATTGCCTGGCTGGCTGAGTTTTATAAGAACATTGGGGAAAAATCACAGGGAGGCAATTACACACTGGGGATTATTAACCATATAGTGTTGGAGCATTTGTTTTCCCTTGGGCATTTCGTGAACATTTTATTTTCTTGGCTGGAAATTGTAGTTTAGGATGTTAGAAAACAAATGAAATAGGGCGCCAATTTTTTTCAGCGAGTTTTAGTGTGTTTTTATGCAAATGAATTATGACGTCATTTCTCACAAAGTAAACAAGTATCCGAATCGTATAGCGCTGAATAATTAACTACGTAAATAAGGGTACGCGTTGCACACGTATAAGTCTATGGGAGGAGCGCGGTTCAACTCACCACCATGCTCTGGTCATACAAATTCCCGGTTCTTGTTCATCATTTGAACAGCTGATACTTGTGGATTGTTCTGCTTATTGTAGGTCTATAAGGGTCCTGTGCCTGAAAAAATACTGTGCCCTGGCATGCCCCCAAAATTTGACAATGGTATGTATTCAGTTATTTCGCTCCTAATACGAGTGAAAATGTATCAAACTTGCCTCAGATTTTTATTTTGTACTGTTATTACTATTATATAATTATAAGTGAATTGGTCTTTCGTCACAACAATTAACAAATCTGAATAGCCCTTTATTATTGTTAGATCACTACAAAAACAACTCATGTTTCTAATGTTGTAACTGTCTATGACTCAAATGCAATACCTAAAATGTGATGTCAAGCTTTATGCTTTCTTTCAGGTATCTCAAGACTATTGAACAATTAAGAAATGAAAGGCACGCCCAAGCAAACCATTACGACTGTGAGATTCAACCATGGAGAGTCCTCCTGTGAAACGACCACGGATAGAACTTTTAAACGACTACAGTATGTGTATAATATGTCAGAAAATATCTAGTGAGCGGCTTGTGAAGGAACCTGATAAAGGAACTTTAAAGAACATTCTTCACTATGTGACAGACCGAGCAAAATATGGTGAAATTGTCTTCCATGAAGCAAGTAAACGGTTGGAAAATGCCACTGAGGATACGCTAAAACGTGACGGTGCAACTTATCATGTCAGTTGTAGAAAAGATCTTGTGAATTTCCAGAAACTTTCCAGGGCCAAAAGAAGATATCAAGAAGCACTCTCACTTCCAAGAACGTCAACGTACTATACTATTGCGGACATCAGGGCGGCCTTCGACTTTGTCATCCCCTCAAGAATTTGAGCCTGCAGGATCTTCATATAAACAGCGCCCTTCCTGTTCGTTCACTGCTAGATATGACAAGAATCTATGCTTTTTTTGTCAAACGCATAAAGAGAAAGAACCTGTCCATGCTATACAGAGTGCAAGCCGTGGAAAGCAGCTTCATGATTACGTGAAAAATTGTGACAAAGATATCTACAAAGTGTACCTAAGTAGTGCTATTCATTCCGAAGATGCACTCTCCATAGATGTGAAATATCATCGAATTTTCTGGCAAAGTCACGTTGCTCGCGGTTCTGGATGTTCACGTTCTGGTACCGCCTCGAAGAAAGTCGATAAATGAGAAAGAGGTTGCTGCCAAGGTGGAATATCTTGATATCATACGAGATTTGCTTGAAAAGAGTAAGATACTGTCGATGGATGCTGCGCATACAGCTTACCTGACGATCTTAGAAGAACATAACTGCGAGATTACGCTTAGTCGTAAAAGCACGACGTTTGCTCACAGAAAATATTGAGGGCATTGACTTTATCCCTGCCACGCGTCAAAATGAGTCAGATCGGTTCTGTTTCAGTGCAGCTAAGATAGCTGCAATTGAAGCAGCTCTCCGTGAATCCAATATCAACGATGACATGAAAATGATCTTCAACTGTGCCAAAGTTCTGCGAAAGGACATTCTTGACGCCCCATGTTGGTCTTTTGATGGCACACTAGGGTCAGATTTAAGTGCAAACATTCCTACAAGGCTTCTTACATTTCTCCAATGGATTATGAGAGGCGTGGCAACTGAGCTCCCAACTGAAAAGCGCAGAAATTACGCAAACCAGAAAGCATCAACGATAGCACAACATATTATGTATGAAGCAAAATCTGACAGACAGGTGCGCTACCAGCCAGAATCAACAGGAGAATCACAACGACAAAATCACAGTTTTGGAAGGTCTACCTCCAAACCAACAACCTGACATCCAGGCCTACGAGCAGCACACGTCTAATCGAGTTACAATCATCGATGCCATGGCTATAGTTCAATCTATGGGAAAGCCCACTTGGGTGAGAACAGCCCTTGATCTTGCTGAACATTTTTTGCATGTCCTGGAACATAAGAGCAATGACGTTGATGAGGTTCATATTGTGTTTGACCGCTATGACATGGAAAATTCGCTCAAGGAAAGGACACGCAAGGCTCGTCAAGGAAACCGCAGAAGTATTGCCTACAACATATCCGACGACGCTGTTATTGAAAAGGTCACACTGCAGCAGCTTCTCAGCAATCAGGACAGCAAACAGAACCTGGCTCATTACTTGGCATCTCACATCCTCAAGCATCATCAACAATCTGACATGATATATGTTACAACCCTGAAAGATGAATGCAGGTCCAATAAGCTCAGTGGATAACCGAAACAGCACTCGAGAGGCAGATACGCGGATGCTGCTCCATGCACTTGATGCAACCCAGAGAGGTGCCACGTCGATTTGCATCCAAAGTCCAGACACGGACGTGTTAGTTCTAGCCTTATGGTGCTACCCAGACTTATGTGATGACACAACTATGATTGTTGGAACCGGTAGTAAGCGACGAGTCATCAATCTAGGACTAATATACAATGCTCTAGGAGAAGGGCAGGCTTCAGCACTTCCAGGATTCCATGCCCTTTGTGGGTGCGATCAAACGAACATTCTGCGGGAGATCCAAAATATGGTGGAATGCACTGCAGAAGGCCGATGATAGTATAGTACAGGCACTGGGTAATCTCGGAAATGCGCAGAATCTCCAGGAAGATGACAGCCTACTCGAACGTTACATATGTCAACTCTATGTGCCTGGAACACCAATTTCTTCAGTGAAAGACATGCGCTGGTATCTCTTCAGCAAGAGACAGTATACTGATGAAAAACTACCCCCAACAAAGGCCGCTCTAATAGAAACGATTAACAGAGCTAACTATGTTGCATTGGTGTGGAAACAATGTCGTAACCCACGTCCACGTCTTTCTGACCCAACCTCTCATGGATGGTGATAGACTTCTCCCAGTTCCAACGAAACTTTTGCCAGCGCCTAAGGCAGTGTTGGAGCTTGTGAGATGCGGATCCAAAGGAAACTGCGTCACCTTGAGTTGTTCTTGCAAGAAACATAATCTGAAATGTACAGATACCTGCATGACTTGTGAAAAAAACTGTGAGAACAGAAACGAACTATTGAGGAATGCTGGCGATGAAGACGAGAGCAACGATGGAGATCTCCACATTTAACTTATAAACGCAGGTTTGGGTACAAACTAGTAGATTGTTCAAATGTACATTCCTATCCCAAACGTAATTTGCATAATCAAAGTATTTGTTCTATCTTCGATAGAAGCAAGATGTACTCTTTAAACCCAAAAAATTATTGAAACGTTTAAATACTCAAAGAACAATTGACGCTAATGTATGAACTTGTCCAATGGGTTTTATTAAATCAAATGCAATTTGCATACAAAGGGTTAAAATTAGGCAATTTGCTTTCAATTACTATTTTTTAGTGGCTAAACGTATTCTAAATAACAACGACCAAAAGGAAACATTAAAATGCTTAAAACTATGAAGTGTTCAAGAACAATAACAGGAGCATATGGTCCTTTACAATAGGTATTATGACGTAATCTTTGATTTGCATAAAAATGGTCGAAAATATGCATTAAAAAATTGGCGCCCTATTTTAAATTATTCAGCTAGGTCTAAATAACAAATCCCAACAAAGAAAACAAAATGTTCACAAAATGTCCACGGGCCCCAATATAGTGACATACGCTCCAACACTAATAAGCCCTATAGTTAATTAGCACAAAACCGCCCTCCTTTTGGCAACATGCAAACACTCTTAACCTGAACATTTACTCTGCTTATGTACATCGAGATGTGTTTCTTCTTCTTCGCTTCACACGGTCCATACTAAAACCAACACATTCTGAACTTTCCTATGAGGTATTTCATGCCTACCCCCACAAACGTAACAATACTATATTAAAGAAGTGGGGATTGGCAGGTTGGATCTGCCGAATATTTTCAGCCATTTAAACCAGAAGCAATCGGCTTCCTTGTCAACCATTCTACTGGAGTGCTTGCTTAAGTGCTTAAACCGCTTGGCAAGCACTCTCCAATCTGTTTGGTAATGCTACACCGTGGATTCACCATTCTCTTACCTTTCCATTTGCTTTTTGCTTAAATATTTGCAATGACTTTGTTGCTCAACTTCAATATTCTTCGATGTTTGGTCTCATGCACTGAGGAGGCAAACAGCATTGTGGGTGTGGGGTGGTCGCAGCTGCAGGTCAAGTTGCAATCCTTAGGCCTTAAGGGAAGCCCATGTTGTAATCTCTTTTCAAATGGTATGTGCTGTTTGAAAACGATGAAGTTTTCTACCCTGTTTGAACGTGATGTCCGGAGACAGTTACACATTTATAAGTAATTCTATCCTTTATTAATTATTTTGTTATTTTGTAGCTGTTGTGAATTGGCCAAACCCTCCTATTTTATCGTGCTGCCTTCCCTTCTCCTCTGTTCATGCTGCTTTCCCCTCTCCTTGCACTGCCTTCCCCCCTCATGCTGCCGTCCCTTCCCCTCTCGTCACGTTGCCTCTGCCTTCCCTTCTCCTCATGCTGCCTCTGCCTTCCCTTCTCTGTTCAGGTTTCCTTCCCCTCTCGTCATGCTGCCTTCCCTTCCCCTCTCGTCATGCTGCCTTCCCTTCCCCCCTTCTCACGCTGCATCTGCCTTCCCCTCTCCTCACGTTGCCTCTGCCTTCCCTTCTCACTCTGCCTCTGCCTTCTCATGCTGCCTCTGCCTTCTCTTCTCTGTTTGCGCTGCCTTCAGTTCCACTCCCCACACACTGCCTTCTATTCCACTCCCCTCATGCTGCCTTCCATTCCACTCCCCTCACACTGCCTTCCATCGCACTCCCCCCACGCTGCCTTCCCATTCCACTCCCCCCACACTGTCTTCCCTTCCCATCCACTCGCACTGCCTTCCCTTCCCATCCACTCGCACTGCCTTCCCTTCCCTTCCACTCATGCTGCCTTCCCTTCCCGTCCACTCGCACTGCCTTCCCTTCCCTTCCACCTGTGCTGCCTTCCCTTCCCCTCCGCTCGCGCTGCCTTCCCTTCCACTCGTGCTGCCTTCCCTTCCCCTCCGCTCGCACTGCCTTCCCTTCCCATCCACTCGCGCTGCCTTCCCTTCCACTCGTGCTGCCCTCCATTCCCCTCCGCTCACGCTGCCTTCCCTTCCCGTCCACTCGCACTGCCTTCCCTTCCACTTGTGCTGCCTTCCCTTCCCCTCCGCTCGCACTGCCTTCCCTTCCACTTGTGCTGCCTTCCCTTCCCCTCCGCTCGCACTGCCTTCCCTTCCCGTCCACTCGTGCTGCCTTCCCTTCCCCTCTGCTCGCACTGCCTTCCCTTCCCCTCCGCTCGTGCTGCCTTCCCTTCCCCTCCGCTCGTGCTGCCTTCCCTCCCCCTCCGCTCGTGCTGCCTTCCCTCCCCCTCCGCTCGTGCTGCCTTCCCTTCCCCTCCGCTCGTGCTGCCTTCCATTCCCTTCCCCTCACGCTGCCTTCCATTCCCTTCCCCTCACACTCCCTTCCCTTTCCCTCCGCTTCTCCCCCTCCCTCTCTCCTCCTCCCCCTTCTCTCCTTTCCCACTCCCCTCCCTTTCCCCTTTGCCCCAGGCAAAGTAATGCAAATCACGTGTGAAATTATATTGTCCGGTAATGCAAACAAATTAAACCAGAAAGCATCTGAAAATACAAAACCCATGGGCGTGTGCTTTGTATTTAGACGACTTCTTCCGTATGCTAAATGTGGCGAAAACGGCTAAAAAAAAATTGACGATTTTCGGCGTCTTTAATCTCTTGACCTCGAAAGAAATTGGCTTCAGCGACCCAATATGCAAACCATACTGAAATTTCAAGTCATTCACATGAAAATTGACAGTTTTATGCAACCTTGAACTTTGACTTTTTGACCCCCCCCCCCCCCCCCCCCAAAAAAAAACAAACAGTTGGCCTTCCTGCCAACTGGTGATCCAATTCCATTTGGCAGGAATCAAAGCTTTTGATTGGCGATCGTGATTCAATATGCAAATTCTTAACATTTCATGTCAATCAGATTAAAATTGATGATTTTATGCAACCTTGACCTTCGACCTTTCGACCAAATTATGAATTTGTCTTCATTTTGTCGTAATAAAGCTTTGTTGAAAATTTGATGGCAAAAAGTTATGGCCTAGACAGACAGACAGACAGACAGACAGAAGTGATTGCAAAGCGCCGTCTCCAGCTGCACGGGGGATGGCCTAATATGTTATTTTGTGCTAAGTATGGCGGACCTTGTACATAGCATTAATTGACTCATTCTGGTTTACAACATAGTGTGCGCATCCGTACACTGATCAAAGAGTTGGGATTAAAATGGTGCTTTATTAATGGGAAAAAAAAAATCATAAATGGAAGCACAAAGGCTCACTTGTCCCTTTGTCCACAGATTCCCAGAATAGTTTCTGCTGCTGCCCTGAGCTATGGCCAAAGGTCGCTCCTGCCGACAACCTCCCCCTTTGCCACACGCCTGCTCAGCCTCATGGAAGAAAAGCGGACCAACGTTGCGCTTGCGGCAGACGTTCTCTCATGCGCAGATGCTCTCGCTCTGGCCGAGGAACTCGGACCTGAGATCTGTATGTTTAAAATCCACGCAGATGCTCTCAGTGGCTTTGATGAGGGCTTCCATCTGCGGTTGGTTGACATTGCCAAGCGGCATCGCTTCCTTTTATTTGAGGATCGCAAATTTGCCGACATAGGCAGTGTGGTTCGAAGACAATACGAAGGTATTGCCCCCCCCCCCCGCCTTCCCATGCCTCCTCCCCCCGGGCCCTCTCCCTTCCACACATCTCCCTGCATTACTACCAGGTTTGTGTGCTTCCCCTTTTCTCCCCATCTTGTCTTCTGCTCCCTCTTTTTGTGTATTTTGTTTGTCTGGTCGATTTGTTTGTGAAGTAAATGTTAGCTCTTTCACGAGCCTCGATTCAGTATACAAAGGTGGGTAATATTGCAGTTCATCCATTTTTTTTTTTAACCCTTTTCGGTTTTCACCCCTCAGGCCAAATTGGGCTAAGGGGTATTGTCGCCACGGCAGCCATCCGGGCGTCCGTCAACTTTTCGTTTCTGTCAATTTCAAGCAGAACGGCTTGTCTGATTAAATTCATTTTTGCAGTGTGTGTTGGGGTTGAGTCGAGGAAGGTTCCTTTCGAAAATGGGCTCGCTGCGATTTTCAATATGGCCGCCACGGCAGCCATCTTGAAATTGGTTTCTACCATGCATGGGCTGAGGGGTGATGCCCGCTTTGCGGTGCTATTTTCATTGTGAACCATCTCCATATTGCAGTTTGGTCTCAGGCATTTTGTTGAGCTGTTGTTCATTTTCCCCTTTCCCTTTACAGGTGGCGTTTTTAGGATCTCACATTGGGCTCACGTGGTGACGGTGCACGCTGTCGCAGGTCCAGGTGCGCTGCTCTCCTTGCAGGAAGCTTACAGTTCCGTTGACAGTGGTGCCTTCATAGTTTCTGAGATGAGCTGCCAAGGCTCACTGGCTGTGGGCAATTACACACAGGCTGCGGTATGGTTGGGGCTCAATGGACAAAAGAGTTATTTATTTATCTATATTGTTATTATTTGCAAAATTTCAGATTTTTAAAGGACATTGGTTGGTCCTGTGCGTTATTCTGTCTGTCTGTCTGTCAATCGCCTACAGGTCACAATTTTAATCCGATCTTCACAAAACTTCACCAAACGGTAGAGTTGGTCATGAGGAAGAAGCCTCTTTTTTAAGGTCAAAGGTTAACTTGAGGTCAAACTTCTAAAATCATGAATTTTCATCTGATTAACCGGAAAATTAAAGGGCAATTGCATAGTACATCACGGAATTGGAAAACCAATTATTTTAGTGTCAAAAGGTCAAAGGTCAATTCAAGGTCAAACTTCGAAAGTCACTTTTCATCTGAAAAATAATCAATTTTCCATGCAATTGAACTGAGCTTTGATTAAGATCGTCAATTTAAATCTGAATGAAATGGCCAATTTGATGTATCCCTGGCAACGTTTTTTTTGGGGGGGTGGGTGGGGGGGGGGGGGGAGGAGATGTGTATTTTGCAAGTATCGTACTCTGCACGACGTCTTGTTAATTTATCTGCAGGATACCTCAGGAACTCCTTCACGTCATGTGAAATGAAAAAGATCATGAAATTTGAAACGAACATTAAAGAATACGCTTTTGAAGTTTTCTTCCTTCAAACCTTCACCATGGAAATCTGTGTTGGCAGTGGCGTTTGTGCGAAAGCCCTTCAAACTGAATCGCGTCTGGATTGGATGTCTGGACAACTGACTTTTTTTTTCTTTTTCTTCTTTTTTTTTTAGGTGTACAAATTCTAGGCTAAAACAAGGGAAAGTGGGAAACCACATACCAGCAGGGTCGAAGGTTACAAGGAATAATGAGCGAGGGGAAGAAAAGGTGTATGCGAGTCACGGGAAAATAGGTAGGCCTAACCAGCAGAGACGCACAAAATGAAAATGTCCAAACAGGCATGCAAAATGCATCAGGTTTAGAAATTCCAAGTTCACGTTGCATCCACCACAGATTCCCCTGGACTTTCTGCAGTTAATTCCTTTACATGGCTTTATTCCTTGACAATGAGTGCTTGTCCAAGGTCGACCTGGTGAATTTTTTTTTGATTTTGGCAACGGTGCTCCCATAATCGGAGAAACCTCTTTCTTCCTGTTGAAATTGTCAAGTACTTACCCGGTCATTATCACTGGAAATCTCCCAGGCTGCAGTCTGCAGCTTCCCCTTTTATGCTCTGCTTCTTCATTCAGTTAAGACATGTTGCTGCGACACTACCAAACACAGGGAATGAGGGATTAAAGGGTGCCTGCTTGATATTTTGAGCAACATTGGTGAGGGAAAAAGAATATCCAAAACAGAAACTAGTCCTTTCCTTATCCTAGTGGAGTATGAACTGCTTGGCCGTCTCGTGATGTGATCGGATGAAATGTTGAGCTGAAGGATCACCATGATAACTAATAGTCAGGTTCAGTATGTCCAGATTTCAAGTTTCGTTGGATTTTTTGGGGGATTTGGAAAACTATATATTTTTGGAAACTATATTATATAGTCAGTCAGAAAACCAATGTTGCTATTTGCACAGACTCCTGTATGGCGGCCATCTTAGATTTTCAAAATTTCCGCCGTAGAACTAATTTTTCTCAATATCTCAGCTTCTAAATAACATAGAGCTTTGATTCTAACGGCTAAACATACATTTTCAAGGGCCCCACCTCCAATGGTAACAAGTTCGATAAGCTAGACATGACCATAGAGCTCCTATGTGGCGGCCATCTTGGATTTTTCAAACTGGCCGCCGTAAAATTGATGTTTCTCAATATCTCAGCTTCTAAACAACATAAAGCTTTGATTCTAACGGCTAAACATACATTTTCAAGGGCCCCGAATCCAATGGTAACAAGTTCGATAAGCTAGACATGACCATAGAGCTCCTATGTGTCATGGTGGCTCTCCGAGCCCTCGGAGCCTCCATGGAGAACTCAGGCATTGATGATGCTTGGGTAGAAGCTGATGTCTATGGTCCAGCCACGACACGGCAAATCCTGAAATGTACACACTACAAGCGGTCTCTCCGTGCCCATATATATTCATATTGTTGCGGATATGGGACTTCGCCTCCATATCCGCTTGTAAATATTCCCCTATTTCCCCAATACTCCCCAACTATCCCCAATCCCCCATTCCCTAGTCCCATTGTCTGTAAACAACACTCTGTAGAACCGACCTTCCCCTTTTTCCCCCATTAAATGTCGTACCCAGGTCCACCGCATCTCACGTAGACAACTTTCGGACATCTTGCTAGTTATTCTTAGTCTATGTCAGTTAAGGACTCGTTTCCATTAATTCTGACTCTTCGTTGCACCAGAATGTGATTGTATGGCACCAGTAGTGAGTTTAGGACCTCCCAATACCTCCCCCCCAACCTCATCTCCACCTCCTCCCATCTTCCCCATGAAACAACAACTACAACAACGGCGTGCGGGGAGTGTGCGTCCTCACACCGGCTTGGTTAGCCGCCATTGCCATGTGCACCCACGGGGTTACCACGAAGGGGCTGGCTGTCAGCTCCTCGTCAAGGGCGGAGCCCGGTAACCCCCGCACCCAATAAGAAGCAACGGGCCGATTCCATCTGGGGCGGAGCTAACGAGCCGAGGGCGTGTCACTCCCCGCCGGATATACGCAGCGACTTACCGGACGTGACGTCAGATGCGCCTCAGCCACGAAAGAGAACCAGTCGCGACCTCCGAGCGCAGTGAGACCTCCCGCATCTCTGGACCGGACCGGGTCGATTCTGTCCCGGAGCCAAGAGTGCACCTTGAGCCATCGACTACCCGCCTTTCCTTGCCATCAATCCCCATGTGAGTCAGTCTTGTCCCGTTTATCTGTCGTCTGTCGGGGCTAAGATAAGACCGTGTTTAAGTGCCCATCTTTCTATGCTGTCTCTCTTGTCTTTGTAATCTAACCTTCCGCAATATTATAACCTCCTCCGGAGGTCTTGAGAACCGTACCCCTGGTGTCGTGTCATTTTAACCCAGCCGTTGTGTCCTTTCCATCATTGATTTAGCATAGCGCGACTTAGTCAACGTTCGAGTATAATCGGGTAACTTGTGCGAACACGGCGGCCATTCCGCTCGGCCCAGCATAACATCTTAATAAGTCGTGTCCGTAACAATTGGTGTCAGGAGTGTCGGATTCGGACCTGGGACTAAATTCATTTAGCCCAAATTTTGGAACACCAATTGTACCATTAGGGTAACAATTGGTGTCGAGGAGTGAGATTCGATCCGGAGCGCGTTTTACGCGCTCAAAATTATAACGGCGAAATTTGATTGTGTTTTACAAAATATAAAAACCCGAATTTTGAAAGTCGCGCTATGGCAGACCAAGTCGGCTGGGGTCCGGTAGAGGAGAGTGAGGCAGGGTCGATCCAGGACCAAATTGAGGGACATGAGGAGAGCGAAGCAGTGAGGGTAGCAGACGCACAAAATAGCGTCGTTGCGCCCGACGTTGCGGGCGCGCAAAATGGCGCCTCGCAAGAGCGCGCGGTAGCCGAGCCCGCTGTATCAACGGGCTTTAACATGCAGCCGATTGACATGCAGGCCCTCATGGAGCAATTTATGGCGCAAATGCAGGCGTCCCTCAAACTGCAGAGTGAGCAATTGGGGGTAATGGGAAACCAAATGGGGGTAATGAGGGACGAAGCGAGGGGTACCAGTGAGGGGTTAGACAATAATTTTAAGGGATTAGACAAGAAATTTGGGAAATTAGACAATAGATTAGGGGAAATACAGGAGGGGTTAATGGGGGTAGAAAACAGAATGGCCGCTCAAGAGAATCAAATGGAAGGGATGCAAAAGGGGTTAGAGGGGTTAGAAAACAGTATGGAAGGCAAATTGAGGGACATGAGGGACCAAGCGGAAAGGGAAGTTAAACAAATGGGGCAGCAGATAGAGGGGGTCAGAATGGGGGTAGAAACCAAACTGGATGCTCACAGGGAGGAAATGGAGCAGATGAGGGTGGCATCTGGGCAGGAGATGCAAGTAATGGGAGAGGAGATCAGAAGAGGGGTGAGTGAGGAGGTCGGAGGAGTGCGCGAGGAGGTGAGGCACTGTAAGGAGCGCATGGAGAAGGAGGTGAGAAAGGGGACTGTAAAACTGCAAGGGGGTATAGAGGAGTTGACGCTGGGAGTAGAACAACTGACAGTGGGACAAAAGGAGTTGGGGGACCAGGTAAAGAAGAACACAGCGGTAATAGAGGGTTTAAAATCGACACAGAAGGAGATGAAAAAGGACGTAGGGGTAATTAAAAAAGAGTGTCAGACGGTACATGAGGACCTGACGAGGAAAATGGACAAGGTGGTAGAGGTGATGGAGGTTAAAGAGCGGGAGGTGCGGGAGCACATAGAAAAAAATAAAGTGGAGTTAGAGGAAGAACTTAAAGGGGCGCACGAAGAGATGAAGGAGGTGAAGCAGAAATTAGAAGAAGTGGAAGAAGGGGTGAGCGAAATTAAGAAGCGACGGAGAGAGGATAAGAAAGAGATAAAGGAGGAAGTAAAAGAATTGGTCCAAAGTCTGTGTTCGGATCGTGATGATGTGCTCATTAACCGGATGAGGGATTCGCAGGTGATGGAGGAGAAGCGAAGAGAAAGAGGACCCGGTGTAAGTGGTGACCAATATGGTCGTGCGTATGATGCGCCAGGTGATTTAATAAGCTTGGGGGTCGAGATAGACCCGGATGTTCGTGAGAGGCCACGAGTGAGGTGTATGGCTGGTCCGGAGGGTATGGAACGAGAGGTGCGAGGTGTGGGTGAGCAAGGTTGTGGTGGTATGGAATGGGTAGCGGGTTGCGGAAGTGTGACCCATGCATCGACACCAACGGGGGTAGTAGTTGGAGGGACCGGGGAGGCACGAGAGCCCCTTGGGGGTAATGTACTGTGGGGGCCCGGCCGGTTCGGCCCCGCGCTGACCCCGCAAGGGGCGACGCACGGGGTCCGGCAGGCGGGCAACGACTCGCATACGAGGTGGTCCCACAAGGTCCCACTCGCGCCGTATGACGGCAAGAGTGATCTACGCGCGTACCTGGCGCAGTTCGACTGTGTGTGTAAGGGCAACGGTTGGGGTGAGGACGAAGGTGGAGTACACCTGGTGGCCGCATTGCGCGGCGGCGGAGGTGCTGACGGCATTACCAGCGGGTGCTCTCACCCTGCCAGCCCTCCGCGACGCCCTAATTAATCGATTCGGCATTGAACAGCAGAGCGAGCTTGTTAAAGCTCAGCTCGCGCTGCGAAAACGCAAGCCCCAGGAAGCCATCGGGGAACTTGCCCACGACATTCGCCGCGCAGTGGGGATCGCACATGCTAGCATGGCAGCGGATTCCCGGGAAAGCCTGGCGCTGGACCATTTTATCCAGGCCCTCCCGGACATTGAGCTCCGGCAACAGCTCGCCATGTGGCGCCCGCAGACTCTGAGCCAGGCGGCTGACGCTGCGGCCCGTTGGGAAGCAGCGAGGCCCCTGGCCCGGGGGGGCGAGCGTCTCGCAATGGCGGTCCGCCAGGTGGGACCCCCGATGGAGGGCGGACCCCTTAGGGGGCCCGCCCCCGACGTGGGTCCTGACCTGGCGGGCATGGTCCGGAGGCTGGTGGACCAGCGCCTGGCGGGACCTGGACCATGGCAGGCGGCCCCGGAGGTGGCCCGCGGTGGACCACGAGCGGGTAATCCAATTCGGACCTACAGGGGGGGAAATTTGGAATTCCGGAGACAAGCACCTTACCAGGTGAGGTGCTATACTTGCAACCGTCTGGGTCACCTGGCGCGGCACTGTCGAGCCACGCGCCGGGATGATCCCCGGCGGTTGAGGTCCTCAACTCCGCCCAGGGGGGAGCGGGTTAGCCGACCCCAGACACCCCCCCGCCAGACCCCGGGAAACTAGAAGGTGTCGGGCACGTAGGGCGGTGTTCGGCAGCAGAGGATGGAGGAGAGCCCTCATTGACGCGACAGGTCATTTATTGTGGCCAAATTGGAACCGGTAGCCTGACAATTAGATGCAAAATTGCCGGCGTGGGGGTAGACGCCGTAGTGGACACAGGAACTAGCGCCACGATCATCAGCCCTGTGGTCCTTGATTCGAGCGCAGGTGGCTGGGATAAGATCCAGCGCCTGCAAAATTATAGTTTGCAGCTTGCTACCGGGGTAACGGCCCCGATCATAGGGCGTGGTTCTGTGACCCTCAAGTTAGGGTCGGTAAGGAGGGAGATAGATGTTTGGGTGGCGGAGGTGTGCGACCCATGTTTAATAGGGTTGGACCTGTTGACTGCCAGCGGCTGTAAAATCGACTTGTGCCGGGGGATCCTGCAGGTGGGAGTAGAAGAGCTGCCGTTAGGGGGAGTGAGCACGGCCGAGAGAGCGGAGCTGGAGGCTTCCGAGGCCGTGACCATCCCCCCAAGGGCCGAGGCGATAGTGCCGGCCCGGTGGGCAGCTCGCCCAACGTGGCAGGAGTCCTGCGGCCTGGTCGAACCGGTGGCAGCGCAGTCCATACCGGGTTTAATCGTGGGCCGCACCCTTGTAAAAACGGACGGACCGGTAGTGGCCGTCCGAGTAATAAATATGAGTACAGAACCACGCACTATAGTAAGGGGCACGAGGGTAGCTGGCTGCACCCCAGTTGAGGAAGTCGCGACAGTGAGGGGCGAGAACGTCCAGCCGAGCCGACCCCGGGGGGAGCCTTCAATAAGAAGTAGGAATTGGCCCGATCCCATTTGCGAGATGGTAAATCGTAGTAGCGTAGAGTTGGGAGGTACCCAGAGGGAGGCCTTACACAAACTGGTTGGGTCCCATTTGGACCTCTTCTCCCTGTCCACCGAGGATATTGGACGTACGGGCCTGGTGAAACATCAGATCCACACCGGTGAGGCCCGGCCTATTCGTCAGGCCGCCCGACGGCTCCCTTGGAGCAAGAGGGCGGAAGCTGACGAGCAGGTTGAAAAAATGCTCGACGCAGGTGTGATCGAGCCCTCGGGAAGTCCTTGGATGTCACCTGTTGTGCTGGTCAAAAAGAAGGATGGGACCACGCGGTTCTGCGTGGACTATCGCCAGCTAAACAACGTGACACTCAAGGACTCATATCCCCTGCCAAGGATTGATGACACCCTCAATGCCGTTGCGGGCTCAAATTGGTTCACAACTTTGGACCTCAAGAGTGGGTATTGGCAGGTGGAGATGGATAGGGCAGGGAAGGAGAAAACGGCATTTTCCACAGGTAAGGGACTGTATCAGTTTACTGTGATGCCGTTTGGTTTGTGTAACGCTCCCGCCACCTTTGAAAGATTGATGGAGCATGTACTAGGCGGCATGCCATGGCAATCATGCCTGTTGTACCTGGATGACGTCCTGGTACATGCCCAAACGTTCCCCCAGGCAGTAGCTAATTTGGACCAGGTGTTCGGGTGCCTCAGACAGGCAGGGTTGCAGCTGAACCCGAGTAAGTGCACTTTGTTTGCAAGAGAGGTGGCCTATCTAGGTCACGTGATCGGCCGCGAGGGGGTAAAAACGGACCCAGACAAAATTAAAGCGGAAGAGGAGTGGCCCGCACCACGTACCATCAAGGAGGTGCGGGGATTTTTGGGACTCTGCTCCTACTACCGGCGCTTTGTGGCGAAATTTGCGGAGTTGGCCCGTCCCCTCCACCGGCTTACGGAGAAGGGGACGCGATTTAATTGGACACGGGAGTGCCACGAGGCCTTCCAAAAATTGAAGGGGTGTCTAACATCCGCACCCCTTCTAGCGTACCCCACTAGTAGCGGGGCATTTACCTTGGACACGGATGCGAGCCAGGAAGGATTGGGCGCAGTTTTGTCCCAGACACAGGAGGGCGTGGAGAGAGTGATTGGTTATTATAGTCGGGCCTTAAGTAGGCCCGAGCGAAATTATTGCGTCACTCGCAAAGAGTTATTGGCTATGCTGGCTGCCATGAACCATTTCCACCCGTACTTGTACGGGCGGAAATTTTTGGTTAGAACTGACCATTCCTCCTTGCAATGGCTCCTTCGGTTCAAGGAACCAGAGGGCCAAATTGCAAGGTGGTTGGAAAAGTTGCAGCAGTACGATTTTGATGTGGCCCATGGTAATGCGGACGCACTCTCTCGGCGTCCTTGTCTGGGGGAAAACTGCAAATTTTGTGCGAGACACGAGGAGAGGGAACAATTGGGCAATTCGGACCCGACCCTCGTTGTCCGGGCAACCCGGGTGAGAGGGCCAATTTTGCCACTAACCGCAGATGAGGAATTCGGAACTTTGGCATGGAGCACGGCCCAGCAGGAGGATCCTGTCCTGGGGCCAGTGTTCAATTGGGTCAAATTGGGGCAAAGACCTAATGGGGAAGAGGTCACCCCTCTCGGGGCGCAAACAAAGGCATATTGGGCTCAGTGGAAAACTCTGGAATTGAAGGATAACATCTTGTATCGCAAGTGGGTGGAGGTTCCCTCTGATAGAACTTCCTGGCTGGTGGTAGTCCCAAACAAATTTAAGTCCGATATATTGCAACAGGTGCATGGTACCCGCCCCGGCGGCCATTTGGGCAGGACAAAGACAACATCGCGGGTACGCCGGAGGTTTTATTGGGTGAATATGGGGCGCGACATACAGGACTGGTGTCGGAGATGCGACGCCTGTACTGCCAAAAAGGGACCAGCACGGAGGATGAGGGCCCCCCTTCAATTACACCAGGTGGGGGCCCCCCTAGAGCGGGTGGCCATGGATATCCTAGGCCCACTACCCCGCACCCGCCTAGGTAATAAGTACATCCTCGTTGTGATGGACTACTTCACCAAGTGGCCGGAGGCCTACGCCCTCCCCAACCAAGAAGCAGGGGTGGTAGCGCAGGCCTTCGTGGAAGGATTTGTGTGCCGGCATGGGATTCCACAGGAGTTGCACACCGACCAGGGACGAAATTTTGAGAGCAAATTGCTAAAAGATGTGTGCAGTCTCCTGTCAATTCGGAAAACCAGAACAACGCCTTTAAGACCTCAATCTGACGGGATGGTGGAAAGATTTAACCGAACTCTAATCCAACAACTGGCACTGTTCACCGCCACCCGTCAGGATGACTGGGACGAACATCTCCCTTATTTGCTAATGGCCTACCGAACCAGCCAGCACGGGGCCACCGCATGCAGTCCAGCGTTGCTTATGTATGGGCGGGAGTTACGGGCTCCCGCCGACTTGCTATGCGGTCCCGTGCCAGACACAGTGGTTAACCCGCCGAGGGAGGGGTACGCACGTCACCTAGAGGAAGGCATGGAGCTAGTCCATGCCTTCGCCCGCCGCCAACTCCATCTGGCGGGGGAAAAGATGAAGCGCAGGTACGACGACCGGAGCCAGGGGAGTCAATACGCTCCGGGGATGAAGATTTGGTTCTTTAATCCCCGGAGGCGGAAGGGAAGGTGCCCAAAACTCACCTCCCCCTGGCAAGGCCCAGGAGTCGTCCTGTCGCAAATCTGTGACGTGGTCATTAAAATCAAAATGGGGCCACGAGCCCTCCCTCGGATCGTCCACGCCGACCGGATAAGACCTTACACCGGCGAGCAGGCGCCCCCGTGGATTGCCTCGGCTTTAGATGCTGAGGCGGGACCCAGTACCTCTGAATAAGGGGGGCTTATTAGTGCCAGAGGACTGGGGGATTGAGGAGCGATGGGCCCGGTGGGTAAGGGTGGCATCCTTGCCACCCTTCCCATATAGTGGGGCAAAGGAGCAATAGCTTATGGGGTGTATGGCAGTGAAAACTAGCCCGGGTGGGTTAGGTTATATTGTAGGGATCTAGCGAAGATGACATTAGGTGACGTTAAGTTTAGTTAGTGACTGATACCTGTAGTGGGGACGCAGGTAGATTAGTATGGATGATAATGACGAGGGAGCGCAATAGTTTAAAGGGACGACTGGGAAGCGCAAGTTTCAGAAGGGAGTAGTTAGCTGAGATGATGCCGTGTGTGTGAGAATTGAACAGGTGTGATTGCACAGGTGTGCAACTGGACAGGTGTGTGGAGCAGTGTATGAGTAGTGAGTGTTATGGATCAGCGCGAATGCGCTTGGGGGAGAGAAGGGTGCAGGCGGCACCAAGTATGAGAGCACAGGTGTGCAAGTACAGGTGTGTGGAATACATGGAGTAAGTGGTACGGAGTGGTGTGCATGGTGCGAAGGTGTGGATGGGGGAAGAGTGGACCCCTTTCACGAGTACCCGGGGCGGGTAGTGTAAGTGTTAGGTAGAGGGTATAGGTAAATTGTGGTTGGATATTGGCATTTGTGGTGCAGTTGCAGAATGGTATCGTGGATGGGTGCATTAGTGTTGTGGAAATGGCTGGGCGTGTAGCCTGTTAGTGTGTGTCGTTGGTTGGGCACTCCACCACTGTGAGGATGTCGGCCAGGTGAGGCCGCAGGTGGGCTCTGGGAGCCGTTAGTGTCAGTGGGGCCCGAGGATCCGGAGGACGGACCCGGGTAGCCCAGTGCCAGAGAGGGCACCGAGTGGGGAGAGTGCCAGAAGGCCTTCCCCAGGTAGTTAGGTTAGGGTAAGGAGCAGGTAAGCTCGGAGGCAACTGCAGTGGTGGAGGTGTGCAGGTGGGTAGACCCGCTGGGAGAGGTACACGCCACAGCCCAGAAATTGTGCGAGGGCACCGGGAGATGAATCGGGGGAGTGAGACCCAAAATTGAAAAGCACCACAGTTGGTCAATGGGAATTGGTTTTTAGAACCCATAGTGTAAGTTGGCCAATGGATTGGCAGGGAAAGACCCCGGGTAGTGTAAAGTTGTTAGTCATTTAGGAAATAGTTAGGATTGATGAACCTGTCGCACCATACGCAGCCACTTACCTGTGGTGATGATGACTCCACACCTGTGTTTTCTTTGTTCTGTGTGCAGGAAATGAGAATTGCTGTGAGGATTTGTGAGACGCATCACGACGTGGATGAGACATTGGGGTGATTCCATCTCTCCCTCCCTAGGAGGGACTGATGATGAATTGGTGATAGCAAATTATGATGTTCAGTTGGAGATGGCGAATTTTGATGAAAGTTGAAAATGGCAAATTTGATTGGTTAGGAGGGAGAGAAGACGAATTTGGTTTATGGGAGGAACGGGGAAGACAGTAGGGATGTTTGTTGATTTGTAAAGTAGATGTTTATGGGTAGTGTTGTGTTTTGTGGATGCAGTAAGGGGTAAGGGAGGGGCCATGTAGGTTACCTGGTGGGGGGGGGGGGGCGTACGGTAGGAACGTACCTGTCTCACCTGGTTCCCATGTGCCCCCAGTGTGCATCATCTTGTATTGCGTGCACTTTTGCGCCCTTACCACCTTACTCACTTGTCTTTTCTTTTGTCTCCCACCTCCGAGGATCTGGCTTTGGGGCAGAGAGAGAGGAGAGAGACGTGCTGGCTCCGCAGTTGTGGGCCTGCACTTTCGCTGCTTGCTGCCTGGATCGATACACCATATGGACCGCAATGTTTGTGGCCACCCACAATGGACCGCAGTTCTTTTGCGGCCAAGCACCACCCGTGGAAGGACCTATGGGTCAACGTGGCACCTATGCCAGACAGGTGAACCACTAATAGTTGGCCCCCTGACGGCCACAATAAAGAAATGGACGCGGTTGGCGCCTTTCTTTATTTTTTAAAGAAGCCAGAAGGCCAAGTGCACCACACGAAGGCAAGACCAGCGGCAGAACATCGGCCGGCTGCGACACCACCGGTGATTTATAAACACTTTATTGGTGCACCGGATGGTGCTGATTGTACATGATGGGGTGGTGCTTTTGGTGCTTGGCTGGGGTGCTCTGCACATTATTAAAGGCCGTAAGGCCACAGAGCACTCGTGGGTTGGTGTATCGATGCTGGCATGCGTGCTCTCTCTATGCATAACATCTGCATGTGTTCCTCCAAAAACAGGTCCTGGATCGTAGTGTAAATAGCAGCGTAGTCTTGTAAATAATGCTCCCTACCGGCTGTATGTTTAGTTTGCGAATTCTTTCCGCGATTCGGTTATCCTGTGGGTGTGTTTCTGAGAGGAGAAGGGTGCAACGTCGCAGGGGGACATATTTACTCATTTGTGAATATCTGTAAAACTGTCGCACTCAGGGTAGAGTTAATAGTAGAGGGAACTTCATCTGAGTGCCACACTAAAATAGGTAAAAATTTATCGGGTCGGGACGCCCCGAGGGTAGAGAAGGGTGCAATGTTGCGGATATGGGACTTGGCCTCCATATCCGCTTGTAAATATTCCCCTATTCCCTAGTCCCATTGTCTGTAAACAACACTCTGTAGAACCGACCTTCCCCTTTTTCCCCCATTAAATGTCGTACCCAGGTCCACCGCATCTCACGTAGACAACTTTCGGACATCTTGCTAGTTATTCTTAGTCTATGTCAGTTAAGGACTCGTTTCCATTAATTCTGACTCTTCGTTGCACCAGAATGTGATTGTATGGCACCAGTAGTGAGTTTAGGACCTCCCAATACCTCCCCCCCAACCTCATCTCCACCTCCTCCCGTCTTCCCCATGAAACAACAACTACAACAACGGCGTGCGGGGAGTGTGCGTCCTCACACCGGCTTGGTTAGCCGCCATTGCCATGTGCGCCCACGGGGTTACCACGAAGGGGCTGGCTGTCAGCTCCTCGTCAAGGGCGGAGCCCGGTAACCCCCGCACCCAATAAGAAGCAATGGGCCGATTCCATCTGGGGCGGAGCTAACGAGCCGAGGGCGTGTCACTCCCCGCCGGATATACGCAGCGACTTACCGGACGTGACGTCAGATGCGCCTCAGCCACGAAAGAGAACCAGTCGCGACCTCCGAGCGCAGTGAGACCTCCCGCATCTCTGGACCGGACCGGGTCGATTCTGTCCCGGAGCCAAGAGTGCACCTTGAGCCATCGACTACCCGCCTTTCCTTGCCATCAATCCCCGTGTGAGTCAGTCTTGTCCCGTTTATCTGTCGTCTGTCGGGGCTAAGATAAGACCGTGTTTAAGTGCCCATCTTTCTATGCTGTCTCTCTTGTCTTTGTAATCTAACCTTCCGCAATATTATAACCTCCTCCGGAGGTCTTGAGAACCGTACCCCTGGTGTCGTGTCATTTTAACCCAGCCGTTGTGTCCTTTCCATCATTGATTTAGCATAGCGCGACTTAGTCAACGTTCGAGTATAATCGGGTAACTTGTGCGAACACGGCGGCCATTCCGCTCGGCCCAGCATAACATCTTAATAAGTCGTGTCCGTCACAATATGTAGCACTTTATGAAATGGTTCTGGAGGAGTTCTTGAAGGACAACCCACAAGTAAAGGATGTGTGTTTCGAGGCAACAGCGGGAGTAGAAGCTGCCTGTGCTGAGAGGAACAAGTGCACGAAAGCTGAATCTGTAAAACAAGCAAACACCAAACTCCTTCAAGTCTTGACATCTGATGGGGGTGGTGACGGCACTCGAGGAGTGGGAAGCACGGAGATCCAAGAATGCAATGTTCAAGTCAATGATGAACTATCTACATCGGGTGGAGACAATCCTGTTATTCGTGGCAGCATCACGGAGTGCTGACCTGGTGCTTCACCTCCAAGCTGGAGAAGAACTGAGCAAGTTATTATTTGCCATGGACCGGATCAAATACAAGCGGCTCTGGCCCCGATACATCGCAGACATGTATGACCTAAGAACCAATCACCCTAGGACCTGGGAAGAACTAGGAGCTGGCAATCTATCAGTAACCAAGAATGACATCCCGTTTGTATTCATTGGACCAGATCATGCATGTGAACATCTGAACAAGCTGATGAAGATTCACTCTGGACTGATTGGCATCTCTAACAATGCCAATGCTAGACAGAGATTCTTCATGGTTACACCAGAATTATCACGCCTGTCAAAAGACTTCGTCAGTTTGGCCTGGAAGGTGACAAGATCACAGAACATCATGACCTTGGTCCAAGTGCAGTCAAGAGGGAGCATGAAGCAATCAACAAGATCAAGGCTGCGATACTGAGTCACGGGAATCCATTTGACACTGAAGGTGACAAGCTGCACAATGTGATAACGAATGCTTACATCCCAGACGAGTATGTACCACAGATCTTGAACATTGATGTCACTGGTCAGAAGTTGTATGAAGACTACGTGTTGGAGCGTATCAATGGAGATGTTAGCCTCTGGGCACCAGTCAAGAAGGAGAACAACAAGATGTTCACGTCTGGGAACAAGAGAACCACAGTGAAACTCAGAGACAGGACTGTGGATCTGAAGGAGACTAAGGAACTGTACGGAAGGCTCATGGTCCTTGCCAAGTCAAACAGACGTCAACCAGAAATATGCCATCGGAAATTACGAGTTCACTGTGACACCAAGAGCACTCACTGTTCGCTCCAGATGGGACAATTCTTCCATGCACTGACAAGTCGAAGTTAATTCATCTCCTCGACAAGTTAGCAAGAGCAGAAATTCACCTCGAAGATCAGCAGCAGCCACCAGCTGCAAGTGTTCTACAAGAAGATCCAATGGACACAAGAACTATGGCATCCACATCTAGTAAACCTACAAGTCGGAAGATTGCACTGGTGGATGGGATGGTACTTGTGCATAAGCTGACAAAGAAACCAGCCACTGTAATGAAAGTCAACGATCTGGGTGAATGCTTCAATGACAGACTCATGTCTCTAACAAAAGATTGTGATGAGATCATACTGGTCTTTGACATGTACAAAAACGATTCTCTGAAGAGTGCTACCAGGGCTAAAAGAAGGCAAGGAAAGGATGCAGTTCAGTATCAAGTCAGAGATGACACCAACATCAAACACATCCCAATGAGCAGATTCCTTTCTCATGACAAAACAAAGGCTGATCTGACTGACTATCTGGCAGCGAAAACTCTAGAATACAACAGTCACTCATCCAAGTTGATCATCACGTCTGCTTCAGGGCGTACTAGGAGCAACAGTGACCTGCTCTTCGAGGACAACAACCATGAAGAAGCTGACACCCTGTTGATCCACCAGGCCGTGCTGGCATCCCAGCGAAACCCACATGATGCGCAGTTGGTGTTCTCTCCCGACACAGATGTCCTGGTACTAGTCATAGCAAACTATGACCTACTGCTGAGGAATACATCCATTTCCATGGCCTCTGGAATACTTCAAATAGAGCCACTGTGGACAGCTCTAGGGGTCGAAAGAGCAAAGGCGTTGCCAGCCTTTCATGCTTTCACAGGGGCAGACAACACTGGGAGGTTCTCTCGAATAGGCAAAGCAACCTGGCTGCATGTCTACCTCAAAGCAAGTGAAGATGTCATAGACACCGTGCGAATGCTTTCAGATGCAACTGAAGTGACGGAGGACATGTTGTCCACACTAGATAACTTTGTATGCGCTGCTTACTCTCCAAATGGCATCCACATCGACAGCATCCCCGAACTACGATGGTATCTCTTTTGCAAACACATGGCAGAAAGTGACAGGCTTCCTCCTACTCTTGGAGCTCTCAAGCAGCACATCCTTAGAGTCCATATCCAAGCCAGAGTGTGGGGTCAGGCAAGCATTGCTCAACAGGATCCTCAGCTGAATCCCCTGCAAAACGGCTTTTACAAAGAGCCGATGGACAAGTGAAACCAACCACAACTGAGGAGCCTCCAGCCCCCAAGGCCATCATTCAAATGGTTAGATGTCAGTGCAAAACAGACTGTTCTTCATCTAGATGTTCCTGCAGAACAAACAACTTGGCTTGTACAGACCTTTGTCAGTGTGACATCCAGTGCCAAAATGATGAGGACTCTCAAGATGTGATGAACGAAAGCGATGATGAGGATGATGATGACTTTACTCAATGATGAATCAAAGCTCTGTGCTCTTTAGAAGGTGAGTTACATCAGTTTTACGGCGGCCAGTTTGAAAAATCCAAGATGGCCGCCACATAGGAGCTCTATGGTCATGTCTAGCTTATCGAACTTGTTACCATTGTATTCGGGGCCCTTGAAAATGTATGTTTAGCTGTTAGAATCAAAGCTTTATGTTGTTTAGAAGCTGAGATTTAAAAAAAAAATTTTGTATACTGAATCGAGGCTCGTGAAAGAGCTAACATTTACTTCACAAACGAATCAACCAGACAAAATATATAAAAAGAGGGAGTGGAAAACAAGATGGGGAGAGAAGGGGAAGCACACAAACAACATTTGAGAGCAGGGAGATGTGTGGAAGGGAGAGGGCTTGGGGGGAGGAGGCGTGGGAAGGGGGGGGGGGAGGAGGGAGAAGTATAAAACACAAGGACACCAAGGACTTCCAGGACAGAAGTTGGTATTTCAAAAAAGTGGAATTGGGGTGAAATTAGCGGGGGTAGAAAAGATCAAGGTTTTGGATGGGGGAAGATAAGAGATGGTGGTGAACAGCTGTTTTAAAGACCTGGAGGGTGGAGTGGGATTGAAGAGAGTGAGGGAGTTTGTTCCAGAGGCGGGAGAAAAGAGGAATGAAGGAGTGAAGGTGAGCACAGAGTCTTGATTTTGGCAGTTTGACCATAAGAGGGTTGATATGGAGAAACATCAAGTTTACGGTGGCCAGTTTGAAAAATCCAAGATGGCCGCCATATAGGAGCTCTATGGTCATGTCTAGCTTATCGAACTTGTTACCATTGGATTCGGGGCCCTTGAAAATGTATGTTTAGCCGTTAGAATCAAAGCTTTATGTTGTTTAGAAGCTGAGATATTGAGAAACATCAATTTTATGGTGGCCAGTTTGAAAAATCCAAGATGGCTGCCACATAGGAGCTCTATGGTCATGTCTAGCTTATCGAACTTGTTACCATTGGATTCGGGGCCCTTGAAAATGTATGTTTAGCCGTTAGAATCAAAGCTCTGTTATTTAGAAGCTGAGATATTGAGAAAAATTAGTTCTACGGCGGCAATTTTGAAAATCCAAGATGGCCGCCATACAGGAGTCTGTGCAAATAGGAACATTGGTTTTCTGACTGACTATACAATATAGTTTCCAAAAATATATAGTTTTCCAAATCCCCCAAAAATTCCAACGAAATTACATAGTGAACCTGACTATAAATGGGAGTAGCGGTTGGGAGTCAACTTTGAAATGTGGCTTGCCTGAGAGAGAATCATGGCTGAGAGTGAGAGCGAAGAGTTTGAGTGACTGAACTTCTTCGAGAAGGTTGTTGAGAGTCGATGGGAGGGTTTGTGGCGTGAGAGGAGGGCAGGAAGAACCACCTTTAGATGCCATTTTTTCCCTCCAGAGCAGGGGTTGGCCTTTTTTGGGCACCATGGTCCCCTTTTTGAAACAATGTTTTATGGTCGGATGCCCTCCCTGCCGCCAACACTGTTAGTCGCCTCTTGCAACACACAGGGAATTACCAGTGATCTGGTACTCAATTTGCCGACCTCGGAAGGATGACAGGCGAGTCAAACCCCCTGGCATTAATTCAGCAATCGATCGGGATTCGAACCCAAGGATCCCAAGCCGGCACCCTAACCGCTAAGCCAACCCCAGGCTTGGAGAGGGAAGGGCAGGGAGAGTGAGAGAAACTATTCAGGATTAAAATTGTCAACTGCTTGGTTGGTGCACATAAAATATTGTTGTTTTTATGTTGAAGGCTCCAGTCATGGACTTTATAGTCCTCAAGGCCAGGCCTGAAATAAAAGAGCTGCATTGATGAAAAAGTGAAGAAAGAGAGAATAGTCTAAGAGTTTAGGAAGAAGTAAAAATCTGCTTTTTGTAAACTGGGAAGGCCGTAAGTGTTTGGAAAAACATGGGAAGGTAAAGAGTTCCAGAGTTTGGCAGCGGAGGGGAAGAAACAAACATCATAACGAACCACCCTTGAGTTGCCAATGGCCACACAATAATCATGAGATGTCGGGGCTTGTTGAGTAATCTGTGGTCTCGCTAATGGTGGAGGTACACAACCAGGAAGTTCTTGGGATAAAGTTTTGAGGTCAGATTCGGAGAGTTGATAAGTTGGATTACTTTGGATTCAATTCTGTCCAATAAATATGTGGATCTAGAACCTCCCCAGATGTGAGAGCAGTACTCTATACAAGGACCAATCAATCCTTTATATAGTTGAAGCAACTGTTGAGAGAAGAAGAATCTTCCAACAATTTTCTGATATTTGTTGCTGACTGTGGATAACCATTTACTTGTAACTTTTCATTGTTTTATAAAAATCAAAATGGACATCACTTGTTTTCCTGAGTTGTTCTAATTAATCCTTGGTCTACTTTTTCACTTCCGCCTCCCACACCATGAAAACGGCGAGCACGGGTGTGCATTTCAACCCTGGGTAGTCGTAAGCACATTTACCGATCATGAATGACGGGGTTAAACCGAAGTAAGGAAACAGAACGACAGACGTTTCATCAGAAATCAAAAAACGACCTTCACATCTGAGCAGATGCTTTGATGCTTGACGTTTGATGCTTGATGCTTGACATTTGATGCTTCATGCTTTGATGCTTGCCTCCAGATGCTTGACGTTTGATGCTTTGATGCTTGATGCTTTGATGCTTGCCTCCAGATGCTTTGACTTCACATGTATGTCCAGTGTACTTAATTGACGTCTCATGTAATATGCGTGAGTTCTTCGTTTCACATGTAAAGGATGACAGTTCAAGTTCTTCGAATGACATGTAAAGGGCGAGGCTGCTTTTAAATCAAAGTATCGCGACAGGTCATCAGATAGGAATGCCAGTTTTTATTCCTCCACAGCCGAAGGTGCCACTTATTTGGGTTATCCGACCAAGAGTGCGTCGCAGATTTTCGTAAACCAATGAAGGTATTTTGAGCAAACTTGGTACATGGACTATGATGCAAAGATGAACCCATTCGATTTTGTCATTCAACAGTCATGTGCCCTTTGAAAATCATTTTGCAGATCATAACTTGAGGTGTAAGCATCTGATGTTTTTGATGTTCCACTTGTATCTCTCTCATGTAATGTTTAAATGAGATCAAACCCAAGTTAGTCGACGTCTCACACTGTTGAAGCATATCCTTCCTTCCGTGTAAATGCTTCTTCGCCAGGATGAAGATTACCGCACTGTCTCCAGAAGTGAGCACATTCATGTCAAATTCTGATTTTCTTCTTCTGGCCTGTTGTTTTGATGTTAATTGAGCTCACACCTCTGGAGACATACTGGTCTCCCATATCTACTGCTCCTGATATTAACCCAGGCCAAGAATCCTTCCACGGATACCTGATATCCTTTATGCACAGATTCATCCCATCTCGTCTTCAATTGTCTTACCCATAAGTACGGTGAGGAAGATGCCTTGAAACAACTTGCCTTCACTTCCTGGAAAGCAAATGTCACCAAAGGCAATTGACAGTGTGTCAATACAATAAGAACAAGAAAGAGCAATCAGAGATTGCAAACCCTCACCAGGATGTATTTTCAGTGGTTTTAAGGCTTTTGTGTTAAAACAAATATGGCGGCCGAACCACGTGACTGATGTCATTATTTTTTTTCTCCGCTAATTTATTCCTAGATTATGCTCAAGAAATTTCATCTTGATCGGATGAAGTTTTGTACTTGTCCAATTATGCCACCATAATGGTTTTTTCTATTCAGCACTTTCGGAGATATAGAGGTGCAAAGTTTTTCGATTTTTTCCCAAGATGGCGGCCGAACCACGTGACCTATGACGTCATAATTATAAAAAATTCTACAGGTGGAGTTGCACCTATGGTGAAATTTCCTGTCAATTGGACCAATGGTTGCAGAGAAAATCATATTTATTCTGTGCTGACAGAGAAACGGACTCAAATGCAATACTGGCGAGGGTAATAAACCATCGCAGTGGCACAGGAAAAGGTTTTTGTAAAGTAAACAAAAATGTTTTGCAGTAAATATTTTGTTTCCAATAACTAGCGAATATATAACTTGTGCAAATGGAACTGCTTAAGTTTTGTATTTTTTGGTATCTGCAGGTGGAGATGGCAAAGGGTTGTCGGGACTTTGTGGCTGGTTTTATCTGCACATCACGAGTCACCACTGACCCTTCTTGGGTACTTGTTACACCAGGGGTCAAATTCCAAGAAGGAGGTGAGGTGCCGCCATCTTTCTAGGATGTGCTCGTTATGCTTGTGTGGAGAAGGATGATCATTTCTCAACTATTTGCATTTGCAGATGATGGGCAGGGACAACAGTATTTGACCCCAGATGAAGTGATTGGACGAAGGGGCACTGATGTCATTGTGGTGGGGCGTGGAATTGTTAATGCGGACGACCGTTTGGCGACCGCACAGGCCTACCGCCATGCAGGGTGGCAGGCATATGAGGGGAGGTTGGCACAAAGCTAAACCTTTTCCATTAACCCCCCTCTACTTGATTTGCTTAATCCTTAAAATGTTTTTTCTTAAGTTTGGTTACTTTTTCTTATACAAAAAAAAAACTTGCATACCAAGCTCTGACTATTTGAATATCATTGGCTGGGATTAATAATATAAATAATAATTTATATTATTTGGAAACAAAATTTATAATTTTGGAAATTATAAATAATTTATATTATTAATCCCAGCCAATGATATTCAAATAGTCAGAGCTTGGTATGCAAGTTTTGTTTTGTTTTTGTATAAGAAAAAGTAACCAAACTTAAGGAAAAAAAAATCATTGGCTGGGATTGTTAAAAGAAAATTTGTTTGCAATTCTCCAACTGGCTGAGTTTTGGGCCTGACCAGAAGCTGGGTGCGTGTGAGGAGCTTTCGTACAGACCAGCTGATCAAATGTGCATTTGACTTGACGAGCAACAGTGAGCCTCACTTTCTTACCACGAGGATTTCAAAGAGCCAATGGGAACTAGATTGTTGTGGTTCCTGTTTGTTTTTACATTGCAGGGCAGAGGTTGCTGGGTTGGTGAGCTTAAATCAAACTGCCAATGAAAAGTTTTGTTAACATGATGTGTGTGTTTTTATATTGTGGCAACAACTGTCAGTTACGATGTTGTTGAAGCTTGAGGTAGAATCTACATAGCATGAAGAGCAGCTCAATTCATAGAAAAGGTCACATTGGGGTGAGTTTACTCGAAATGGAGCAACCTCAAATCAGAGGGTGTAAGTGTTAAGTCCTGCTGCATCAACTAAGGAATGAGAAACCTTTTTCTTTAAAGCCCTGAAATTAAAGGGTGATTAAATATTCTTGGAGCAAGTTTACACATTTCAAACTGAATTCATTTGAGCCTGTTTTTTTTTTTTTGTTTTTTTCTATACACAATCGAGGCTCGTGCAAGAGCCAACACATTAAACATGAAAACATGCACGAACACATAAAACATCCAATAAAGGGAGCGGGAGACAAGACGGGGAGAGAAAGGGAATCACACAAGCACAACAACAGTAGAGAACAAGGACATCAAGAGATCTGTGGATGGGAGAGGGCTGGGGGGCAAAATGGTATGAACACTACTGGGAATTTGAGGAATGAAGTCAGAGATTGAAAGAGGTGGATTTGGGGTGGATTAACGGAGGTAGAAAAGATCAAGATTTTGGATGGGAGAGGATAAGAGATGGTGGTGGACAGCTGTTTTGAAGACCTGGGGGGAGGAGAGGGATTGAAGAGAGTGAGGGAGTTTGTTCCAGAGGCAGGAAAGAAGAGGAATGAAAGAGTGAAGGTGAGAATTGTCTTGAATTCTTGATTTATTACACATCATGATTACTCTACATACAATGTTGTATCTTTGTGCACACATTGTTATGCCAGAAATTTGGAATCCCCATTTGGGCCAGGACTTGTGAAATTTAGAAATTAGTTTTCTAATTTTTGTTTTTCAATTACACTCCAGGCATTTACTATAGATTCGAGATGTTGCTTTTTCTCTTCCAAGTTTTGGAAACATCCCGTCTCCTTGTTATGTTACCAAGATGGAATGTCCTTGTTAAGGTCAAAGGTGAACACATCTTTGAACATTTTCATGAAGGTTCAAAAAAGCAAATTCTACTTGTATGTTTCTCCTTACTTTCAACACTTGTGCACAAAAAAGTAATTTGGTACTTCGGCAGGATTGGGCACATTTCCAAAAAACACCATCGCAAACTGGTCGCACCAGCTCGAGTGCGAGTTTCTCTGAAATGCAAAACAAGTTGGAGGTGTGTGACTGTACACCAGCAGTACAATCAATGTTTCAAAACAATTTTTGAAAATCAATGTAACAGATTTTTAATGATATTTCAATTGTGCTATTTTTGCATATGTAATAAATATATTTCACCTTGTTCTTACCTATTCATGACCTGGAGTCCTTTGGAGTCCAGTAAATCAAAGTTAAGAATTTGTGCATAAAAACAATGACAAAATAAGAAGGCATTATGCAGAGCACGATACTTGCAAAATTCAACCCTCCCCAAAATTAAACGTTGCCATGGAGATATCAAATTGTCCATTTCGTTAAGATTAAAATTGACGATTTTCATCAAAGCTCGGATCAATCGAATTAAAATTGCTGATTTTTTCAGATGAAAATTGATGATTTTGGAAGTTTGACCTTGAGTTGACATTTTGCCCATTTTGTTTTTTGACAAAAATAGTTGGTTTACCAATTTAGTGACGATATACAAATGCTGTTCAATTTTAAAGTATCGGTTGGAAAAAAAAAAAAAACGATTTTAGAAATTTGACTCCAGATGACCTTTGACCTCAAATCAATAGGCTTCTCATTGTGACTACCTCAACAACTTGGTGCAGTTTCATGACGATTGGTTTAGAATTGTGACCGGTAGGTGAGTGACAGACAAACAAAAACAAGAAGACGTCATGCAGAGCACGATACTTGCAAAATCCACCCCCGCAACACCCAGCAAATTCCATTTCATCAAGATTAAAATTGACGATCTTGATCAAAGCTTGGGTCAATAAGATGAAAAGTGACGATTTTTCAGATGAAAATTGATATTAGAAGGGTCGACCTTGAGTTGACCTTTTGACCTTAAAATAGTTGGTTTCCCAAGTTAGTGACAATGTGCAAATGCTGTTCAATTTTCTAGTCAGATGAAAATTGATTTTGGAAGTTTGACCTTGAGTTGACCTTTGACCTTAACCTCAAATAGTTTGTTTTTGCAATTTAATAGCTCGATCTACAAATGCTGTTCAATTTTCAAGTCAATCGGATTTAAAATGGCGATTTTAGAAATTTGACCTCCAGATGACCTTTGACCTCAAAACTATATAGGATTTTGTCAGACCATGAACTCTACCATTTGGTGAAGTTTCGTGAAGATCGGTTTAAAATTGTGACCTGTTGGCAAGTATAAGCGAGCGGACAGACAAACAAACAGACACAAACTGAAGTGATCAACATACGTGCAAAAAATATTTTTTTGCCAAGTAATAACAAACGCAATCGACCAATATACTTGAAAAATCTTCGATTTTGCAAGTAAAGGGTCATGTGATAGATGTGCTTGGATTCCCATTCATTTATTGTGCTTGGTTTGGAATTCCAAGCACATGAGAAGCTCACAGTGCAACTTCCTGTGCGTGGAGCAATCAGTCCCTCTTACTGGATAGAAATTAACTGATTAATTTACTTTGGTGGTACCTTGGGAGATCTGCCTCTGTGTGCTCACCTTGTTCACCCCAAATGACGTCAAACCTGATTGGAAGTGAGGCTCCACTTCTCAAGTTTGTGTTTGCTTTGAAAGCTTATCTATGCAACCTGGTCCCCTGTCCATCTTGGATTCGTATCCACTGCCTTCTGGATTCTGCACAGGGATTTCATGGATTAGCGCTGGGGTTCTTAACCTGGAGTATCCATACCTCTTAGGGGGTATGGGGACTCGAAATAAATTATAATAACTTGAAATAAATTCAATGAAATATCAACTTTAAATATATAATAAATATATATTTAAATATAAATATATATACAGTATTTCAAAACAAATTATATTTGTATAATTATATTTTAAACAAATATAAATTCAATTTTCTAATAAAATTCGAATAAATCAACTATACGCCCCGGGCATATGCATGCGATTACAATGCATGATTGACATGACAATGAGAACGTTGCCTTGGCATCCAAAACGTTGTCATAGAAACTGAAAGAAGTGATGGTAATAGTCGTGCAGACAGTCAACTTTATTCGTGGACGGGCATGAAATCATCGGCTATTTCAAAAATTCTGTGATGATTGGGGTGGAACATTGTGTTTTACTGTACCACACAGAGGTACGTTGGTTATCTCGTGGTCGTGTTTTCGTACGTGTGGTGGAACTTCGGGAAGAAATTCTCGAATTCCTCAGGCATCAACAATCCCCTCTTGCGAACAGTTTTGAAGAGTATTTTTTTTGTATACAGAATCGAGGCTCGTGAAAGAGCTAACATTTATTTCACAAACAAATCAAAGACAAACAAAATATATAAAAAGAGGGAGCAGAAGACAAGATGGGGAGAGAAGGGGAAGCACACAAACAACATTTGAGAGCAGGGAGATGTGTGGGAGGGAGAGGGCTTGGGGGGAGGAGGCGTGGGAAGAGAGGGGGGGGGGGGGGATATTTGGCTGATATTTTCGGTCACCTCAATGACTTGAACATGTGGATGCAGGGAAGGGATGTGGACATGATTCAAGTCAGGGGAAAGTTAGTGGCATTCACGAAGAAATTACATATTTGGAGTCACCGTGTTGAAAGTGGAAACATGGCGAACTTTCCAATCCATGACGATATCCTTCTTGATGGAGAAGATGAAAAGGCATTGCCTGGGGAAATACTTCAAGAAGTCAAGGACCATTTGAAAGTCCGAAGTACCAATTTTGAGGGTTACTTCACAGATATTGATGATCTCAGCACGAAATCCATTTGGATCCAGAACCCTTTCTCGTTTGATATTTCTACGATGAATGACAACGCTTTCGTGAAGGATGATTTGATCGAGTTCCAAGAAGATCAAAGAAAGAAAGCTGATTTCAGAAAGGCTGGGCTGGATTTTAAGCAGTTTTGGTGTGAGCAGACAGCAGTTTACCCTAGCTTGGCGAAGAGGGCAATTAATGTGTTGGTTCCCTTCACAACTACATATCTCTGTGAAACAGGTTTCTTTGCATTCTTCAACCTGAAATCAAAGTGCAGAAATCGACTTGATGTGTCCGATGACATGTGAGTGGCGTTGTCACGAACTGTGTCCCGAATCCATATTCTGATTGCACGAAAACAGCAGCAACAATCTCACTAGATTAGTAAAACGGCTTGCATAAAACTTGCATGTTTTAGTTTAGTTTGTTTTCTTTCTTTGTTAACAAGCAAATAAATAAATAGGGATGAAATCCTCATGATTTTCTTTCCTGTTCTGTTCCTAATTATCCATATGTAAAACTAAGCTATTGAGATCTTTTGAAGTCACACTGGAACCTAATGGAACTGGTAATCCGGCACAGATCCCCAAACTTGGCCCATTTTCTGGGTAATAAGTTACCAAATTTCATCAAAAAAAAATAGGCAATTAAAGTAAAAACACCCCTCAGAATGCACCACAGAGCACCTAGAAATCAAAATAATTCTAGGGGTCATGCCCCCAGTCCCCCCTAGCTATGCGCACCTTTGGTGCGCCTTGGTCAGTCAACAGTCCAGCGAAGGGGGTATGGGGACATTGTGGGCAATCCGTTGGTGTCTTGACAGGGAAAAAAGTTAAGAACCCCTGATTTAGACAGTCTCGTCTTTGCTTCGACAAAGGGTGCTGGTGATATCAATGCCCTTGTGAAATTCTGCTCACTTGTCAGGATTGTCCACGCTTGTCGTTCACTGTGGTTTTTTCTTCTCATATGCTTGATGACGTCATTCCGATAAACAAAGATGCCAAAAACAAAGCCTCCACTACAGGTAGCTTTCCTATAATAAACAGTCATCAAATTCATCAGTACACATGAAAATGTTTCCTTTTCTCCATTGGCCTGATCTTTAAAATTCAGTTTGGATTCACAAGTTTTGATTTGCTGCTGCATCTCCTAACAATATTGATGGAGGCCCTGCATCTCATGCACGAAGTTAGGGTTAACATTCTTGGCATTCAACAGTCTGGTTACTTGCATTCCTTGCCAACATTGCAGCCAATGGAATGCAGGGCACCTTTCCTGGCATTGCAAACTTGCCCCACTCCCAGTCAGCATGTAGCTTTTAATTGAATCCTTTCCCAGTTGAGGCTGAATCTTGGGCCCAGCCGACTTTCTCATACACCTCAACGACCTCTCCAATGCACATTTCTTCGCAGCCTTTTTTAATTTTTGTATACAAGAAAGATCGAGGCTCTTGTAAGAGCCACCATGAATCACAAAAAAACCCCTAAAAAACGGACACATAAAACATATAATAAAGGGAGCGGGAGACAAGATGGGGAGAGAGGAAAGCACACAAGTACAACAGCAGAGAACGGACGTTGGGAGATCTGTGGGAGGGAGAGGACTTCGGGGGGGGGGGGGAGGGGAGGAGGCATGGCAAGGGGGCGGGGGGGGTGGGGGAGAGGTATAAAACACAAGGACACTGCTCGAACTTCCAGGAAATAAGTCGGTATTTCAAAAAAGTGTATCTGGGGTGAATTATCGGGGATAGAAAAGATCAAGGTTTTGGATGAGGGAAGATAAGAGATGGTGGTGAACAGCTGTTTTAAAAACCTTAAGGGAGGAGTGGGATTGTAGAGTGAGGGAGTTTGTTCCAGAGGCGGGAGAAAAGAGGAATGTTGAATGAAAAGAGGAATGAAAAGGAGAGGAAAAGAGGAATTTTGGCAGTTTAACCATAAGAGGGTTGCTGGCAGATCTTGTGCATCCTGCAGGAATATTTAGGGGACAGAGCAGAGGGAGAAGAGTCGGTAGAAGACAGAAAGACCACCTACCTGCCTGCGGTGAGTAAGTGAAAGGCCCTCGGAGATAGCTTCATCACGGGAGATTCCAATGATCCTGAAAGCTTTGGTTTAAACAGCGTGAAGCCGAGAAAGGTGCGAGGCAGGAGCACCAGCCCAGAGGGGAGAGCAGTATTCGATTGAGCTGCAGATGAAAGCCTTGTATGTGGTGAGGAGCTCAGGTGTGCCAAAGAAGGATTTCGCACGACGGAGGATGCCCAGTCGGCGACTGGCTTTGGAGGCCAGCTTGGAAATGCGGTTTTGCCAGGAAAGATCATGGCAAAGAGAGATCCAAAATCTTGAGTGACAGAACTTATTGGAGACGATTGTTGAGAAAGTAGATGGGAGGGTTGTCCAGTTGGTCTTTTCAGAGAGACATAGTGAGGTGTGACATTTGTCAGGATTGAAAGACATGTTCCACTTGTTTGACCAGTCTGATTTTGTCCAGGTCTGCAGAGAGTGAGGAGGCTGCAGACTGCCGATCTGAGGAATGAGGTATGGAGCGACAGAGAGTGGTCATCAGCAAAGAGATAGAGGATTTTCCAGATGTTACCCCCCCCCCCCCCCCTTCCTCTGGTCTCGGTGGACCTCCGAACCCCGAGAGGGTCCCCGGCAGAAAGATGTGTTATCCCTGGTTGAAACCCAGTGGATAACGTCCCTCAATGGAACCAGCAAAATGAAACAGCCGAACCAATGATGCAACCACACCAAGTTATAAGCAAACCATACTATATTGTAAATCACACACAAAGCCATACAGCAATGGGGCAATCACCCCTACTTTCAAATCTTACGATAATATCCTTGTCAAGCCCCTTAACCCCACTCACGGCACCTCCCCCAATGTCTCTGCTCTCCTCCAAGGCGAAGTCCCAATGTCTCTGTGCGCTCCCGCGATCGGGGAGTCAAGGCCCGGTGGTCAATTGAGGCGTGGACGAGCAAGACGACCCCGAGGTCACGTGCTCAGCCCCCAGCAGCACAGCGGTGGCGAGGAACCTCCCAAAGGTGCGCTCCCTCCCGCGATCGGGGAGTCAAGGCCCAGTGGTCAATTGAGGCGTAGACGAGCGAGACGACCCCGAGGTCACGTGCTCAGCCCCCAGCAACACAGCGGTGGTGAGGAACCTCACAAAGATGTGCTCCGACGTACACGTTGCGGTTCCACCCGCGAGCCTCCGTATAATTCTCACGTGTCCCTTTCTGGCACAGCCGTTCCCGGCAATCCACCAGGGAATAATGTCCAACCAACACGACGAAAGCCGGTTCACGGCCGGGTGCTCGCGTGGCCAAGATGACGGACGGCTTTCGCTCCAACCCAGATTCTCACGGCCTGGATCCTCCGGAACCTCAAGGAGAATACCCGACGACACCGGCTCCACGCACTCCGGCGATATTTCTTATCGGCCGAACTTCCCTTCAAGGACGCAAAGTTCCCTCGCCCAGTACGTCGAACGCTCGGCCCGGAGCTTCAACCACCACGTCTCTTTTCGATCTCCTCCCACCTCCTTTTCTTCGCTCCACCTCTTCCGGTCTCGATCCGGATTTCCGGCCACATTTTACCAAGAGCGCTTTTAAATCTTTTACTCACAACAACCCTTTCCCTTAAGTCACAATAAGCATAATATCTAGAATACTTCGAACCAGCAACAATACTCATAACCACAATCATTAAGGCCGAGTCCGTAACACAGAGAGTCAGAGAGATCATTGATAAAGACCAGAAAAAGCACAGGGCCCAGAACACGACCATGGGGAACTCCAGCCTGAACAGGAAGGGGAGATGAGAGAAATCCATTCAGGGCCACACGTTGATTACGACCAGAGAGGGAAGTCTGCAAGCCATGCGTGGAGGTTTTCATGGATACCATAAGAGGAGAGTTTGGTGAGCAGAGCGGGGTGCCAGACCGTATCAAAGGCACGTGATATGTCAAGGGAGACAGCTCTGATTTCCTGTTTGGCATTGAGGACCTCCATCCATTGTTGAGACAGCAGAAGCAGCATGTCCAGAGTAGAGTGACCGGGTCTGAAACCAAATTGATGATCAGAGATCAAGCCATTGGAGAAGAGGAAGGATTTGATATCCCAAGCAATGATGGATTCCATGACTGCTGATAATTGGGAGCAGGCTGATTGGTCTATAGTTGCAAGGATCTGTTTTTGACCTTTTTGTGGAAAGCGGTCATGTTGGCTGATTTCTAAGCAGATGGTAGATAATGTTGAGCAAAAGAGAGGGTGAAGAGAACAGAGAAAGGGTGAGTAGAGCGGCAGAGTAGGAATTTAGGACCCGTGGGCTGATGCCGTCTGGTCCAGTTGCAGAATCAGTCGATGTTTGACAGAAACTTCTCCACCTTGTCAGGAGAGGGGAGAGTCCAGGAGCAGCTGGGTATGACTGGTTACGGTGGGTACAGAGAGAGATGGGTTTGGGACACAAGATTTTGAGGCAAACACAGAGTTGAGGCATTCGGCTTTTTCACGTGCGGTGTCAGCTGTGTAGCCGTTTGAGGTAAGGGAGGGGATGGAGGGGGAACAAACACCAGAAACAGATTTGACCAGACGCCACCAGGATTTGGAGGAAGGAGACAGGTTTGAGAGTTCATTCTTGAGTGTGGAGAGATAGTGCTTCCTGGCACTCCTTCGGGTAGGCACACAATTGTTCCGAGCTTGGTGGAAGGAACTGAGATTGCCTTCAGTTGGATTTGCCTTCCAAGAGGCAAAGGCAAGTTGTTTCAGGGCAACTGCCTCACCACAAGATTCCGTGTACCATGGATGGGAGGAAGGATAAGACAACTGAAGATGAGATGGGATAAATCTGTGCATGAGAGAGAGCAATTTACTTTGGAAGAATTCCCAGGATGAGTTGATGTCAGAGGCAGTAGAGACGGGAGACCAGTCCAGATGATTGATGGCTGCTTGAAGACCGTGCCAGTCAGCCTGAGTGAAATGCCAGACTCGTCGATGCTGAGGAGCTCTCTGAGAATGGCCACAGAGATGTCCACTTTAACAAGCACATGATCAGAAGAACCGATTGGAGCAGAAGAAGAGCAGCAGACATTTGAGAGGAGCCTCCACATTATACTACAATTCAACCTCCACCACCAGACAGCAGCAGCAACCTGTATTGGACAAGAGACTGGTGCAACACTTGCAATATCTTTCAATCCATCAAAGTTGTTGTCACGTGTTGTCAATTGTTGTTGTCGATCAAAGTTGTCATGGTGTCACAGACCCCATGTCACGGTGTCACAGACCCCACGTCACGGTGTCACAGACCCCACGTCACGGTGTCACAGACCCCACGTCACGGTGTCACAGACCCCACGTCACGGTGTCACAGACCCCACGTCACGGTGTCACAGACCCCACGTCACGGTGTCACAGACCCCGGCCTGAAGTCCGACATAGCTGGCGCCGCTGTGTCGTCTATCGATGACGGTCAACCCTTTGTTTTGGAAAGCGATGCGTCGGACCACGCGATAGCTGCCACGCTCTCTCAAGGGGGGGGCGACCTGTAGCCTTCTTTTCAAGGACTCTCTCTCCTCCGCGGAGAAACATCATTCCTCTGTCGAGAAGGAAGCGTACACCATCGTTGAGTCTATTAGGCGTTTGAGACCCTATCTGCTTGGCAAATGTTTTGAGGTCATTACTGACCAGCAAAGCATCGCTTTCATGTACGACACGCGCCATGCTCAACACATTAAGAACGAAAAGATCACTTGCTGGCAGATAGAGCTAGCCGATTTTTGCTACACTATTAGGTATCGCCCAGGGCGGGATAATCTCGCCACAGACACATTATCACGCCCTTCGGTGTGTGCGAGTCTCACCTCCTTTGAGGATCTGCGTGTTCTTTATGAAACGTTGTGCCATCCCGGAGTGACGCGTTTCGCTCATTATGTGCACAGTCACACTTTGCCCTACTCTGTTGAGGACATTCGGCAGCTGTGTCGCACTTGTTCCATTTGTGCTGAACTCAAACCTCGTTTCTACAAACCACAGATGGGTACGCTGAATCAGGCTACTCGGCCTTGGGAGAGATTGGCAATGGATTTTAAAGGGCCTCTACCGGCTTCGTGTCTCCCTGCTAGTCCTAGCCGACCGGCCTCGGATAGCTCTCGCTTTCTCCTCATGATAGTTGATGAGTTCTCCAGATTCCCTTTTGCTTTCCCATGCAATGATATGTCCGCTGCGATGGTTATCCGGTGTCTGCAGATTTTGTTCTCCATGTTCAGGAATCCGGCTTACGTACACAACGATCGAGGTGCTGTGTTTCTGTCCCAGGATGTGAGGACCTTTTTGCTCCAGCGCAATATAGCTTTAAGCTATACTACCCCGTACAGGCCATTACTCTGGGCCTTAAGTCTCGCGGACTACGACTGGACCGATGGACCTGGATGGTGCACGGGGCGTTAAACTCGATCAGGACTTTATTATGCACAGCTACTAATCAAACTCCTCACGATCATCTGTTTCGTTACTCGCGCCGTTCTGGTGCTGTTCGACCTTTGCCGGGCTGGCTAGCTGAGCCCGGACCGGCTTTCCTCAAACGCGCTGTTCGTCAAAGTAAAAATGACCCGCTTGTCGACAAGGTTCACATTCTCCAAGCCAATCCCGAGCACGCTCGAGTGCTGCTGCCAAATGGACGCGAGTCTACAGTCTCGGTGCGTCATCTTGTGGGGATACCGCTCAGCCGGAACTCAGCCAGGGGGACCCGTTGATGGGGCATTCACCGTCAACTCCGCTCCCACACACGCCCGATCCGGTCGGCCCTGAGCCGCCGCCGCCGTCTCCCGAGATAGGCGTTTCTTCCGACGTGTGGAATTTGGTCTCGCGGTTGTAGCTCCCGACGCTTACCGAACACGCGCCGGAAGAGAAATTCGCCGCCCCGATCGCTACGGCTGGGACTGACATGCATTGCTGCTCTATGTACCCTTTTGCTAACTGACGTTTTCTATCCTGCTATTCCGCTTGCTTTCACCCCTCGGGGTAGTGTAGATTTAACGCTGGGGAGAATGTCATGAAATTCTGTCTAACGTCTGAACCCAGGTGTCATGCGTCTTTTGTCCTCTACGCGGCCGTTATAAGAACTCGGTCATTCAGCGCTATGATCATACCTGAGACATTTACTGTATGCTATGCTGGTGCATAAATAGATGGTACGTACCACCACTTTGTTATGGCTTGCTTGTGCTCATCTGGAAACTCATTACTAGTTCAGATGTATGCTGAATATTGATATGATGTTCGCTGGTTCTTTTTACAGGTATTGTTAGGGATCGATTGATATTAAACTCATGATCTGTGCCAATGTTGTAACTCTGATTCTTACGACCAACCTGCCCTGGCTACCGATATGTCCGACATCAGTCCTTCTGACAACAGGTGATATTAACTTACAGAATATATACCAAAATGTGCAAGACATACGACATCTACCTCAGCTCAAGGAACCTCGTTTGGACTTCCTCCAAAGAATCTCGAGTCACCTCCAGATGGCGCACGATAAGAAGAGAACAAACCTAAAGCAAACCCAATGCCAACCTCTCATACAGATGCAATAGTCTAGCCTGGGGTTGATCTCCCATGTGACTTGTGGGCAAAATTCAATGACTGAGGTATGGAGTGAACAGATGGGCCATCCATGACTCCCCAGGTAGAAGATCAAAGCCACACTCAGGCTGTACCACCTATTGGCAAGTGTTGAGGTTCTCTCATGGACTTACCCAATTACGTTCAAACCAGTTCGGATGGTTGGGACTAACAATTCATTTCATCAGCGACACAATGCAATTCATATACAAGTTCCCAGGAGAAGCAAACCTGTGGAAGTTTAAAACATTGGCAGAAAGTTTCATTTCATAAACTTTACTTCTGAAGTTTGCCACAGTTTTACTTGGCACCAGTTATGCATCGTGATTCAGCCAAAGTCTGAAGCTCCTTATTGAACTTGATCATAACGCACACACTGGAAGGGGGACAAAGGGAGGAAGGATGGGGGGGTCAGGGGGGGTGGTAGCGGGGAGAGGGGAACAGAAGGGTGGTGTTACTCCAAGAGATCAAACAAACGCCAACACCGAAACTTCTCCAAAACGGGTGAAGTTGCCATTGGGATCTCCACATGGCCTTCTTCATGTAACATTGTGAAAAGGAACGGCATCATTGACTGGGTGTGCTTGGTGTTTACAACAATGAAAAGGCAGGATCAGTGGATGGTCATGGGGACCGTGCCCCTCGACTGAAAAACTCTCAACACCCACTCGTCTCGCCGAAGGTCGCGGTGGACATGGGACATCCGTCGCACAAGCCAATTCCAAGTTATAACCGAGCATTGAACCCTGAGCTCCAATGATCAATTCATCCTTATTCACGAGTTACGACATTTTGAGATTTTATGTTCAGATACCATGCTGATGGCGTGAGAATAACGAATACAGTCATTACACCATGCCAACGAACTCGACGCTACGGCCTCAGTCCGATCAGCACAAATCACCCACCGTGTTGAGGTGAGTGTCCTGTGGACAAAGAATTTGAATAACATCAAATGATTAGAGATAAGAAGCTCGAACAAAGTGCAAAAAACAAGAAAAATAACCATCTCACTATTTACCATTTCAAACCAACCTTAAATTCCTACATAGAATGTGCAGCTAAATAACTCTCCAATAGAATGTACGTCATATGCGTCGTGTATACACAATGTATAACCAACAGGTATCAAGTGTAATCATAAATATACAATCACATCTTACATGATTCAACATTAGCGAGACCTTCATACGGTGTGCAAAGCCTTCTGGGAATGGCGGCTTGGGAATTCCGTTTGGCTGTCTATGTAGCTCAATATGAACTTTCACCAGTTAAAGAAACTCCCTTCACTCATCTCTGCGACACCTGTCGTAACGAAGCTCAAACGCTCCGCTGCGCACCGTGACAGCGTCACCTGGTACAACGAGCATGGCTGGGGTCGTAAACGGAGGGACGAGTCGTTTTCTTGACCGATCAAATGTTGCACAACCTTCCAATCTCACAGCCCCAAGGTCACCAAATGGCCAGGTATTATCAAAGTTTTTGCTAGTTCACAGCATCATGATCTTGACCTCATTTTCTTCGTCTACACGGTAGAAGAAGGGTATGCAGGTAGAATTGAGGCCTGGATCACCGGGACCTCCGCCACTTGTAGCATTCTGCATTTCGTGCAGCAGTTGCATTATCTGCCTTGTTGTCCTGTCATGACCTACGTTACTTTCTGTCTTCCAGTCGTTGGCATCAACCTTTTCTTCCGTAGATCCATCCCGGTTCTCATCGCGTGCTGGAACCTCCTCAGAGTTTGCGTCTGACGGTAGAACAAACGGAGCACACGTGATAATCAGGTGTGTGACACGTCCTCACACGAGCTTTAATAATCCAGGACAAAAAACAAAGGTAACCCTCGGCCAATGAGCCAACTTTTCCTTAATTTTACTCGTTAATTAAATGTACAGGAAAACTTTTACTCGTGTGATTAAATATGAAAACTTCATCGTTCGATTCACATTTAGTTCATCGCTTCATTCAAGTAAAGCTTCAAAGGTGAACTAAAAAGGTTTTAAAAATATACGTGCAGAGGCTGAACAGCAGAATAGATCAGGTAATCAAAACGGAAATCCCTTCACTCCAAATAGGCAAGAATAAAAATCTCACCTTGTAATGAAACGTCATCAACCTCTTCACCTGGAGTCTGTTCTTCTGTGGCCAGCGCACCCCGAGGCAAAAGTCCAGCAGCCGTTTTTGCCTGCAGTAGTGCGGTGTAGCTGGCGTACCACTCGTCTCGCTCGGACACGAGGCACAAGACCAGTTGTTGCAGCTCCCCCATTTTGGCCTGCAACGTTACCATCCCAAAAGATAGAGGAGGGGAGGGTACAACAGAATAATAATAATAACTAGAACTTCCACTTTAAAACTGCTGGCAGTGATGGCCGGTTTACTCGCACCCACTTTAGATACAACCCCACTTTTGATACAACCCCACTTTTGATACAACCCCACTTTCATTGGACATGGTTTGACACAACCCCCTTGGATACAACCCCGACACACACACACACACACACACACACACACACACACACACACACACACACACACACACACACATCCCCCCTACCCCCACCCACACACACACCCCCACACCCCTCCCCCCCCCCCCACACACACCCCAACCCCCCCCCCCCCCCCACACACACACACATCCCTCAACACATCCCTCCCCCCCCACACACACATCCCTCCCCCCCCACACACACATCCCTCCCCCCCCACACACACACATCCCCCCTGACACACACACACACACACCCCCACACGCACACACATATCCAGACAAATGCACATCCCCTCCCCCCACCCCCCAAGACATCCCCCCACACACACACATTCTCCCTACCCCCCACACACATACACACAAACACACATCCACCCCCCCCGACCCCCCCCCCCCCACACACACACACACACACACACACACACACACACACACACACACACACACACACACACACACACACACACACCCACCCACCCCCAACACGCACACACACACACACACAACCCTCCCTCCTCCACACGCACACCCCAACACCCTCCACACACATACACACACACAAACACATGCACACATCCACCCACCCCGACCCCCCCCCCCCCCCCCCCCACACACACACACACACACACACACACACACACACACACACACACACACACACACACACACACACACACACACACACACACACATCCAACCCCCCCTCCTCCACACACACATCCAACCCCCCCTCCTCCACACACACACCCCAACCCCCCCCCCCCCCCCACGCACACCCCTCCACACACACACACATCCAACCCCCCCTCCACACAACCCCTCCCCCCACATACACACATATCCACCCCCACACCGACACACAAACACCCCTCCCCCCACATGCACACCCCTCCACACATACACACACCCCCCACCTCCACACACACACACACACACACCCACCCCTCCATACTACAAATCCACCCCCCCCCACACCCCTCCACACATACACACACACACACACCCACCCACCAACCCCCCCCCCCCCCCCCACACACACATCCCTCCCGCCCCCCACACCCACACCCATACCCCCACACCCCTAACACACATACACACGCACACACCAACCCCCCCCCACACACACACACACACACACACATCCCTCCCCCCCCCCCCCACACCCACATCCACACGTGTCAATCCATGCACCGATTGCAGAAAAAGCCATTTAAAAAAGAAAATTAACCTGAAATTGCAGACAGAATTATTTATTTTATCTGAAAAGCTAAACGATTCTTCTTCTTCTTTCGTACCTCAAACTTTAAGTGAAATGCGATCGATTTTTAAAAAATCAGAATTTGAGCAAATCTGTTTCATTCCTTTGTTAATATGCCTCCCCTATTGATAAATCTGCAATTTGAATTTCATTTGAGGTTGAAATGACCGCGGGAGATCGTGTGATAATGATCACGTCCTGGCAGGAATTCTTCTTCTTCAGTCGCTCAGAACTTTGAGTGAAATACGATCGAGTTAAAAAAAATCAGAATTTGAAAAAATCTGTTTCATTCCTTTGTTAATATGCCTGCCCGATTGATAAATCTGCAATTTGAATTTCATTTGAGGTTGAAATGACCGCGGGAGATCGTGTGATAATGATCACGTCCTGGCAGGAATTCTTCTTCTTCAGTCGCTCAGAACTTTGAGTGAAATACGATCGAGTTAAAAATAGTCAGAATTTGAGCAAATCTGTTTCATTCGTTTAATATGCCTCATCTATTGACAAATCTGCAATTATAATTTTTTTGGAGGTTGAAATGATCGCGGGAGATCGCGTTATAGTGATGATGTCTTGGATGGACATCCTCTTCTTCAGTCGCTCACACCTTTGAGTGAAATACGATCGAGTTAAAAATAGTCAGAATTTGAGCAAATCTGTTTCATTCATTTGTTAATATGCCTCATCTATTGACAAATCTGCAATTTTAATTTTTTTTGAGGCTGAAATGACCGCGGGAGATCGCGTTATAGTGATGATGTCCTGGAAGGGAATCTTCTTCTTCAGTGGGGCATCACTTTGAGTGAAATACGATCGAGTTAAAAATAGTCAGAATTTGAGCAAATCTGTTTCATTCGTTTGTTAATGTGCCTCATCTATTGACAAATCTGCAATTATAATTTTTTTTGAGGTTGAAATGACCGCGGGAGATCGCGTTATCGTGATCACGTTCTGGAAAGACAATCGGTGTGTTTCTTCTTCTTTCAACAATAAAGACATAGCTTCGAGACCGTACATCCAATCATCTTGAAATTCTGCACACTTGTTCCGCTTGATGAGAGCTACATTGCATTAAAAACTCAAGTCGATCCATGCAGTGGTTCAGGAGTTACAAGCTTTTTAAAATTTTACTTCCATTATTTATTGCGGCCAAACCATGTGACATCAAAACGTCTCAAGTAACGTTGAAACATACCCCCATGAGGAACATTTGTGTAAAGTTTCCACTCGATATCCCCACAAATTATGGAGGCGATTCCATTTCTAGTTTGAGCTTTAAAACGTCATAACTCTGAAACCATGTGTCGGATGATGTCGTGCTCATTGACTTTTTTGTTCGTCATGGGTATGCGAATATGCATGCCAAGTTTGGGCTCGATACGTTCAGCCGTTGCGGAGAAAAAGGGGTTTTTTGTGTTTTTTCACAGAAAACAAGATGGCGGCCGAACCATGTGACGTATGACTTCGAAAATTTTTGCATTCTGAGTTTTTTTTAACTAAGCATCTGGGAAAAAAATCCCATATTCGGGGGAGAAAATTTTTTGTTTGACGAATTCTTACCTCTTAACGTTAGCATTTTTAATATACTCGATACACATGTCTTTTGTTCCCATTGAAGAGTTCTTTAGAATGAGTCATTCCTCAAATTTTTCCATTGAGCCGTTGTGGAGATACAGAGGGGAAAAGTTGAATTTGTTTTACAAGATGGCGTCCACACCACGTGACCTATGACGACATAATTAGCATGAAAAAATTCTAGGAGCCGAGACGATCATTTGATGAAAATTTCCTGTCAATCCGACCAGCGGTTGCTGAGAACATTAATTATGAAGTTTTCGGAGGTGCAAAATAGGGCGGAAGAATAATAAAAATAATAGTAATAATAATAAGAAAAACTCTAGCAGTAATAATAGGTTACTCTCCATTTCATGGAGAGTAAACCTAATAAGAAAAACTCTCGTAGTAATAATAGGTTTCCTCCATTTCATGGAGAGTAAACCTAATAATGCATTTATTTTATATAGCGCTTTTCAAGAAGCCCAAAGGCACTTTGACAGAGTACAAAAAAACAAGTGCAAAAAGACAAAAATCAATAGGTAAATAATCAAAGCAAAAGGAAGGAGAAGGAGAAGAGATAGTCAGGGGTTAAATGCTGTGGGTTAAATGTTGAATGCAGTGTTGAACAGGTGGGTCTTGAGTGATGTTTTGAATGTGGTGAGTGAGGAGGAGTCTCTGATGTTGTCAGGTAGTGAGTTCCAGAGGGTGGGAGCAGCGATGGAGAAGGCCCTGTCCCCCCCCAGGATCTGAATTTTGTCCGGATGGGGAGGGGGGGAGGGCTAAGGAGGTTGGTACCAGCAGAGCGGAGGTTGCGGGTGGGAGTGTGTCTGGAGAGGAGGTCAGTCAGGTAGGATGGGGCCAGGTTATGGAGGGCTTTGTAGGTCAGGAGGAGGATTTTGTACTGGATTTTCTGGGGGATGGGGAGCCAGTGAAGCTTGTAAAAGACGGGGGTGATGTGGTCACGGGACCGGGAATGGGTGAGTAGACGGGCAGCGGAGTTCTAAATGTATTGGAGTTTATTGGTGATTATTGAGGGCGAACCAAAGAGGAGGCTGTTGCAGTAGTCAAGACGGGAGGTGATGAAGGTGTGGATGAGGGTTTCTGCAGCCGTGGAAGAGAGGGGTGGACGGAGACGGGCGATGTTTTTCAGGTGAAAGGAGGCTGTCTTTGTGATCTGTTTAGTGTATTTGTCGAAGGAAAGGGTTTGGTCAAAGATGACGCCAAGATTCCGGATGTGAGGGGAGGTGGATACTGGGAAACCGTCGATGTTGAGGGCAAAGTTATGGGTGGATTTGGTGAGCGTTTTTGGGCCAATGATGATTATTTCAGATTTATCATAGTTAAGTTTGAGGAAGTTGATTTGAAGCCAGGATTTTATTTCAGTGATGCAGTTTGTCAGGATGTGAAGATCATATTTGTGAAGATCATAGTCATCGTTGTGGATAGTTGTACAAAGTGCATAAACATGAGAATGGGATCGTTCACCAACATGTTCTTTCACACCACCTTGCAGATGTGCTGCCAACCCACCTTCATCTCCTCTTTGTCATTAGCCAGACGGATGATGTGAGCTTCCTTCTCCTTGTGGCGCCGCTTCATGATGTCCCGTTGGTTCTGATAGAGCGCTATGTATTCACCTGTAAGCGAAAAATCAATCAGTTGGAAGAAAAGTTCACCTCACCGGCGATGACGAAGGTTGCGGACAGTAAAGAATGTCTAAAGCCTATCTGAGAAATCCTCATAGGTTATCATCGGTTCATCGTTTAGACATTTTCATTTTGCAAACAAACAGTTAAAAGACCAACAAGGTAAAAATGATACATCGTGATAAGGAAGCGAGTAGACTCAGCACACCAATAGTGTCGGTCTCTCCTGAAAGTTGGATACAGCGATGATCCATATCTTCAACCATATCATGCAGTTCTGCCTTCTCAGCCATGAGGAACACAAATTTCTCCTGGAAGGAATGAAAGGAGGAGAGGACATGGTGACCTGAACATCATTCATCATTCCCAACAAGAGAGTCATTGGTGTGATCAAGAGCGACGAATGAGTAAAAAGTAATTCCTTCATTTAGGTCGCCACCTGATCAATCTCCAAGTTATTACCTCCGTCACTGAATGTGGACGGAGGTTATGTTTACGCCCGTTTGTCTGTCTGTTTGTCTGTGAGCTGGATATCTCAAAAAGTTGTGGATGGATTATGACAAAACTTGGTGGACGAGTTGGTTAGGCCGATTCGATTTTGGTTCGGTTCCAAATCCGATCTATCAGTGGGATACAAAACAAACGGTTCAACCTGGCGGAGGTATGCGCTCTACCAAGTGCCTCTGTAGTATTTTTAAGTGTTGCCTCGACACAGTTCATCGAAAACACCAAAGTTTGAACAACTATCTGGAGAAGGTTTTCCTTGCACATCCTCTTTCTGAAGTAACATCGGCTGTTGTGACTTACGAAGATAAACATTTAATGAGCATGCAGCGAGAATGCAGAACAAAGAAATGACGAACAACTGACCTGAAGCTTCTCCATACTTGTTTTCAGGGTTTGATACGCCTCCAATGTAATCACGTCGACACTGTCATCAGAAATACCTACAGTGGGGTGGGGGAGGGGGATGCGGTGTGAGGGTGAAACCAATGGCTCTCACCCGTTTTAGTTTTATTATCTTTTTTTTTTTCTTTCTTGCTTTACGGAAAACGAAGAATCAATCTATTTTTGTGCAGTTCACCGGGCGGAAAATCAGTGTTCATCTCCACCTCACCAGTCCCTGTGAGGTTGGGTTTGTCCGTGTTTCCAAGTTGTCCCTCTTGCAGGCCAAATTTCACCTCCTGAATCGAGCAGAGAAAGGGCAAAACACTGATGAACAAATCAGTCATCAAATGTCTCAATATGACGAGTATGATGAGTACCTGGTTCTACAGATGAGACATCAAATCTCACATACTTACTCCGTCTCTCCAAAAGGACCATCTGGTAAACGACTTTCACATCGTAAGTTACATCTACTTTCCGAACAATTCTCTTAAGGAAGTTCAGTCACTCAGTCAGTGAAACCACATTTCAAAGTCGGCCTCCAAAGATAGTCACCAACAGGACATCCTCCATCATGCAATGCCCTTCTTTGGCACACCCGAGCTCTTATCTACTTACAAGTCCTTCACCTGCAGCTTAATGAGGTATTGCTCTCTTTTCAGAGTTGGCTATCCTGCCTTGCACCTTGCTCAGCTTGTCGCCATGGAAACCAAGGCCTTCAAGATCATTGAAATCTCCTGCGATGAAGCTGAGTCTATGGGCCTATCACTTCGCCATTGTAGACAGGTCGGTGGTCTCTCTGTCTTTTACCAACTCCTTTCTGATCTTGCACCTTCTGCTTTTTCTGTGCTTTGCCCCCTCCTGGTGAAACTCTAAAAATCCAAAATCACTGCTGACCTCTACTCATTCGTTCTTTTTTTCCCTGCCTGTGGAACCAACTTCTACATTCCCTTCAATCTCATTCTTAAAAAAAAAATTCTTTCTTTTTTTTACCTTATCTAAGGCTCATGGTGGAGCTGCCACACACCCACAAGAACATATAGACAAAGATACGTGACAACACAAGACTGTTGGAAGAGATGAACACAGCCACTGAGCTTGGGGGATGTGCCGTCACTTCTCACGGTCATTCTAGGTACCAGTGACGTCGCAACAATAGCACCGCCTTTCTCACCGCACTCAGCAGGGCATATCCGAAGGAAGAATCTCCTCCTCACCAGGGATTGAAACCTATAGGGATTTACCGTGCTCATCATTTTAAATGCTGACTGTTCAGCAAGGAAGCAGGACATACCATTTTAAAGTCTTTGGTATGACTCAGCCGGGGTTTGAACTGCTAGTCTAGGACCTGGCTTAGATATGTATGCACATAATTTAGGAGAGGATAACTCAACTGTTATAGGCTAATATGACCCCAAGGAACAACTTGGGATGTGTGCCAAAATCTCTATCCGGGACGAAAAGCCCGAAAATGACCACGCCCTTTTAAAAATGACCACGCCCTTTTTCATCAGGAGTGCTACTTCCGACATAGCTGTATCTTCGAAACCGTTGGAGCTACAGATTTTCTGAGGTGCTCAAAATGTTCAGAATGGCCATGTTTAGGGGGATCATAGAAGAGTGTAAAATTTCTAATTTGATATTTTACGAGAAAATGGCTAAAAACCGTTAGGTCAACTTATTAATACAACTACCTACATACTGGAATTGCCATATATTTATTAACTTAAACTTTCCGTACTTAGAGCAAAGTTCGAACATTTGTGTCATCTACTGGAGTTGAACTGACAATTTGGAATTTGAACAATACAAGGGATTTTTTTTTAAAGAAAGAAAGCGAGCATTTGGTTAATATAAAGAAATACTATTTTCAATCATTACATACTATTATCAATGGAATGTGAACTTAAAATAAAAAATAAAAAACAAAAATTACTTTAGTAGGCAGCAGTATCGAGAGAGCGTAAATGTTTCAAAGATCAGCAGGGAAATTGTCCAACAGCGAACAATACAACTTTTAACACCACATTAGTACTGTTTATGTGTCATGTAAACCAGGGTCAGGAACATGAAGAGTAACACAACAGAGTCCAGGTATGAGGATGATGAGCAGCATTCATTCAGTGATAGGGTTTTTACAACAATCACCTCCCTTGCATTTGCAGTACTTGCAACACTTGATCCCAGCTACCCTGCAGGGACACCCATTCTTGCGAGCACATTTGCCACACGTGCAGGGATCTGGCAGGCCTTCGGGTTTTAAGATCACAATCTCAGGGACTAATAAACTGCCCCTTCTTACAAAACTATAAGACTCGGCATTCATAATCAAGGTGGCGTCTCTAAATGGGGCTTGGACCCACAGCTGCTGTTGGTGATAGCCTCTATGGATATGTTTCCTTGCATTAGTTGAGGTGCAAGTGGTTCTCTCAAAGTCCATCTTGAGGGCATTGCTATCAAATGCAGCGAGATGCAGGTCGTCAAATGTCTTCAGGTCTGTTGATGGTTTGAGGCACTTGACCAAGAATGTCTCCGCCATCTGTATTGCGCTTTCTGTTAGCTGTGGACAGTCGAAATTCAGGATCAGAGAGGAATTTCCTGGTTGGCGGACAGCGTTCAGGGCTGCAAGTTTAGTTGATATGTTGCTGGTTGAATCGCACCCAGTCAGCGCATGGAGTGCTGGGAGACACTTTGTGAGCTCGTCTCCCAGCGCTATGCAGATATCGTGGAGTGGCAATATTGATCTTTTCACTCCTGAGTTGCGGACGAGCCAGAGCTCTTGGAGGCCAAGATGTCTCCAATTGACTGTGATGTGGTATAACAGGCACACAAATACATGTGTCACCTGATGACAGCGTCATGGATGTAGGTCCTGACCGGTGACTTAGAATGTCCTGCACATGGAACATCATCCCGTCATCAGCTTCCTCGTGTGTGCAGTTGAGCCGAGGGAATGGAGAAGCACACCCAGCTGACACCATCCATGCCTGTGGTGATATACCAAGGTATAGAGGTTTGGTGCCTTGGTAATTGGTGGTGAGCCACTCAACATAGAATGCCTGGAAAGCAGTTTTGCTGATGGAAGACGACCAAAAGTTCTCTAATACCACTGGAACATTTTGGTTCGGTGATATCACATCAAGGACAACCATTTCTTTTGACTTTCCTCTTCTCCCCCTCTCTCCATTCTTGATGCTGTCCTCTCTGTAAGTGTCGAAAATGATGTGGATCTCATCACAGTTGTGCCCAGCTTTGGTGACCATAGATGTCAAGGCAATAGCAAAGTCATGGAATGTCTTGACGGGCGGATCAAGCTTCTTTAAGGGGACCTTTCTCTCACCAAGGCCATGAAGTCGATAACGATGGCGTGGGTTTGTGGGGAGGATTCTGGCCCTTTTTTTTTTTATCGATTAATGGGCACAACTTCAGCAGCTCAGTCCCAAGTTGTGATTTGGCACTCTTCCTCAAGTAACCATCTTTGTCAATCAAGAAGAACGCAGAGTTGGTGATCTCATGCTGGAGTAGCTCCTCAACAGTGAACCCCCGGTGACACCCATACTCAATAAACATGAGAGCTTTGATTGTCTCATCTTTGATGTCTGCTGTGGGAGCCAAATTCAAGGTGATATTAGGGGACGTAAACTTGATTTTGCTAATAGTTGAGTGTATCGATATCGACCTATTTCTGAGTCGATCATCGATAAATTTAGCACAAGCAGCGCTGCCCTCATTGACACAGCACAACAACTTGTCTACGTTTACGTTGGTCACAATTTCTCCAGTGAGAACATTCTTCAGCGCTACCTGGTCTTGTAGAGGACTGCATACTTCAGGAGATACTCCTCTATGTCTTGCACAATCCCAACTATCTTAGTTGCAGCACTCGGGTTGAAGTCGTGGTGAAGTGAGAGTTCTCCTTCGACATCATCCTTCATCTTCAGGTCAACGTACTGGTCTTTTTTATGCTTGATGATTCCCCACAGAGCTACTGCTTCCTTCTTCCTGGTGACCCCAATTATCCCCCCACTCACTTTGGCAGGCCGGTTGTAGCACTGCTCTAGCGCCTGGTCAAAGGGCACTCCACTACCTTTCTTGGTGGTGTTCACGACAAATCCACCGTTCATGTAGGAGTCGTAGAGGACTGTAACATGCGCAAACTGCAAAATGCGTCTCCTTTAACTGCATCCTCCCTTTACCGTGGTGTGGTGCCTTTCTACTTTTCTAACCCACAGAAGCCACAGATATAAGACTAGGTAAATAAACTAAAGCTTGTCTTACCATTTCGCTGTACTTCAGTGAGATATTATCTCTGTGACACTGGATGGATAAGTCGTTCTCTCACTGTTTCACTCTCTCCGGATCTTGTAGCACTGGTGCTATGAAGCAGTCTTGTTAGTTTATAATTGAATGATTATATTAATTAGTAGAGGACCTGGCTTAGACATGTATGCACATAATTAGGAGAGGATAACTCAACTGTTATAAATATATGGCAATTCTAGTATGTAGGTTGTTGTATGGTAATAAGTTGACCTAACGGTTTTTAGCCATTTTCTCATAAAATATCAAATTAGAAATGTTACACTCTTCTATGATCCCCCTAAACATAGCCATTCTGAACATTTTGAGCACCTCAGAAAATCTGTAGCTCCAACGGTTTCGAAGATACAGCTATGTCGGAAGTAGCACTTCTGATGAAAAAGGGTGTGGTCATTTTTAAAAGGGCGTGGTCATTTTCGGGCTTTTCGTCCCGGATAGAGATTTTGGCACACATCCCAAGTTGTTCCTTGGGGTCATATTAGCCTATAACAGTTGAGTTATCCTCTCCTAAATGATGTGCATGCATGTCTAAGCCAGGTCCTCTACTATGCCCCCCTCCCTCCATCCCGCAGATTCTGAGCGGATGCTCCAACCATTTTCAAGACAGCTGTTCACCACAAACTCAGATCATCCCCATCCAAAACCATGATCGTTTCTACCCTTATTAACCCTCCCCAAACCCACCTTTTTCCAAATTTCCAGTTTTTCCTTTCTGAGAGTTTGCTTCCGTATCCATCTGGTGCACCCCGTTTGTCCTCCCTTCGCGCTCATTTTTCACGTCTCCTTCAATTTTGTTCCTCAACCTGCCATTGGTGTGTCCCTCACCTCTGCCCCTCTCTTTCTGTTTTTGTTTTATGTCCCAACCCATTTTATGTTCTAGCTCCTCCACGAGCCTCGACTTTGTATTTTAAAAAACAAAAAAAACAACCTGACCTGATGTTCTGCAGAACAAGAATTCCTCCTGGAGTAATTGCTAGAAATTCTTATTTTTCTGATGAAATGAAGTTTCAAAGAAGAACAAGATTGAATGAATGAATGAATGATCGTTTTAAGGCCATTTTCCCCGCTAGAGCGGGGGTTAGCCTTGCGGGCCCCATGACAATCATGGTTCCCTGTTTGAGGCAATGTTTTATGGCCGGATGCCCTTCCTGACGCCAACCCTTAGTCACCTCTTACGATGCGCAGGGATACGGTGTACCTATTCTAAGCCGGGGTACACACCGGGATCATTCATCCCAGCAAGCTGGTACTCAAATTTGCCGACCTCGGAAGGATGACAGGCTGAGTCAACCCCCCTGGCGTTAATTCAGCGATCGACCGGGATTCAAACCCAGGATCCTAGGATCCCAAGCCGGCACCCCAACCGCTAAGCCAACACCAGGCTTCAAAGAAGAACAAGGTGACAGGATAATAAAGTAGAAAGGCAACAAACTGATACTGACACAACAAGCAAAGGGATGAATGAAATGGAAAGGTGGGTAGAATATTGGATGAGGTTTGGGAAGGTGAATTTTACAGGCAAGGAGTAAAATTTAAAAAACAACAACAAAGAATTGGTAAAAAAAGAATTATAAGTAAAAAAAAGATTACAGGTTAGGATGAGGGATGAACTTACAACTTCTTCCTCTCCTTGATCATTTGTGGTGAGAGGAGCAGGTACCTTGGACTGTGAAGAACCAACTGCTTGGGTACAAGACAAACAACCTTCAATACAGAAGAAAAAGCTCACGGCGTCAGTTATTCCCAAATGTTTTCCGAACAAGCACGTGTTTCACAGGATATGTTAAATGTCCAAAACAAGAAATTATTTGAATGAACGCTTTTTTTTTTCTTCTTTTTTTTAAACAACAATGATGTGCTGGTTTTTTGACATTTACAGATCATTCAAGGAAACCTTCACAGTTTAAAAATGTACTTGATTTGCCCATCAACTAGTTTATTATCAGCAGGGTTCCTTACCGGCCTCGTTGAGATGGGATTGCAGCAGTGTGGCACGGTCTCGCCACGTGGCAACATCATGCTGAAGTCTGTCCAAAATCTGCGCTTGCTCCAGCCGCTGGCGTCTCTCTACGGCTACCTCTTCACCAAGCTGCTCCCCAGATGCATTAAGCTCGGAAAGTCGAGCCTCCAGTGCGGCGCATTCTCGAAGCTTATGTTCCGCTTCAGCTTGGGCCTCAGAAAGCTGTGAAAGATGCACGAGAGCAGCTTTCCAGGTTTACTTGACACTTGCTGATATCAAGCAGAATGTGAAGGTGAGATCATCTTTCACGACTCAACGTAAGTTAGGCTTTGTCAATATAACGAGATAGATTCAGTAGTTTTATCAATTATATCACAAGCAACGTAAGGGTGGAAAGAAGAAGAACAGGAAGCAACCTGTTCCCGGAGAGAAGCCTGGTTTTCTTTAAGTTCTCCGACAATGCGACCGAGCTCCTTCTTCACATGCTGCTCAGTATGGAGGGCACTCCCCAACTCGGCATTCTCGTTAGTCTGCCAGGTGTTTGCACACACATTACTACAACCCCGACCCTTCACACAAATGAACACTATTGCAAAACATAATGTGTCTGAACTACTGTACACACTACCCGATCTTTCTGAACCAAAGCAAGAACAAAATTATCAAAACTACTGCATCATCTTCATCAATTCAATAAATTAAATCTCAACAAAAATCGGAAAAGGTGGTATAATAATAACATCCTCATGCTTCATTACATGAAAGAATTAAAACAAAGACTTTCCCAAGCAAACCCCACAAGGTGAGAATGATTGGAGTTGTTAAACGTAGTCAGAGGTGTAAACTAGCACCACTAATACACAGGACACAGGGCCGTAAATGTAGAAGCAGGTCGCAATTTATAAATTATGATTACGCGGAACTCACGAATCTTGGGACCACGAATGTCGGGGTCCGACAATTTATACTTGTACCTGCAAGTTTGTCTAAATCCCATCACTGGTTCATTAGTTAATTCAGTAACAGAATTTTTATCTACTGGGATATCGCGAGGAGATCTCGCGAGATCACGGCGAGGTCACGTCTTTTCGAAGCTGCTCCATGTGCTCACGCTCTCGAAGCTAAGTGATCTATCACAATCGTGTTTTTGTCGAGACTGTATCTATCTTTCGGTGTGTGTACCTACAGCGTATCTTTTGGAAAATTTTCGGTGCTAATTTTTCGTACATGTATACACAATCGTCGGTTAATGGTATCGAGTATTCTGCGGCCTAGTACTCGTAGGCTTAGACTACCGTACCGTCTCCGACCTTGTGGTTTTGTTTTTCTCTCAGCGATTCGTCGAATGCGCTGAAATTATTTTCGTTCTCTGTTTCGTACCAGTCGTTCACCCCGTACCTCCTTGTTTAATATCTGTACTCACAAAAAAACAAAAAAAATTCCTTCCCAGGTCTTATTCGTTTATTTGTTGTTCTTTTTGTTCGTTCGTTCTTCGTTCGCGATCACGCGGTTAGAAATGTATAATCTCTCCCCTGAACAACTATTTTCTCTCATATATTATAACACCCTTTTCTTCTTTTCCTACAAAAGGATGCTTTCATCTTGCTCACCAAATCTATTCATTCCAAAAAATATATATAATACCATCTCTTACAGTTCCTCCTTTCTACATTCCCTAAACTATCCAGAACTCCACCCCTCCTCCAGTGTCCTCAAACGTATTTTTGACTCGAAGGTCTCAAACTCATTTTGCAAAAAATGTTCGTTTCCCATGAATCGTACACTTTTCAAAATCCAATCTCACCCCTCCCCTCCAAATCCTCCCCATCACCCATCCCTTTCAAATCTCTCCCCTTGCCCCTTCCCTCCCCTCCCTCCTAAACTCCCCCCACACCCCTCCCCTCCGATACTCTCCCTCGCTCCTCCCCTCCTAGACTCCCCTCTCACCCCTCCTCCTCAAAGCATCCTCCCTGCTTCTTCCCCCTTCCAACTTTCACCTTCATCTCCGCAAACCTTCTGCCTCGCTCTTCCCCCTCCTCAAATAACACCTCACTGTGCCTCACCCAATCTCCATCAAACCTTTTGTCCGCCCCATTCTTCCCTTTCTCCAAGCTATTCTGAAATCTCTGACACACCTTCAACAGCTCTCCCTACCTCTACCTCCTCTTTCACATCTTACCCTACCCCTCCCCCCCCTGTTCTGGACCCGATGCTCCCCCTTCCTCTTCATTAACAGTATGGACCTGAAACATCCGGGGCCTTCGCTCAAACTTGACTGACCTCTCCATACAGGTTGCTTCTGACAAACCAGATGTGATCTGCTTAACAGAAACTTTCCTCCTTCATGATGTCTCTGATGCCTTGGTATCTCTCCCAGGTTACTCCCTCCTCCGGTATGATAGACCTGAGCCTCGTCCTGGAGGTGGGGTTGCTATCTTTATAAAAAACTCTTCCTCACTCGCCCTCCCTCCACCTCACCCCCAGGAATACCTTTGGCTAAGGCTTCCCCTTCGCTCCCACCTTTTGTTCATATGTGTGTTGTACCGTCCACCAAACAGTGATGACTCCATCTACATCTCACTGTCTGATAATATGGACCAACTTCTATCTACCCATCCCAACTCTCTCTTCCTCATATGTGGTGATTTCAATTGTCACCATGCCAGTTGGCTGGGTGTGGGTACCTCTCTCACCAGCCATGGCTCTTCAGCAAAGGACTTCTGCGACTCACTGGGACTGACACAATCTGTCAATTTCCCGACCCGGATCTCAGTCAACGGAGCATCTTCTCTTCTGGATTTGGTTATGACAAACTTCCCTGAAAATGTCTGCTGCTCTTCTTCTGCTCCAATCGGCTCATCTGATCATGTGCTTGTCAAAGTGGACATCTCTCTGACCATTCTCAGAGAGCCTCCTCAGCGTCGACGAGTCCATTTCACTCAGGCCAACTGGCACGGTCTTCAAGCAGCCATCAATCATCTGGACTGGTCTCCCATCTCTACCGCCTCTGACATCAACTCATCCTGGGAATTCTTTCAAAGTAAATTGCTCTCTCTCATGCACAGATTTATACCATCTCGTCTTCAGTTGTCATACCCTTCCTCCCGTCCATGGTACACGGAATCTTGTGGTGAGGCTGTTGCCCTGAAACAACTTGCTTTCGTCTCCTGGAAAGCAAATCCAACGGAAGGAAATCTCATTTCCTTTCACAAAGCCCGAAACAAGTGTGTGTCCACCCTCAGGAGAGCCAGGAAACAATATCTCACCATTCTCAAGACCGAACTCTCTTATCTGTTTCCCTCTTCCAAATCCTGGTGGCGTCTGGTCAAATCTGTTTCTGGTATTTGTTCCCCCTCCATCCCCTCCCTCACCTCAAACGGCTTAACGGCTGACTCCGCACGTGAAAAAGCTGAATGCCTCAACTCTGTGTTTGCCTCTAAATCTTGTGTCCCAAACCCATCCCTCTCTGTACCCACCGTACCCAGTCGTACCCAGCTGCTCCTGGACTCTGTGTCCTTTCCTCCTGACAAGGTGGAAAAGTTTCTGTCAACCCTCGACTCTGATTCTGCAACTGGTCCTGACGGCATCAGCCCACGGGTCCTAATATCATGTTCTTCTGCTCTTTCACTCCCTCTTTCTGTTCTCTTCACCCTCTCTTTTGCTCAAGGTCATCTGCCATCTGCTTGGAAATCAGCCAACATCACCGGTTTGCACAAAAAAGGTGCAAAAACAGATCCCAGCAACTACAGACCAATCAGCCTTCTCCCAATTATCAGCAAAGTCATGGAATCCATCATTGCTTCAGATATTAAATCTTTCCTCTTCTCCAATGGCTTGATCTCTGATCATCAATTTGGTTTCAGACCTGGTCACTCTACTCTGAACATGCTGCTTCTGCTTTCTCAACAATGGATGGAGGTCCTCAACGCCAAACAGGAAATTAGAGCTGTCTCCCTTGACATTTCACGTGCCTTCGATACGGTCTGGCACCCTGCTCTGCTCACCAAACTCTCCTCCTTTGGTATCCATGGAAATCTCCACGCATGGCTGGCGGACTTCCTCTCTGGTCGTAGTCAACGTGTGGCCCTGAATGGGTTTCTCTCATCTCCTCTTCCTGTTCAGGCTGGAGTTCCCTAAGGTAGTGTTCTGGGCCCTGTGCTTTTTCTGGTCTTCATCAATGATCTCTCTGACTCTCTTGAAAATCCTCTCTATCTCTTTGCTGACGACTCTACTCTCTGTCGCTCCATTCCTCATCCCTCAGATCGGCAGTCTGCAACCTCCTCACTCTCTGCAGACCTGGACAAAATCACAGACTGGTCAAACAAGTGGAACATGTCTTTCAATCCTGACAAATCTCACACTCTTACAATGTCTCTCCGAAAGGACCGACTGGACAACCCTCCCATCTACTTTCTCAACAATCCTCTCCAAGAAGTTCTGTCGCTCAAGCTTTTGGGTCTCACTATCTGCCATGATCTTTCTTGGGAAAACCACATTTCCAAGCTGGCCTCCAAAGCCAGTCGCCGACTGGGCATCCTCCGTCGTGCGAAGTCCTTCCTTGGCACACCTGAGCTCCTCACCACATACAAGGCTTTCATCCGCAGCTCAATGGAATACTGTTCTCCCCTCTGGGCTGGTGCTCCTGCCTCACACCTTGCTCGGCTTCACGCTGTTGAGGCCAAAGCTTTCAGAATCATTGGAATCTCCTGCGATGTAGTCAACACCGAGGGCCTTTCACTCACTCACCGCAGGCAGGTTGGTGGTCTTTCTGTCTTCTACCGACTCCTCTCCGGCCTTGCTCCCCCAGCTCTCTCTGTGCTCTGTCCCCCCAATATTCCTTCAGGTCGCACAAGATCTGCCTGCAACCCTCTTATGGTTAAACTGCCAAAGTCTAGGCTCTCTGCTCACCTTCACTCTTTCATTCCCCTTTTCTCCCGCCTCTGGAACAAACTCCCCCACTCCCTTCAATCCCACTCCTCCCTCCAGGTCTTTAAAACAGCTGTTCACCACCATCTCTTATCTTCCCCCATCGAAAACCTTGATCTTTTCTACCCCCGGTAATTCACCCCAGAGTCCTTGCAGTGTTCATATGTTTTATTCCTCTCCCACCTCCCCCCAAGTCCTCCCGATGTCCCTGCTCTCAAATGTTGTGTTTGTGTCCTTCCCCCTCTTCCCCCTCTCTTTTGTGTCCTTCCCCCTCTCTCCCCATCTTGTCTGCCGCTCCCCTTGTTTTTTTGTGTTTTGTGTGTCGGTTTGTCTTTTTGTGTGATTAATGTTAGCTCTTTCACGAGCCTCGATCTTGTATACAAAAAAAAAAAAAAAAAAAAAAAAATCTGACCTTTAACCCCTTGACGCCATAATGTAATGCATTAATTTTTTCATCATTATACATCTTACTATAATTCACCAAATGTCCGTCTGTCCGTTCGAAGATACCGCAAAAACGGCTCAACCGATCCAACGATATTTTGGGTGGGTATTACTGGCACCCCTGGGAGTAAAATAGGCTCTATTGTTTTTCCAAATTTTCCAATTTTCCAAACACGATGGAATAATATTGTTATGTCTGGGGGTAGAGCAAAATCTAGAGCTAGGTAGATCTGTATAGGTAGGTATTCGACTGTCGTGATAGGGACTCTACATGTAATAAGTTCTTTATGTTAGGCATTTGTCGGGATAAGGTGTATAATTGTGGATCTACCAGGAGATTTGTGTGATAGATCGGGATTAAAAGATAACGCCCCTGTGAGTCTCACCTAGTAGTCAAATCTTTGTCCATTATGGCACTGCAAACCATATAAACACTTAGTTAGGTCCCGAGCGCAACATTAAATAATTCCTCCCCCCTGACATGACTTTGGAAGAGAATAGACGGGAAATCTGGCTGGAACACCGCCACAATCGGCCACCACCATGTACACCTCCGCAAGGCCTACGAACCTCGCCTAGCACATGTTATAACACAAGGACCGCGGGGTCGGGGACGGGAGAGTTGGAGTGATGCCGTGGGCGTGCCCCTGGACGAGCCGGCGAGCCGGGGGAGGCTCTGATTGGCTGAGTGCGCCAATGTGAGGTCATCGGCCAAGAGATATTAGCGAGGGTCGGACGCCATTTTCGGCAGTGCAGTTGAGAGGAGACGGCAGTCGAGTTGAATTGAGAAGAGTTCTGCAGTTGAGTGCAGTTCGGAGTTGCGCTGAACTAAGTTCAGTCCCGGTGTGAGTTCGGTCCAGTTCATTTCGGAAGAGTCTGGAGAAAGGGAACTTGGATTTGAACCATAGCGTGCAGTTGCACCTGCGCTCTCTCTCCCCCTTTTCGCCATTCCTCTTGGATCTGGAGTTTGTGCTCGCGTTGGAGATCGACAACGCGTGGTGCTTTTGGTGCATGGTGCTCGGCCTTGTGGGACTTGGAGCGAGGGACCTCGTGGTGTACGATCGGGCCGGAAGGCGCGGTGTTGGACGGCAGCCACAAAGACGACGAAAGACCAGATAAGCCCGCATCCGCGTACATTTTGAATGACGTGACGTGTTCTTTTCGTAATTCATCTCCCTCGTTTTGTGTTTGATATCAGTCGTGTGGGGACGTCCCGATTTAGGATATTAGATTTACCGGCGCGTGCTTTTTCCTGTCTTGCTTTTATCTATCTATAATTCCAGTAATCTCTGTATGTCTGTGTGTCTGTGTGTTTGTCTGTGACCGCTGTTTCTCGACAACCACGGGTCCGATATACTTGAAACTTGCCAGGTATATTGCTGGGGACCCGAGGATGTGCCTTTTCAAGGTTTCATATTAATCGGACAAGTAGTTACCGAGCTATGGCGATTTCTTTACCAAACTTCGCAAGCCGTTCGCTTTGGACCAAACCATTTCATGTAAATAGAGGGGGGGGATTGTCACCGTACTCGCAAGCCGTTCGCTTTGGCTTTGCGAATGGACCAAACCATTTCATGTAAATAGAGGGGGGGGATTGTCACCGTACTCGCAAGCCGTTCGCTTTGGCTTTGCGAATGGACCAAACCATTTCATGTAAATAGAGGGGGGGGGATATAATTTTAGATATATATATAGTACGGGCATGCCCTAGTTTAATAAATCCTTGTATTATTTTCTGTATATATCTGAACGCAGTTTCCTGGGTGTTTGATTTTAATAGGTAAGGTTGCAGGGCTTTCGCTGTGTCCCGCCATTCCGCGCGTTTAAGTGCTCGATTGGAATCCGCTATTGAGTTTTCGCCTCGGGAGTTTAAAGCCTTGTAATCGGCCTCCGCAACTCTGATGTTAACGCAGTTGCGTGACAATATTTACCGATATGAACAGTGATGTGGCTTTTGTAGAAATTCTACAAATACTGTTTATGTTATGTACCAGGAGAGAGTAGATAGACTCCTGACGAACTCTTCCTATATAAACGTGCGGCTCCGAAGTAACACAGCAACGTGTGCAAAGCGACTGAGAAACAGGTGTAGCGGCCGCTTCCGTGTTACAGATTCGGCGCGCACTCTTCACACATAAACGTGCGACTGAGAAAGACGTGTAGCGGCCGCTTCCGTTTTGCAGAATTCAATCTTTTTTCAAAATATGCGCCATGTACTGTTTAGATTTTGATGATTTGCGCGTCATGTGATTCAACTGATGTTTATATGAATCGTTTAAAATTTTAAAAAAGCCTTCAATTTCTGATATTTTACCTTTTCATTTGGGCCTCCCAATTGAAGCCCCGCCCATAGGGCGGGTACCGTTGCTCGTACTTATAATACCAAGTTTAACTTAGTTCCCTTCATCTGTTATTAAGTTATTGCGGTAACAAAAACCTATTACAGAAACTGACCTTTGCCCTTTGCCCTCTTGATGCCAAAATATAATCAGTTTCTTTTTGCATTATAATATATACTTTCACCAAGTTTGGTCAAAATCGCATCACTGGTTCACAAAGTAGCTCAGTAACGTTTTTATATAGCAGAACCAATGACCTTTGACCTCTTCATCCCAAAATCTAATCAGTTCATCTTTGCTTCGTTATACATACCTATACAAAGTTTGACTTGATCCCTTCAGTCGTTCTGAAGTTATGACGGGAACGAAATAACTGTAATTTAACATGACCTCTAACATTTGACCTCTTAACCACAAAATCCGGTTTGGACTGGTTCAAGTCATACCAAAGACTTCAAAAATGGTACGTGTTGCTTCCTTGTTTGAAAAGGATAGAATATGGACAATCCCCGTCAGTTGGCATCCATGGGGAGGGGGAAATTCCTCTTGAGGAAATGCCCCACTGAGTAGGGTGAGAAAAGCTGTGCCATTGTTATGACGTCACTGGCACCCAGAGTATCCCAGGAAGTGACGGTAGGTGTGTGTGTGTGTGTGTGTGTGTGTGTGTGTGTGTTGTGTGTGTGTGCGCATGCGCGCTTGCTCTATTACGAGCAACAGATCATCTGAGAGACGGCACACACATTGATAAATCAATCTGTCTGGGAAACACCGAGATGACAGTTTATAACTGGACCGAGATTTGAACCCAGACTGGACAGATTATAGGCGAGTGTGCGTATCTCTCGGGCCTCGGCCATCCTACCAGCCTCGGGTATGATTAAATCAACATATTTATACCAGCATAATCCTACTCGATTTCTCTAGTCATTATTTACTCAAGAGTCTGCTTTTAAAAATAAACTTTTCGTGAAGACAGACCACAGACATCCACTCCCCCATTAACAAATCCCTTCCAGCCATACCATGTGCACAAATCCATTCTGGAGCTCCGCGAGCTGCTCCTTGAGCTGACGGTTTTGTGACAAAGCACGACCAAGCGCAGCACGCTCTCCTTGAGCACTCTCCAGCAAACGATGACGTTCTCCCTCGGCTTGCTCCTGTTCACCCGCAGATGTCTCGAGCACAGAGATACGCTGCTCCAGCTCGCCGATGAGACGGGAGAGCTGTTCATTGTCACGCACCTGCCCATGGAAACATCGTGAGAATTTCGTAAAACAAAATCATGCTCTTTTTGGAAAACGTTTCTCAAACGTTACAAAGTATCAAACCTGGGCCTGGTACTGAACGAAGACCTCTTCATTCTCCTGTCGTAGTTTCTGGACCTGGGTCTGCAGGTTCAGCTCAACATCAGATGGTCCCTCCGGTTCACTTGGCTGGGATGCTTAAATCCGAACAAAGGGGGAAAAAAAATTTGAACCTCATTTGAAGAACAAAAAATAAAAAATTATAAACCCATAAAAAAGTCAAAGTAGTGGAAAGACAAATTGTAACTCCAGGAGATGAGATAATACATTTTGGAAAGAATAAAATGAGCGGTCGGGAAACAGCAAGACATACGAGGTCATTCCAAAAACGACAATTTGTCGACATGCTCACTCCTCAGGGACTTAATCTAATGATAAACTTGTACGCATGCTTGTTAATAATCACTAGTTTAATTAAACCGACCTTATTGTTTCAGAGTACAATACAGAAGTTTTCTGCATTAAACAATTACTCTTACAAAAATTGGGCATGGCGGTGTCATCAAAAATATAAAGAGGCCTCGGCCTCAAATAAATCCAGAAACACATGGTGGTGGGGGAGAGACAGAGAGAGAGAGGAGTGGGAGAGAGACAGAGAGAGGAGTGGGAGAGAGAGAGAGGAGAGAGAGAGAGAGAGAGGAGTGGGAGAGAGACAGAGAGAGAGGAGTGGGGGAGAGACAGAGAGAGGAATGGGGGAGAGACAGAGGAGAGAGGGGTGGAGGAGAGACAGAGAGAGAGGGGTGGAGGAGAGACAGAGAGAGAGAGGAGTGGGGGAGAGACAGAGAGAGAGAGGAGTGGGGGAGAGACAGAAAGAGAGAGGAGTGGGGGAGAGAGAGAGAGGAGTGGGGGAGAGACAGAGAGAGAGGAGTGGGGGAGAGACAGAGAGAGAGGAGTGGGGGAGAGACAGAGAGAGAGGAGTGGGGGAGAGACAGAGAGAGAGGAGTGGGGGAGAGACAGAGAGAGAGAGAGAGGAGTGGGGGAGAGACAGAGAGAGAGAGAGGAGTGGGGGAGAGACAGAGAGAGAGAGAGGAGTGGGGGAGAGACAGAGAGAGAGAGGAGTGGGGGAGAGACAGAGAGAGAGGAGTGGGGGAGAGACAGAGAGAGAGGAGTGGGGGAGAGACAGAGAGAGAGGAGTGGGGGAGAGACAGAGAGAGAGGAGTGGTGGAGAGACAGAGAGAGAGAGAGAGAGAGGAGTGGGGGAGAGAGAGAGAGAGAGGAGTGGGGGAGAGAGAGAGAGAGAGAGGAGTGGGGGAGAGACAGAGAGAGGGGTGGGGGAGAGACGGAGAGGGGTGGGGGAGAGACATAGGAGAGAGGGGTTGGGGAGAGACAGAGGAGAGAGGGGTTGGGGAGAGACAGAGGAGAGAGGGGTTGGGGAGAGACAGAGGAGAGAAGGGTGGGGGAGAGACAGAGAGGGGTGGGGGAGAGACGGAGAGGGGTGGGGGAGAGACGGAGAGGGGTGGGGGAGAGACGGAGAGGGGTGGGGGAGAGACGGAGAGGGGTGGGGGAGAGACGGAGAGGAGTGGGGGAGAGACAGAGAGAGAGAGGAGTGGGGGAGAGACAGAGAGAGAGGAGTGGGGGAGAGACAGAGAGAGAGGAGTGGGGGAGAGACAGAGAGAGAGGAGTGGGGGAGAGACAGAGAGAGAGGAGTGGTGGAGAGACAGAGAGAGAGAGAGAGAGAGGAGTGGGGGAGAGAGAGAGAGAGAGGAGTGGGGGAGAGAGAGAGAGAGAGAGGAGTGGGGGAGAGACAGAGAGAGGGGTGGGGGAGAGACGGAGAGGGGTGGGGGAGAGACATAGGAGAGAGGGGTTGGGGAGAGACAGAGGAGAGAGGGGTTGGGGAGAGACAGAGGAGAGAGGGGTTGGGGAGAGACAGAGGAGAGAAGGGTGGGGGAGAGACAGAGAGGGGTGGGGGAGAGACGGAGAGGGGTGGGGGAGAGACGGAGAGGGGTGGGGGAGAGACGGAGAGGGGTGGGGGAGAGACGGAGAGGGGTGGGGGAGAGACGGAGAGGGGTGGGGGAGAGACGGAGCGGGGTGGGGGAGAGACGGAGCGGGGTGGGGGAGAGACGGAGCGGAAGGGGGAGAGACGGAGAGGGGTGGGGGAGAGAGGGAGAGGTGGAGGAGAAACAGAGGAGAGAGGGATAGGGGAGAGACAGAGGAGAGAGGGATAGGGGAGAGACAGAGGAGAGAGGGATTGGGGAGAGACAGAGGAGAGAGGGATTGGGGAGAGACAGAGGAGAGAGGGATTGGGGAGAGACAGAGGAGAGAGGGATGGGGGAGAGCCAGAGGAGAGAGGGATGGGGAAGAGACAGAGGGGTAGGGGAGAGAGAGCCAGAGGAAAGAGGGGTGGGGAAGAGACGATATATGGTCTAATTAGTCCGTGAGAGGTCATCATGGTTCCAAAGCAAGGCACGTTTGAAGGCGAGCGTACTTGGTGTGTGGAGTATTGGTAGTAAGGACAAGGACAAGCAGGTCATCTCGTTCTTCTCTCCTCTCACCATTCTTGGTGGACCGAATGGAGCGGGAAAGACCATCGTGTGTTTCCTTTATTTATTTGTTAATTACATTTTTGGCACAACATGGGATTGATTGCTTGGCATTTATTATTCACGAAGTTCAACATCAAAGGCATAATTTTAAATGCCCAAAGAGTGAAGATAGTCATATATGACTTTCTTTACAAAGGTCCCAGTTAGCATGCGGCTTGCTCGGTGCGTTCCGTTAGCATGCGGCTTGCTCGTGTGCGTTCCGTTAGCATGCGGCTTGCTCGTGTGCGTTCCGTTAGCATGCGGCTTGCCCGTGTGCGTTCCGTTAGCATGCGGCTTGCTCGGCGCGTTCCGTTAGCGAGCGGCTTGCTCGGCGCGTTCCGTTAGCGAGCGGCTTGCTCGGCGCGCTCCGTTAGCGAGCGGCTTGCCCGGCGCGCTCCGTTAGCGAGCGGCTTGCCCGGCGCGTTCCGTTAGCGAGCGGCTTGCCCGGCGCGTTCCGTTAGCGAGCGGCTTGCCCGGCGCGTTCCGTTAGCGAGCGGCTTGCCCGGCGCGTTCCGTTAGCGAGCGGCTTGCCCGGCGCGTTCCGTTAGCGAGCGGCTTGCCCGGCGCGTTCCGTTAGCGAGCGGCTTGCCCGGCGCGTTCCGTTAGCGAGCGGCTTGCCCGGCGCGTTCCGTTAGCGAGCGGCTTGCCCGGCGCGTTCCGTTAGCGAGCGGCTTGCCCGGCGCGTTCCGTTAGCGAGCGGCTTGCCCGGCGCGTTCCGTTAGCGAGCGGCTTGCCCGGCGCGTTCCGTTAGCGAGCGGCTTGCCCGGCGCGTTCCGTTAGCAAGCGTGAAATTCCAGCTTTCCATGTCTACCGGAAGGTACTGAACATTAATATCAGTCAGCGAGTCAGGTTAGAATGAACTTTATATATGAGATATAGATAAAATGTTAAAATTAAATGAAGACAAAACACCGTTGAGTCACAATCTCGTGAGATGATGGAATCACGCGATATCGGACAGAGAGACAGACATACGGACAAGCATATTATTATATAGATAATAAATAATAATACACCGCACATACTGCATCCACAAAATTAGGAAACCTTAATGAATTCCACAAGTTGTTTAAAAAAAAAACTTCAGTGACGATTACAAATCAACACAGAATCAATACAAATTGATACGGAAGGATTTCACAAGAAGTAATTCTGACTGATCACATCACATCTGGCTTTTGCTTTCCTCGCACAAAGCTGGCACCATTTCTTCAACCATCACAGACAAGACTACAAATGAGAGATCAGAGAATATCTAAACGTGGACACCACATCAGGCCATACTCACCAATGCGCTGCTCCAACTCCTGCAGGGAGGTCTGTGTGGCGTTTAGTGTGCGCTGAACCTGATCCCGCTCTGTGCAAACTCCTGTTAACTGTCACACATGGGAAGCACAGCTCTAACTCCAAGCTTAAACAATCCTCATGGAGGGGAGTAAAGCTTTGCCATCGGTGCTTCGTCCACTGTGGTTGTACCTGCTTCTTGTGCTGCTCAGCCACCTGTTGCCATTGCTGTCCATGCTCCAGCAGCTGCTGGGCAAGCTGGTCTCGCTCAGCGCCCAGATACCTTGTTGCTTCCATCAGCTGTAACAGAACGTCACCACATTGTTAGCACAATCATCATCAAAATGTTCATAAACTTTTTTTTTTCTGTCCACATTATATTTTTAATCATCACTGTAAACCAAAATAATAACTAGATGGTATTCATAGAATACTTACCCTGCGCAGTCAACTTGGTGTGAGCCAACTCTTCTATTTTTGAACGTTTCTTTTTTTTTGATCCATATGGCTGCTAGACCACGTGAGCGATGACATCATAAGTTCATATTCTCGAAATAATTGTTGCATATATCATGCTCAATAAATTTAAAACTGATCAGACTAAGCGTTGTCCCTGTCGAATTATGACGTCATAATTATGGCACCAATGACGTCATCGTTAACAACACCTATTCCTCATATCGAGTTATTTACAATGAGCAACGTTTCAATTTTGAAAATGCTGACACGGCACACACTTTACTTTACTGAAATGCAGACACAAATGTTATATTTTCGTCAAAAATCGTCGGAATTTCACCAAATCTGTTTTGGTCGTGTGTTAATATACCTCAGCGATTGACAAATCTGAAATCAGAATTTTATTTGAGGTCAAAATGACACCGTGAGGTCGCTCCGTACTTTTCCTGCTCGTCATTTGCAGTGTGATAATTAATTCCATGCCCACTCGCCAGAAGACTTCTTCTTCACGCAATAACGTCTAGCTTCCAGACCGTACATCCAACCATCTTGACATTTTGCACACATGCTACACTTCATTACCTCTACTATAATATAAAGTTTCACGTCGATCAATGAAGCGGTTCAAGAGTTATAATTTAAAAAAATATTTTCGTTTAATTATTTATATCTGCCAAACCACGTCATCTATCGCAAATTCCAAAAGGTTATTTTAGTAGACTGCTATGCTCGACAGGATCACAAATGAGGAAGGAGCTAGGTTTTAAAAGTTTATGCTTAAAAACGTCATAACTCAAACCATGTGACGCATGACATCATTCTCACTGACTTTTTTGTTCGTCATGGGTATGCGATTCTGCCTGCAAAGTTTGGCCTCGATCTGTTCAGTTGTTTCGGAGAAAATTGGATTTTAGTGGTTTTTCACTCAAAACAATATGGCGTCCGAACCACGTGACCTACGTCATTACAATTTTCTTTTTTGCATCAATTTATGATGAAGATGCTCAAGAAGTTTCATCCTGATCGGATAAAGTTTTTTACTTGTCGAATTATCACGTCATAACGGCAGCACCGATGACGTCATCATTCACACATGTTATTCCGCATGGAGAGTTCTTTGCAATGAGACCTGTCTCAATTATTTATGTGCAGCGGTTTTTGAGATAGAGAGGTGCAAAGTCTTTTGGTTTTTCCAAGATGGCGCCCATACCACGTGATGTCATAATATTCACTAAAATATTCTACCGGAGGAGTCCCTCCTATGGTGAAAATGTGATGTCAATCGGACCAACGGTTGCCGAGAAAATGAATTTTTAAAATGTAGACATGCACGTACACACGATGTACGGACAGACCCAAATGCTTAACCCTGCATTTCGCTTCGCGAGCGCAGGGTAACAATGTCCCATCTATAATAATAAAAGGCAGCGTGTGTGTGTGTGTGTGTGTGTGTGTGTGTGTGTGTGTGTGTGTGTGTGTGTGTGTGTGTGCCTGTGTGTCTGCATGTGTGTGTCTGCATGTGTGTGTGTGTCTGTGTGTGCGTGTCTGTGTCTGTCGGTGTGCGTGGGTGTGTCTGTGTGTGTGTGCGTGTCTGCGTGTGTCCATGTGTGTGCGTGTCCATGTGTGTGTGTGCGTGCCTGTGTGAGTGCGTGCCTGTGTGAGTGCGTGCCTGTGTGTGTGCGTGCCTGTGTGTGTGCGCGCGCGTGTCTGTGTGTGCGTGTGTCCGTGTGTGTGTGCGTGCATGTGTGTGTGTGTGTGTGCGTGCCTGTGTGGGTGGGTCTGTGTGCGTGTCTGTGTGTGTGTATGTATGTGTGTGTGTGTGCGTGTCTGTGTGTGCGTGTCTGTGTGAGTGCGTGCCTGTGTGTGTGCGTGCCTGTGTGTGTGCGTGTCTGTGTGCGCGTCTGTGTGTGCGTCTGTGTGTGCGTCTGTGTGTGCGTGTGTGTGTGTGTGTGTGTGTGTGCATGTCTGTGTGGGTGGGTCTGTGTGCGTGTCTGTGTGTATGTGTGTGTGTGTATGTGTATGTGTGTGCGTGTGTGCGTGTGTGTGTGTGTGTGTGTGTGTGCATGTCTGTGTGGGTGGGTCTGTGTGCGTGTCTGTGTGTATGTGTGTGTGTGTATGTGTATGTGTGTGCGTGTGTGTGCGTGTCTGTGCATGTCTGTGTGCGTGCGTGCCTGTGTGCGTGCGTATCTGTGTGCGTGCGTCTGTGTGCGTGCGTGTGTCTGTGTTTGTGTACGTGTGCGTGTCCGTGTCCGTGTCCGTGTCCGTGTCCGTGTCTGTGTATGTATCTGTGTATGTGTCTGTGTACGTGTATGTGTACATGTATGTATTTGGTTGTTATCTCCATTTGCACTGGTGTGTACCCTGGTTAGAATAGGTACACCGTATCCCTGCATGTCGTAAGAGGCGACGAAGAGGGTTGGCGTCAGGAAGGGCATCCGGCCATAAAAAACATTGCCTCAAAAAGAGAAGCATGACAATTACAACTACATATGGGCAGGGTACAGCCCGAAGTGGAGATCAGTTTCTGAGGTTTGGGACATGCAATGTAGGGACAATGACAGGGAGATCAGGAGATGTGGTGGAAGTATTGGTCAGAAGAAGAGTGGACATATGTTGTGTGCAAGAGACGAGATGGAAGGGAAGTGGTGTGAGAATGGTGAAGGGTGGGCAGGGACAGAAATACAAGTTTGTGTGGCAAGGTTGCCCGGAGGGCGTGAATGGTGTTGGTGTCCTGTTTTCTGAGGAGTTTGTCGACAGTGTGGTGAGTGTGACGAGAGTGAGTGATAGGTTGATGATGGTGAAAATGATGATTGGAAAGCTCTTGGTGAACGTCATCTCGGGATATGCTCCGCAGGTTGGTTGGAGCGATGAAGAGAGGGGCAAGTTCTGGTGTGCAACAGAGAAGCTGATGGAAAACGTGAAAGATGAGGAAGTTGTTGTGGTAGGAGGAGACCTAAATGGACATATGGGAAGGAGTATGGACGGTTTTGAGGGAGTTCATGGGGGTTACGGATATGGTGTGAGAAATGGAGAAGGTGAAAACATTTTGGAGTTTGCTGATGGAGCCGATTTGTTGATTTGTAATACTCAGTTCCAGAAAGGGGATAATAAGCTTGTTACATACACGTCAGGTGGGTCGACGACAACGGTTGACTACCTGATGGTGCGTAGGCGAGATAGGGGGCACCTCCGGGACACAAAGGTGATCCCGGGGGAGGAGGCTGTTTCACAGCACCACTTGGTTGTCTGCGACATAAGGGTGAAAGGTGCGAGCAGAGCTCGGTGGGTGAAGTACCAACCGAGAATGAAGGTGTGGAGGTTGAAAGAGGTGACAGTAAGGGAGGCATTAAAAGAGAGGCTGAGTAGGGTAGAGGATGATGTGGTTGAGCTTGAACGTGGTTGGATATCAATGAAAGATCGTCTGTTGGGAGCCGTTGGTGAGGTATGTCGATGGACAAAAGGACCACCGAGGCACTCGGAAACATGGTGGTGGGATGATGAATTTGGAAAGAGGATTGACGAGAAGAGGAAGAAGTTCAAGGAATGGCAGAAGGCGAAGGGCACGGGAGCAGAAAAAGCAGAGCATTAAAGTTATAAGGCAGCCAAGAAGGCTGCAAAGAAAGAGGTAGCAAAGGCGCAGGAGGCATGTAGGAAAATGTTCGGAGAACGCTTGGATTCGGAAGAGGGTCAGAGAGCGGTATTCAGGATTGTGATGTGATGGGAGTGAGTTGCTTGAAGGAAGAAGAAGAAGGAATTAAAGGAAGATGGAAAAGATATATGGAAATGCTGTTGAATACAGAGAATGAATGGGATGGCAACATAGAGAGTAACCCAGTTTTAGGACCGGCAGAGAAGATAACTGAGAAGGAAGTTGAGGAAGCGATAAAAGCAATGAAGAGTAGAAAAGCGGGAGGGCCGACGGGAGTTGTGGGAGATATGTTGAAGGCAGAAGGAAGTTGGGGTGTGAAGAGAATGACAGAGATCTGTAATCTGGTGGTGAAAGAGGGCCTCATTCCAGTGGATTGGGAACTGAGTACCCTCGTCCCTCTATATATGGGGAAAGAAAGGTGACCCTCTGGAGTGCGGCTCGTACCGAGCGATAAAGTTATTGGAGCATGGAATGAAGGTATTGGAAAGGGTGTTGGAGAGGAGGATAAGGAAGAAGGTGAAGATCGACGAAATGCAGTTTGGATTTATGCCAGGAAGAGGAACGATAGATGCGCTCTTTATTGTGAGGCAGTTGCAGGAGAAGTACATGGAGAAGAGGAAGAAGTTGATTCTTGGGTTTGTTGATCTGCAGAAAGCATTCGATAGGGTTCCACGTGAAGTATTGACATGGGCATTGAGGAAGTTGGAAGTGGAGGAATAGTTGATCAGAGTCGTGACGGTAATGTACAAAAGAGCGTGCACAGCTGTAAGGACGAAGGACGGGAACAGTGGTAGGTTTGAGGTGAAGGTGGGAGTGCATCAGGGGTTGGTACTAAGTCCACCACTATTTGTCGCTGTGATGGAGGTGCTGGCTCAGAACGTAAAGGAGGGTTTACCGTGTGAGTTGTTGTATGCAGATGATCTGGTGTTGATTGCGGAAAGTATGGATGGACTGAAGGAAAAGATGAACAAGTGGAAGGAATGTATGGAGACAAAAGGTCTGAAGGTAAATATAGGAAAGACGAAGGTGATGGCAAGTGGTAAAGCATGTGGTGAGGTGGAAAGAACTGGGAAGTGGCCATGTGCTGTGTGCAGGAAGGGTGGCGGAGTGAACTCCATTCAATGTACAATGTGCGCTGAGTGGGTTCATCAAAAATGTAGTGGTCTGAGAGGGTCATTAACCAGAGGCAGCTACATTCAAGTGTAAGGTGTGCACAGAGTGAGCTGTAGATGGAGGAAATGTTGAGAAGGATCTTGGACACAGCGTGAAGCTGGAAGGTGTGAAAACATTTTGCTACCTCGGCGACATGCTGAATGGAGAAGATGGATCAGACTCGGCAACGGTTGCTCGAGTGAGATGTGCATGGAAGAAGTTTCGGGGACTGAGTGGCGTGCTGATGAGGAGGTGAGTGTCGTTGAAGCTGAAGGGAAAGGTGTATGCTGCATGTGTGAGAAGTGTTATGATTTATGGGAGCGAGACATGGGTCATGAATGTAGAGCAGTAATGAAGGCTGGAAAGGGTGGAAATGCGAATGGTTCGGTGGATGTGCGGAGTATCGTTGAGAGAGAGCAAGACAAATGATGAATTGCGAAAGATGATGGGAATAGAGCCTGTGATTGATGCTGTGAAGAGGAACAGGTTGAGTTGGTTTGGTCATGTGTTGAGGAAGGATGAAAGTGACTGGTTGAGAAGAGTGATGGAAATGAATGTAGAAGGAAGTCGAGGACGGGGAGGACCGAGAAAGACTTGGCTAAAAATGGTGGAAGACGAAATGCAGGCAAGGGGGTTAACAAGGAGAGATGCAGAAAATATGGCAAAATGGAGAAGATTGTCATGGGGACCGCAAGGCTAACCCCCGCTCTGGCAGGGAAAATGGCCTCAAAATGCATGTTGTGTTGTTGTTGTTATCTCAATTTGCGGGTTTCAGGAGGTGGAACGGAGTCCTCCCAGGAGCAAAAGTATCCACCTCTTCTTCGGTAAGGGATCACGGTTCATGGACCAAACTGTTCAACTTTTCCAGAGTTTTGTTCCAAGGGCTCTTTTCAGGATCGTCACCGAACCCCGGATTGCCTCCAGTTGGGAGTTCATTTGTGGTAATATTCCCGGGGATGTTTTTTTTTAATCTTCGAGAGGTACTTCTTCATCATTCCTTTTGCTCCAATTATCACTGGTACAATTTTGATGCTCTTCAGCTTCCAAGATCTCTTGACCTCATTTTTGAGGTCCTGGTTATCGGTCATGTTCTTGATTTCTGCGTTGTTTCAGCCAAAATCGCTGGGTACTGACATAGAAATCATCAATGCTGTCTTTTCCTTTTTGTTCCTGAGTTCAATGTCCGAACGCAATGTTTTATTTTCTATGTTCACGCTCGATGGAATGATGAGGTCCTACGTGAGCATGATGTCTTCATTTTCAATGATTGCCCTTGGTTCGTGTTTCCTGCACCTGGGATGTTTAAATTTTTGCAGATTTGCCAATGAATCACTTTGCATACTTTGTTGTGCTGTTGTGTGTAAAGTTGTTCTGATAATAGTGTTTTGAATCCCGAGAGCAGGTGACTAGTACTTTCTGTTTCTGTCTTACAGAATGTACACTTGTCCGTCTGGTTCATTCCAGTCATCTTTTTTAAATCCATTGGTGTAGTCCTTGATCTTGGGCATTTATTATTACTCTTTCTCCATCCCAGTTGAACTGACCTCTTCTTAGCCATTCCAATGAGCCTTCTTTGTCTATCCCCACTTGTCCAATTATTTTTTTGTATTTTCCTCCTCTTTTGTCATTCTCCCAATTGTTGGTGTATATTTCTTGATATTTATTTTTATACATCTCCTCTCACTTCCCCTCTCCTCACGCTGCCTCCGCTTCCTTCCCCAAATAAGCACGCATGCAATTTTCCCACATATAGAATTGTGTGACTACGCCGTCCCCAGTGGTGTTTTTATAGCGGACGTGGATTTGTGCCCCCATTGGGGGGGATACCCTCTCGTGAACAGGCCATTGGTGCTCCTATGGTTGGCAGCGAGTGCCCCGGAAGCACAATGTACCATCAGTCACACCAGGCAGAAGTTGGGAATCCCTGTAATGATGTCATCGGACTAATTGCTCAGAGTGATGTCATCGTTTGTAAATATGTTCAATTGCTAACATTTGTGAATGAGATATCCATGTCCGTGAAAATAACAATGATGGAATAGTCATCGAAACTGCACCAACAATATTAATTTTGTTTTAATAAGCTTTTGCAATTTACATTTCATTATTTTACAACATTTTACAATGCACAGATCTTGTTGATATAAAAACATGTTCTAACGAGAACGCCACTCAGTAGAGCGCATACTCCCGCCGTGGGTCAAGTTGGAATAGTACGATTTCACAAAAGTTTGAGGGAGTAGTTCAGTGACAACACAAGACAACGCAAGACAGACACTGCACAGATATATATATATATACATATATATACATACACATATATATATACATACACATATATATATACATACACATATATATATATATATACATATACATATACATATATATATATATATATACATATATATATATATATATATATATACATATATATATATATATACATATATATATATATATATATACATATACATATATATATATATATATATATATATATATATATATATATATATATATATATATATATATATATATATATATATATATATTGTTGTAGGTGACGGGTCGCGCCTCCCGGCACGGCCGTCCCACGGGTGCAACGCCGGCTGGTTCGACACAGATCTCGGGTTACGCGCCTCTATCGCGATACCAAATTACACCTGTGCCTTGCCAGTTGGGGAGACACCCGTCGCTACAGGTTGGGTTTGTCAGAGACCGAGCGAAGTCTGCCGCAACCTGTAGCCAGTTTGGTTTTAATTACAAATCGAGCGGATTGCTCTTCAATGCGACACAGATGAATGCAGTGCGGCAACTTCCATATGAATCAACCAGATTTAATGGGGGAACATTAGGGTACACAAAACAAGCAAGGCGTTCATGATAACATTATAATTCAACTATGAGTAATAACCCGCTCTTATCTAGGGAGCTACAATTAAGGGTTTCGCGGGGTGACCCTAACGAGATAAACCTTAGGCCTGGACAACATTCATACAAGACAGGGGGGTACTTGGTGGTGTTGATGGACGAGAGGTGAAGATGTGAAAAGGGCGAATGCAGCTCGTAACAAGCCGATGTCGCCGGATTCGAAGGCCCCGCTTGGGCCTGCAGTCTGCCAAATGGCGGCCCGCCCTCTTATCGGCCACGCATCAAGCGTCACCAAATGGCGCCCGCGATAACCCGCCGACTCCTCCACGCGGCAGCTCAATGCTCTTTTATCGACGTGTTAACATCCACCGTCGTCCGTCGATGTTCAACGCCTCGTTCGACCACGCTATCGATGCGCGCTCGCTCCCGTTCACTCGGGCTGCAACTGCGCGAGAAGCAGCTGCTGCGCGGTCCGTTCGTTCAACACGCGCTAATGGCGCGTCTTGTTCCCTCTCTCCCCTCGATGTTCAACACCGTGTACAGTAGCGCCATCGATGCCCGGCGCTTTTCCGTTTCTCCCGCTCAACCACGCGCGGAGAGAGCTCTCCGGCAGGAACCCGCCGCGAAGGCCTGTCCACACGCCATCCGCGCATGCGTCTTTTTCCACCTCCTCCCTCGCACGTGCTCAGCGACTACTCGAAGCGCCGCTTCCGGTTTTTGACGGCGCTTGTCGTTTTTGCCCGCTCAATCGCGCTTTCTCACGTCAATCCATTGCCTCGATCATGGCATTGCAACCGAGGCCGGTCTTAATGGAACTTGCACCTTGTTTGATTGTCAAGATGTAATTAAAAGGGAACCGTCTCTTGTACACCACCAATGCACCACACAAAACAGCCTGCTACACCTTCCGACACAAAACTACCATCCCAGTACAGACGATCTATGGTAAACATACATCTAAGAGGGGACCTGAACTAATTCTATATTTAATAAACCACTAAGGGCCATTTCCGCAACACTACCCCCACCTTTCTCCCGAGGCTCTCCCGAGCCTCCACTAGGGGCAGCCCGCGGGAATGGCCCTGTCTAACGTACAGCACAAATCTCCCATTTACTCTAACCCACAACATTGCAAGCACTTAACTCCAAGAAGCAAAGTATCAGTAAGATTGGCATGTCCCTATCCTAGTGTGTCGGATCACTAATCTAACAAACACATCCACACTCTATGCACAATACTTAACATTCTAATTATGCATTTGCGCAGGAGGGCATTCAATGTTACTTTCAACACCAATATTCACATCGGAGCAAGACATTCAGAGTTTCAAAGCTTCTTGACGTGTTTGCTCCTTCACGCCTCCTCCCGGCAGTGTTGTGTCTTCACCCCAGAGGGGTTTCCTTACTTCGTGGCCTTATTGGCCTCTCACCAGGTGAGTTCAGTCGGCCCAGTGGCCTAATCTCACAAAGAGTCCTTCGGCCCACTGAGCCCACAAGACGGCATGAATCTTCGGCTGCAACAGCCCGCAAAAGCACTTTGGCCTCCATGGCCCACAAAAATGCTTCGGCCCACATGGCACACAAAAATGATCCGGCCACATGGCCTACAAAATGCTCCGGTCACATGGCCCACAACCGAGCAGCAGCAGGCAACAAGCCCTGCCTTGGACAGCAGGTGGCACAGTTCTATCGATGGTAAGCAAATGCAGTCTGGAGGCATTCTTGAGGGTGCAAGTGGGGGTGATGACCTCAGCCCAGGCAAAATGAAGAGTACCCTTAACCTTCCTTGCCTGACTTATCTTGGTACGACTTGTTTTAGTATGGTCTTCTTAAAAAGTCCTTTCACTTTTTAGCTGACAGGATGGTGTGCTTCTTAATCAATTGTTATCTGTGTGTTCATGACACACTGGTGGCTTCTCTGGCACTTGGAGAGGGCGACCGAACCTGGCCCTTGTTCACAACTTTCCCATCAACACGACTCGTACCAGGTGTCACACATGAATGGTGCGGAGGAGAGTTCATCGAACCTAACCTTTTACTTGAAGCTCTAACCAATGGCACAAACCCTGCCATTGCCACAATGATCCTAATGACCCTTTTTTCCCAACCTGGCACACTGTTCCATTCTTTTAAACCTGGGCAAGGCCCTTATTTGTCTCTTTTTCTTCACTTGGTGGTGCCAGGCATAACTCATTGGCTGGGGAGTGTGACTACAACTAGGCCTCTTTGCCTGCTTCCAATAGGTGGTGGGGGACACCTAGCGACCTCGGGGTTCACCTGAGCGCGCCTCTGGCGCTCCTAAATAAGGGGTGGCTCTCTAGCCCCCACACTGTGCTCTCCAAGCACTCTAACCGGGTGGCTCTCTAGCCCCCGCACTGTGCTCTCTTAGCACTCTAAACCCTACTGTCTGGTGTCCCCTCCCGACTCACCAACTTCCAATACCATGTCACACTCCCAGCCAGTACCACCATACCTTGGCTGCACCTACCCCTAGCAGTCCGCCTGCACAATGGAACAGCAGCCAGAATCCACGTCAAATCCACTAAGTCCCCCTAACCTACACTCACTTGGTTAGGAGACTCCTACCAACAGGGTACATTGTTCACACTCACTCTCCTCATTCACACAATCACGCCATTCATCCCAAACACCTTCGTCATTCATTCCACAGTGCCACACACCCAGTCCACAACACCATCCAACACCTTCCATTTTTTTGCAGGGGTGTTTAACGCCCTGTCTGTCATGTCCCCACTATTTCTCTCTTTTTTTTTTTTTTTTAAATAGTCACGCACATCCACTTGTGCCACTCTTGTCTCTTCTGTCAGTCTCTCAATTTGCAATCTCTCTCGATATTATTTTCAGTCAAGAATTCCCCCTTTTTTTTTTTTCTTTCCAATCTGGCCTGCTTCTGTGGCTCATTGGAAAGGGAGTGAGGGAAGGAATCCCTCATTACCCCTTACATGGCCCCGCCGCCTTTCCGCCACGGCTCATAAGGGTCACGTCTCAATTGGGGTCGTGGTCCACCCCCTCCTTTTCTCCAGGGTTCGCGGAAGTCAGGTAGACCCCACTTGGGGGAGCGGCCTCCCCCTCTTCTCTTTAATTCCCTGAAGACAGGTAAATCCCATTTAGCTAGCCGAACCCCTCGTGTCCTCAGAGAGGTCCGATGACCAAGGGACACCTGGCGGTGTCGTTGCTGGGCCCCTCTTGTTCGAAAATGGGTCCAGGGAGTATGTGACGCATGCCAACGCCGCCTGCTACGCATCTGCGCTCTACCTCGAAGTTCCTGTGAAGCTGAGGGAGAAATTACAATCCCCTTTCTAAAGCCTGCTCCTGGTGGAATTTCTATTTCCCCTTGCACCTCGAACCTATTTCCTACGTCACCACTCATTCCATGCTCCGCACTCACACACGTTTCGGCCTTGACAGCACACCCCGGTGCTGTAAACTGGACTATGGGCTCACAGCATTCATCCACAGGCATTCCATCCACACATTCAGGTGTCACGCATACGTGCACCCCATCGGACGGAGTCTCTTGATTAACATCAAATCCAATTGCGAACTTAAGCTCATCGGCCGCACCATGTATGCAGATGCCCACGTACCTGCTTCGTTCCAAAGTCACATCGGTCCGGTCGCTCATCATTGGTTCGCCACACTCCTCTGGGGCTGTCAGCTTCACTTGCTGGACCTGCTCAAAATGTGTTTCATGAGTCAACAACCCCGTATACTCCCTCCATGTCTCCATCACTAGGGTTTGCTCCAATTGTTGTTTCATTCGACGAGTGATGCCAATCAAGTCCTGCACCACTAACATTCCTCCCTGTGATGACGTCACACATCCCACATTATTGTGCTGCCCTACTTCCTGGCTCCATTTTCTTTCCCAGTTGAGTCGTTCTTCCTCTCTGAGCCTTTTTAGTTGTTCGTTACCTTTCCGGAGTCTTTCCATCTCTGCGGACTCCACCCTTGCTTTCTCCTTTAATTGGTCAATTTCCGATTCATATTCCTCTTGTTTCTTATGCCACCGTCCCTCTTGTGCTTCATTCTCCAACCTCGTCGTTTCTCTCAATTGATTGATTTCCTTTTCCTGCTTCATTCGTTGTTCTTTCATTACACGTTCATCCATCTCATTCTTTGACCTTGCTTTGGCTTCTGCCTGTTCGATCTGCACAGTGTAGTTCCTTTTTAGTTGATCAATTTCAAATTCATATTCTTTTTGTTTCGTATCCCATCGTCTCTTTTGTTCTTCATTCTCCAATCTCGTCGTTTCTCTCAATTGATTGATTTCCTTCTCCTGCTTCATTCGTTGTTCTTTCATTACCCTTTCATCCATGTCATTCTTTAACCTGGCTTTGGCTTCCATCTGTTCAATCTGCACAGTGTGGTTCCTTAACGTTTCCTTCTCCGTCCTCTCTCTTTCCTCACTTAACATCCTCAGCTTGTTTTGTAATTCCCTTTCTTTGTTTTGGTGTTTCTGTAACTCCATCTCATTTTTTAGTCTTGCTTTACCTTCTATCTGCTCAATCTGCTCAGTGTGTTTCCTTAACATTTCACTCTCCATCCTCTCTTTTTCCTCACTTATCTCCTCTACTCTTTCGCATGCTTCCTCTCTCCTTTTGTCCATCCTCTTCCCGTATTCCTTGCTACTTTCCATTTGACGTGCCAGTTCATTTCCTCTGTACTCTGATTCCCGAAACTGGCTTGATTTCTCAGACAATTCTCCCTTCAGTTGTTCCAATTCCAAATCGTGTTCCTCTCTTTCCTTTTTCAAGTTCTCCCGATCCCGGGAGTTTCTGTTTTGTTCTTTCTCTATTCTCTTGTTCAGTTTGCTCTTCTCTTGTTCCATGTATTCCTCCCCTCTTTTTATCTTCTGTTCTAGGCTTTCTCTTGTCTGATCACCGGATCTTACCTTTTCCTTCAGTTGTTCCAATTCATGGGTACTCCCCTCTACTTTCCTCTTTTCTCCCTGTAGTACCTGGACTTTTTCCACCAATTGATTCCCTATGCCTTCCAATTCGAGAATCCGTGCTCGTTCCCATCTGGAATCTGTGTTGTCTCGCAATGCGCTGGCCAAGGCCATTTCCGTCCAGTGAATTCGTTCCTGTGCATCGACCAATTGTTGTGACTCCCTTTGCTCCTCATTTTCCTGAACCTCACTTGCCTGCTGTAGTGCCTCATGCAATTTCGTGTGTAACTCCCCAATATAATCCTCCTTACACTCCACCTGCTCCAAGGCATCGTCCAATCGTGCATGAAGCTCGTTAATGTACGCATTGTCGTCCTGCATATTTTGCCATGACGCATGCTGTGACCACGTGGTTTGGATCGGTGGGTGGGAGCGTTTTCTTCGTGATGTGCGGCTCGTTGCACTCTTAATACCGATTCTCTCCCACCTCGTGTCACGCTGCTGAGCCGCGCAGCCATTTTGCGACTCCATCTTCCTTTATAAATTACGAAGTTTGACACCCAATCCACTCAAAATAAAAATGAAACCAAATTTGGAATTTGCGAGCGACGTGTTTTTTTTTTTTTTCTCTTTACGCGCCTCTCACAATCGATGTTCGGGGTGCGAAATGCACCCCAGGTCCAAATCCCACTTCCTCGACACCAGTGTTGTAGGTGACGGGTCGCGCCTCCCGGCACGGCCGTCCCACGGGTGCAACGCCGGCTGGTTCGACACAGATCTCGGGTTACGCGCCTCTATCGCGATACCAAATTACACCTGTGCCTTGCCAGTTGGGGAGACACCCGTCGCTACAGGTTGGGTTTGTCAGAGACCGAGCGAAGTCTGCCGCAACCTGTAGCCAGTTTGGTTTTAATTACAAATCGAGCGGATTGCTCTTCAATGCGACACAGATGAATGCAGTGCGGCAACTTCCATATGAATCAACCAGATTTAATGGGGAACATTAGGGTACACAAAACAAGCAAGGCGTTCATGATAACATTATAATTCAACTATGAGTAATAACCCGCTCTTATCTAGGGAGCTACAATTAAGGGTTTCGCGGGGTGACCCTAACGAGATAAACCTTAGGCCTGGACAACATTCATACAAGACAGGGGGGTACTTGGTGGTGTTGATGGACGAGAGGTGAAGATGTGAAAAGGGCGAATGCAGCTCGTAACAAGCCGATGTCGCCGGATTCGAAGGCCCCGCTTGGGCCTGCAGTCTGCCAAATGGCGGCCCGCCCTCTTATCGGCCACGCATCAAGCGTCACCAAATGGCGCCCGCGATAACCCGCCGACTCCTCCACGCGGCAGCTCAATGCTCTTTTATCGACGTGTTAACATCCACCGTCGTCCGTCGATGTTCAACGCCTCGTTCGACCACGCTATCGATGCGCGCTCGCTCCCGTTCACTCGGGCTGCAACTGCGCGAGAAGCAGCTGCTGCGCGGTCCGTTCGTTCAACACGCGCTAATGGCGCGTCTTGTTCCCTCTCTCCCCTCGATGTTCAACACCGTGTACAGTAGCGCCATCGATGCCCGGCGCTTTTCCGTTTCTCCCGCTCAACCACGCGCGGAGAGAGCTCTCCGGCAGGAACCCGCCGCGAAGGCCTGTCCACACGCCATCCGCGCATGCGTCTTTTTCCACCTCCTCCCTCGCACGTGCTCAGCGACTACTCGAAGCGCCGCTTCCGGTTTTTGACGGCGCTTGTCGTTTTTGCCCGCTCAATCGCGCTTTCTCACGTCAATCCATTGCCTCGATCATGGCATTGCAACCGAGGCCGGTCTTAATGGAACTTGCACCTTGTTTGATTGTCAAGATGTAATTAAAAGGGAACCGTCTCTTGTACACCACCAATGCACCACACAAAACAGCCTGCTACACCTTCCGACACAAAACTACCATCCCAGTACAGACGATCTATGGTAAACATACATCTAAGAGGGGACCTGAACTAATTCTATATTTAATAAACCACTAAGGGCCATTTCCGCAACAATATATATACAGTGGAACCTTGACTTACGAGTTTAATTCGTTCTGTGACCGAGCTCGTAACTCAAATTGCTCGTATCTCAAATCAAATTTCCCCATTGAAATGCATTGAAATGCTATTAATCCGTTCCAGCCCGCCAAAAACCACACCAATTTTTTTTTAAATATACAGTACTGTATATATAAAAATATCTCGCGCTTTATATTTCACCTGTATGCAGCATACAAGTTGGCAGGATGGCCTGGACTGGAGGTACGCACACTTGACTCTAAAGTCTAAACTGTCCAGCCTGGGTTTGAATCCCGACCCAGCTATAACCTGTCATGGGTGAATCACAGGCAGGGTGATTCATCAATGTGTGTACCGCTAAACTGGGCGCCCCGTTTGCGTCCCATTAGTTGTTGGATGTTAAGGATCTCACCGTGTTTTCCACAAAGAGAAGGCGAGCTATCGCCGGCACTCTGAACAAGTTGTGGCCTGGCATGGCATGAACATGAAAACATGAACATGAACATGAAATGTTCGACATGAACATGAAATTTTCCAAAATAACCAAAATGCGAAAACAAAAATGCAGCGCTATACGACAGAGATACTGTACGTGCACGGCAAGATAACCACGTGACCAGAACCCACCTGGCGGCAAAACTCAAAATAACCAACATGCGAAACCAAAAATGCAGCGCTATACGACAGAGATACTGTACGTGCACGGCAAGATAACCACATGACCGGAACCCACCTGGCGGCAAAACTCAAAATAACCAACATGCGAAAACGAAAATGCAGCGCTATACGACAGAGATACTGTACGTGCACGGCAAGATAACCACGTGACCGGGTGGCGAAAGCTCGTAACTCAGATCTCGGCTCGCATCTCAAAGCAATAAACCGCCCGAGCGACGGCTCGTATCTCGAAAAACTCGTAAGTTGGGGCACTCGTAAGTCAAGGTTCCACTGTATATATATATATATATATATATATATATATATATATATATATATATATATATATATATATATATATATATATATATAAGATTAAAAACACCTCACAGCCACGAAACACGAAATTAAAAACACCTCACAGCCACAAAACATGAAATTAAAAACACCTCAGCCACGAAACAAGAAATTAAAAACACTTCACAGCCACGAAACAAGAAATTAAAAACACTTCACAGCCACAAAACACGAAATTAAAAACACCTCACAGCCACAAAACACGAAATTAAAAACACCTCAGCCACAAAATTAAAAACCTCACAGCCACGTGATTTAAAAACACCTCACCACCACGTCATTTTACACCTCACCACCACGTGATTCAAAACCACCACCACGTTATTAAAAGCACTTCACAACCACGGAAATAAAAGTTTCAGGGAGTAGTTCAGTGACAACAGACACTGCCCAGATATGTAGATAAATAGATAAATAAACCTGAAAATCGCAGAACCAGAATTATTTATTTGGTCTGGGAAGCCCATGCGAGGTTTCTTTTTCTTCAACCTCACAACACTGGGTGAATATGCGATCTTTTTTTAAAAAGTTGGAATTTTGCCAAATCTGTTTTATTCGTTTGTTAATATACCTCAGCCATTGACAAATCTGTAACGAAGTCTTTATAAGTTCATCAAATACTGACACCGCGAATGACATTCGCTGAGCTAAATGTTGATCTCTCTTCTGAGGAAGAAAAAAAAAAAACAGTTTTAAAGCATTATACGTATCAAACGATACATTTTATGAAACGGGGAAACGTAATACACACTTTGGTGGTTTTAAAATGACAGAATATGTCTTTATTATATATAAAAAAATGAACATTGAAGACGACGATGCTAAAAAAAGACACCGCTCTAACACATAACCACGAGTTTAAACTACATTTACAACAAATATGAAAACTATTTTCATATCACAATGTTAAATATATAATATATAGAAGATAATGCTAAAAAAAAATGAGCCCCATCTTCCAATGGTAAAAAAATCCTTCAAAAAATTCCTGGATCGGGAATAATATCCTGAGCTTCACCAAAAACTAATCAATTCTTCCTTATCCCAAGGGCAATCATCCCACCAACTTTCATCCAAATCCGTTCAGAACTTTTCCAGATATCTTGTTCACAAACACACGAACACACACACACGGACACGAGTGAATGCATTACTCCCTAGCGGAGTAATAAAATCGTATAGTTTAAACTTTAAAGGATATGAATATACAAGATACAACGTCTTCTCAGGGAAGCGAGGTCACTTTTTCTTCAGTCATCACTTCCATGGGAAGACGATGTTTAAACAAAGCAATTTGTTTTATCATTAATGTATTGAATACGTGTATCATGAAATACTTGTATCTTTAAATAAAGGGTGCCTGGTAGAAGTCTCATTAATTGATTAATTAGCATTAACGGAAATGGAAACACCTCCCTGCGCCCTCCGCTCTCTGTAGCACTCCGTAATGCTTCAACATACAACCTCTGCCCCTACCCCCATGCATTATGTGCACTTCATGGGTTTTATGGAAGACGATTTACCGGTACCTTAAATACGGTATCTTTCAAATTAGATATACATGTGCATGTAAAATATACAAAAGAAAAACGTAATTATAGATATTAGAATGAAACTTGCAAAAAATAAATAACTGCTTCTTTTGTATCTCCTTGATAATTTACGGTAATCTGGCCCCATATGGTTATGTCACGTGCCATATGGTAATACTGTACCATATAACCCGCACACGGGTTTTTTTGGAACTTTTTTTTACGTATAACCCGCGGGTTATTTGCGTGAAAATACGGCAGTGCATCATAGTCACCTGATTTATCAGCCTGTGACATTTCCCCATTTTCTTGGCTTTACAACAAGTCATGACAAACATGATGAAAGATTGTTGTACAATTATTCCGAGTTTGTACTTCTGCCAAATTCAAACTTGTGGCAGCAACAAACCAACTCTGATTCTAACCAATATGAAGACGCAGTCGCTTCATAAAGTTCACAATAAGCGAAAGAAGAACACCAACACAAGAGGCCAAAACACCTCAGACAGGACGTCACCGATTGCAGTTTCTCTCCCTGTCATTTTGGCCCTACACATATGACATTCATGCTGGTGTATCAGTACATTAAAGTACATTCATGCAGTTCTGCAGTACATTAAAGTACATGGTATAATGTCCTTTTCTATGAAAATGTTTTCCAAAGTTCCTTCATGAAACAAAAAACCCATAATTTTCTCATCAACTTTAAATCCTGCCAGTTGTGCAATGATATGATGCTGCTTTCTTAGAAACCGTAGTTATAATGCTTCATTGTTGAAGCAAACATGAAGGTAGATTAAATATAATGTCCAATATATGTATATATTTATGTATATATATATATATGTATATATGTATATATATATATATATATATATATATATATATATATATATATATATATATATATATATATATATATATATATATATATATATATATATATATATATATATATATATATATATATATATATATATATATTGTTGCGGATATGGGATTTGGCCTCCATCCATATCCGCTTGTAAATATTCCCCTATTTCCCCAATACTCCCCAACTATCCCCAATCCCCCATTCCCTAGTCCCATTGTCTGTAAACAACACTCTGTAGCCCCGACCTTCCCCTTTTTCCCCCATTAAATGTCGTGCCCAGGTTCACCGCATCTCACGTAGACAACTATAGGACATCTTGCTAGTTATTCTTAGTCTATGTCAGTTAAGGACTCGTTTCCATTAATTCTGACTCTTCGTTGCACCAGAATGTGCAATGTATGGCACCAGTAGTAAGTTTAGGACCTCCCAATACCTCCCCGCATCTCTTCCTCATGAAACAACAACACCAACAACAACAACAGCGGCGCGGGGAGTGCGCGTCCTCACTCCGGCTTGGTTAGCCGCCATTGACCATGTGCTCCGACGGGGTTACCACACAGGGGCTCACTGTCAGCTCCTCGTCAAGGGCGGAGCCCGGTAACCCCCCGCACCCAATAAGAAGCGGCGGACCGATTCCATCTGGGGCGGAGCTAACGAGCTGAGGGCGTGTCACTCCCCGCTGGATATGCGCAGGAAGACGGAGGTGACGTCAGATGCGCCTCAGCTACGAAGAAGAAAGGACGCCACCTCCTAGCGCTGAGAGATACCTCCCGCCTCTCTGGACCGGACCGGGTCGATTCTGCCCCTGAGCTCAAGGGGCACCTTGAGCCATCGACTACCTGCCCTGCCTTGCCATCAATCCCTGTGTGAGTCAGTCTTGTCCCGTTTGTCTGTGGTCTGTCGGGGCTAAGATAAGGCCGTGTCTAAGTGCCCACCTTTCTGTGCTGTACCTCTTGTGCCGTGTAATCTAAACGTTCTGCATACCCAATATTATATCCTCCTCCGGAGGTCTTGAGAACTGTACCCCTGGTGTCGTGTCATTTAACCCAGCCGTTGTGTCCTTTCCTTCATTGATCTAGTGTAGCGCGATTCGGCCAACGTTCGAGTGTAATCGGGTAAACTGTGCGGACACGGCGGCCATTCCGCTCGGCCCATCATAACATCTAAGTCGTGTCCGTAACAATATATATATATATATATATATGTATATATATATATATATGTATATATATATATATATGTATATATATATATATATGTATATATATATATATATATATATATATGTATATATATATATATATGTATATATATATATATATGTATATATATATATATATATATATATATATATATATATATATATATATATATATATATATATATATATATATATATATATATATATATATATATATATATATATATATATAGATATATAGATATATATATATAGATATATATATATATATATATATATATGTATATACTGTATATAATATTGTAACGATTTTGAGAAGTGTGTAACGAATTTGAGAAGTGTAACGGTTTTGGAGGAAGTGTAACGAATGTGGAAACGTTACAATGTGAACGTTACAAAAGTATGGTAACATCCTTGTAATGTAAATAATGGTCGCAGCCGTCGTCCTAGTTAATTCCATGAAACTTACACGCAGGTCACGATATATCTTTTAAATAGTGTATTTCCTTATTCCATGTAGGCTAAGTATGTGTTTCCCACTAGATTGACTTTGCATTGTATCAAACGAAATAAGCGTAGGCCCTTCCAATTTCCCCAAAACCTCCCTTCCAATTGCCTTCCGCATTTTGGGCGGTTTTCTTCAAACCGCCATTGCCCATGTGCTTTCAGTCGGAGAAGAAAGGCGTGTCTCCACCTCGTCATAAGAGGGAAGGAGTGAACCAGCCCTAGCAGCCAATCAGCACCGCGGTGAGCGACCCGGTAGGCGTGCCCTCGGAGTCGGCGGCTTGATTTCGCCCGAGGTGATAAAAGCGACTGTAAGGGACTGCTTTACCAGATGACTCGGGAGAGGCCTTGGGAGATGAGCAAAGAGACTGCACCAAGAGGATCGGTGAGATGCGAAACGCTCCAAGCCAAAGAGGAGAGGTACTCGGCAAGGAAACCAGGTTTGGAGAGACGCGCTGAAAGGAGGGAGACGGCTCCACCATAAGAAGAGGAGCAGGTGTGCCGAACCAGCGCGTGGCGTCTACCGCAGCGGATACGCGACGAAGGGGTTTCCCGCCAAAACCGCGAGGAATTGCGAGCTGCGGCCTCCCGACTTTGCCTCCCTCTCAAGCAATCCACCTCAAGCCCTACCTGCCTGCAATATCCCCTGTGTAAGTGTGAACGTCCTGTCCTGCTCGTTGTCTTGGGGTTAAGTAAAAATGAATAGTGTAAGTTAACAATTCGCTGTGTTACTGCTTCTTCCATCCATTGCTGTGTGTGTATAATAAATCTGTTCTTCCTCCGTATTCTTCTTCTTCTTCTTTTTCATTCTCTTTCGATCGCTTTAGAGGTTTCCCGATTGAATATCTGTGGGGCGGTCTGGTCAACGTCGGGTGGAATCGGGTTCTAATCGGGGAGTAACTGTTCGGACGCGGTTAAATACACCACCGCTCGGTCAATATAACATCTAAAACCCGCGTCTGTAACAATATATATATTTTTTAATTTTTTTATTGTTATTTTTAAAAAAATTTCTTAAGAAACAGGAAGTAAATTCCTGCATGGGGCTAGTGTGAAAAAATTCTGACAACCCAGGACTCGAACCCAGGAACTCATCACTTACGCGGTGACAGCCCACTGAGCTATTGAGTCTCCAGGATATCCTCAGAGATTTCTCATACTAACACTGTGAGCTTTATAATGGCCGATGTCTTACGTGCCTGCTCGGCAGACCCCGGATGTGAGTGTATGTATGTGTATGTAAGTGTGAAAGTGCATTGAAGATGAACTCGTCTAACAATTTAAGAAACAGGAAGTATATATATATTTGTCTGAGGCTGAAAGCACCAGGTCCATAAAAAAGTGTTCAAGACCACACACAGAATACCCACCCTGCCAACCTGCTCTTCCAGCAGTCGTTTCTCCTCTGCTGGCTGATGAGCACCATAAGCCTCTCCGGTTTGGGAAGAGAGCTGCCAGGATACAAGAGAAAGTCATTTTAGCAATCAACTCACAAAGAAAAAAAAAACCAAAAGTTCATAAAACACCTTACTCTGCATAGTCTTGAGAAAAAGGGCACAGGAAGGGTCTTCTTATCACTTGCATTGAGTTTCTGAGCACGACTAATATTGCCTACGGGCCACAATTTTGTCTGCATCTGGATATTCCCTCGCCGGAGAGCACGAGTGGAAAATTTGATTGGTCAAGATGGTGTTATATTTTGTTCAGGTACTGCAAAACCTGAGGCGTTTGGAAGTGAAAGAAGGCGATGTGTGTTCTCGTGTTCAAGAATGTAATTCAATTTAAATAAAATAAAGATTTTAAAGGTCATAGTGAAAAAAAATTAATCTGAAGTTTACCACGTTGATGTACCATCATTTACACCACCTTATTTAACATGTTAAATTGGTTCATTGTGCCTGTTATTTATGTCCTTCATGACATCCGCAAAAACAGTAAGGTTCTTCTTCAGAATGAATTTCAAATTTTGTTGGAATGACAAACAGGCAGACAGACCAAAAAAATTCTCACTCCTCTCTGCACACATGCGTGCCCGAGAAAACGACGGCTAACTCCACACTCCGCTATTTTAATTAATATGCCGTTCAGGCCAAACATATCGTCGAACCTGTCATATATCACAATCTGCATGATCTACCTTCACGCTTTTCATTCAGTGTGAAACACAAACAAACCGATTATTAAAGTCATATCGAAAGCATTCGTCATGGGTCTTCCAACGACACAGAACGTACAGGCCAATAATACTGTACTAACTGAATGAATGAATGAATGATCGTTTTAAGGCCATTTTCCCCGCTAGAGCGGGGGTTAGCCTTGCGGGCCCCATGACAATCATGGTTCCCTGTTTGAGGCAAAGTTTTTATGGCCGGATGCCCTTCCTGAAGCCAACCCTTGGTCGCCTCTTCGATGCGCAGGGATACCGTGTCCCTATTCTAAATCGGGGTACACACCGTGATCATTCATCCCAGCAAGCTGGTACTCAATTTGCCGACCTCGGAAGGATGACAGGCTGAGTCAACCCCCCTGGCGTTAATTCAGCGATCGATTGGAATTCGAACCCAGGATCCTAGGATCCCAAGCCGGCACCCTAACCGCTAAGCCAACACACTGTACTAACTATCGTTCATTAATTAAAGCGGTGTATCATTTCAGAACCCGCGACGTTATCTCCCATGGCCAAGAAGGACCTTTATCATTGAAGATAATAAATCGTACTGCAATGACATATTAATACTATACCAATTGCCTATGCGCTGCCCAAAGAAAGGGAGGGTTTTCCGTGGAACTCTGTTCAATGGGCCCCTGCTAGTTTAATTTTAAAATAAACCCAGAGGGAAGTGTGCCAAGCTCTTTGTTTAAAGCATCAGTTTTGAGCAGTCGGATAAATTGAAAACGATCATTCACAGGGTAACCTTTATATTGCTTGACATTACGTAATAATCGGAGCATAAGGTGAAGCAGGATGCCTCATTTGCATCACCCACTATTGTCTGTTACATCATTACGCAAGTTAAAATCGAATCGAGAAGAACCAGGAGAAAGAAAACTGCAACCAAATCTAAATCCACAATCCTGAGAAAACCTTTTTTTAAAGCAAAAAAACAAGTGCTTGAGATGCAGGGGAAAAAAAAGAAAGATTGGTGAGCACAGACTACCTGCTGTGCTGTAAGCTCGGCCATCTCCAGCCGTTGTTGCAGCTCAGAAATCTCATGCCTCGCGGCCTTGTGTGCATTCTCCAAAGCTAGCAAACGTTCTGTCTGCTCTCCTCCACGCTGACCAAGGTCCTCATTTTGCTTCCTGCCTCCACCGCAGCATGATCAACCAAACAACATCACGATAAAACTCTAAATACAACATGACGGCTCATCAGCAGGTAGTTCTAAGTAATCAGGCACAGCGGCCCAAGGTAATGCCTCCAATTGTTTTTCTCCAAAACAGGTGAGATATTCAAGTGGAACAAAGAGCAGTCCGCACATTAGTTCTTCCCACCAATGGGTGCAAAGTTTCGTGATTTTGACACTCGATGCCTGAGGGCTACGTCAGTCAAGATGACAGAAGGCAGCACAGTGATGTCAGTGCTGTGATAGGTGAAGCACTGCAGAAGAGAGATGGGATGACTGGCTGGAGATGAGAGATGGGATGGGATGACTGGCTGGAGATGAGAGATGGGATGGGATGACTGGCTGGAGATGAGAGATGGGATGGGATGACTGGCTGGAGATGATGGGATGGGATGACTGGCTGGAGATGAGAGATGGGATGGGATGACTGGCTGGAGATGAGATGGGATGGGATGACTGGCTGGAGATGAGAGATGGGATGGGATGACTGGCTGGAGATGAGAGATGGGATGACTGGCTGGAGATGAGAGATGGGATGGGATGACTGGCTGATGAGAGATGGGATGGGATGACTGGCTGGAGATGAGAGATGGGATGGGATGACTGGCTGGAGATGAGATGAGATGGGATGACTGGCTGGAGATTAGAGATGGGATGGTATGACTGGCTGGAGATGAGAGATGGGATGGGATGACTGGCTGGAGATGAGAGATGGGATGGGATGACTGGCTGGAGATGAGAGATGGGATGACTGGCTGGAGATGAGGTGGGATGGGATGACTGGCTGGAGATGAGAGATGGGATGGGATGACTGGCTGGAGATGAGAGATGGGATGGGATGACTGGCTGGAGATGAGAGATGGGATGGGATGACTGGCTGGAGATGAGAGATGGGATGGGATGACTGGCTGGAGATGAGAGATGGGATGGGATGACTGGCTGGAGATGAGATGGGATGGGATGACTGGCTGGAGATGAGATGGGATGGGATGACTGGGTGGAGATGAGAGATGGGATTGGATGACTGGCTGGAGATGAGATGGGATGGGATGGGATGGGATGACTGGCTGGAGATGAGAGATGGGATGGGATGACTGGCTGGAGATGAGAGATGGGATGGGATGACTGGCTGGAGATGAGAGATGGGATGGGATGGGATGACTGGCTGGAGATGAGAGATGGGATGGGATGACTGGCTGGAGATGAGATGGGATGACTGGCTGGAGATGAGATGGGATGACTGGCTGGAGATGAGATGGGATGGGATGACTGGCTGGAGATGATGCGATGGGATGACTGGCTGGAGATGAGAGATGGGATGGGATGACTGGCTGGAGATGAGATGGGATGACTGGCTGGAGATGAGATGGGATGACTGGCTGGAGATGAGATGGGATGGGATGACTGGCTGGAGATGATGCGATGGGATGACTGGCTGGAGATGAGATGGGATGGGATGACTGGCTGGAGATGAGATGGGATGGGATGACTGGGTGGAGATGAGAGATGGGATTGGATGACTGGCTGGAGATGAGATGGGATGGGATGGGATGACTGGCTGGAGATGAGAGATGGGATGGGATGACTGGCTGGAGATGAGAGATGGGATGGGATGACTGGCTGGAGATGAGAGATGGGATGGGATGACTGGCTGGAGATGAGAGATGGGATGGGATGACTGGCTGGAGATGAGATGGGATGACTGGCTGGAGATGAGATGGGATGACTGGCTGGAGATGAGATGGGATGGGATGACTGGCTGGAGATGAGATGGGATGGGATGACTGGCTGGAGATGAGATGGGATGGGATGACTGGCTGATGAGAGATGGGATGGGATGACTGGCTGGAGATGAGAGATGGGATGGGATGACTGGCTGGAGATGAGATGAGATGGGATGACTGGCTGGAGATGAGAGATGGGATGGTATGACTGCTGGAGATGAGAGATGGGATGGGATGACTGGCTGGAGATGAGAGATGGGATGGGATGACTGGCTGGAGATGAGAGATGGGATGGGATGACTGGCTGGAGATGAGAGATGGGATGGGATGACTGGCTGGAGATGAGAGATGGGATGGGATGACTGGCTGGAGATGAGAGATGGGATGGGATGACTGGCTGGAGATGAGAGATGGGATGGGATGACTGGCTGGAGATGAGAGATGGGATGGGATGACTGGCTGGCGATGAGAGATGGGATGGGATGACTGGCTGGAGATGAGAGATGGGATGGGATGACTGGCTGGAGATGAGAGATGGGATGGGATGACTGGCAGGAGATGAGAGATGGGATGGGATGACTGGCTGGAGATGAGAGATGGGATGGGATGACTGGCTGGAGATGAGAGGTGGGATGGGATGACTGGCTGGAGATGAGGGATGGGATGGGATGACTGGCTGGAGATGAGAGATGGGATGGGATGACTGGCTGGAGATGAGAGATGGGATGGGATGACTGGTTGGAGATGAGAGATGGGATGGAATGACTGGCTGGAGATGAAAGTTGGGATGACTGACTGGAGATGAAAGTTGGGATGACTAACTGTCGATCAGAGTTGGGATGACTGACTGGAGATGAAAGTTGGGTGCACCATTCCAATCCTGAGAATAAGACATGGTCAATGGAGTACCGCCACAGAGGATCACAAGCCCCGACTTGGCTCCGTCAGATGTTCATTTTTTTCCCCCAAACTTAAATCGTACTTTCTTGGTGAAAATTATGCTTCCGACGATGTGAAGGCCGTTGTGAAGCGCTGGTTAAGCCAGCAGGGCGCACAATTCTATCGTGATGGCATCACAAAACTACTTGAACGTTGGCAGATACGTATGGACCTTACTGCTGATGATGTTGAGAAATAAATATGCACCGTGGTAGAATAAAGATCGATGTTAGATACATCTGTGTTTTATTGGAATATCTTTACCTGTTTTGGAGAAAAACAGGAGGAGGCATTACTTTTCAAGATGCCCTCGTATGAGAACTACCACAATATTTGACTATTTTAGAATATATAAACTTTGTACTTTTGTTATCTAGTCCACTTTTCTGATTGAAGTGCTGGCATCTTGACGACAGTAAGAAACAGCATGCATGGTACGTCATGTTTATGCCGATAGCCATACCAGTGTGTAACATCAAGACCAAGGCACATCTGTTCCAAAATCAACTGCAGCGAGATTTTGTATTCTAAAGAATGCTACAATAGCCACCTGTAGCTTTCCCACTACCAAGACGAAACGACACACTGGAAGCTCACCGGAAGCTTGCCAAATCAGCCTGGAGCTTGCTTCGTTCCTGCTGCAAATCATTGAATGCCTGGGGAAAGTAAGGATGGCAATAGAGTTCTTTAAGAAAAATTTTAACATGTAGGGTGGTGGATGCAGGTAAGGAAGGAGGTCTGCACCGATGAAGTGGCTGGAGCACATAGCACATCTGACTGAAGAAACAAGATGTTTCACAAATCAAAACAAAAGTAATTTTGTAACTGAAGGAAAAAAATGTCTTTAAAATAATTATTTAATCCAAATTTCCAGTGTGCGAGTTTCAGCACCACATACAGACGACACTATTTAGTACATGGTGAGTGTCCTGTCAAAATACCTTGGTGTTGTCAAGTTTCTCAGAAGTGAGCGCGGATACAGACGCCTCAAGTTCTGCAATTCTCTGCCGTGATGCCAACAGTTTGTGGGTCACATCGTCCAGCTCACCTGTACACAAAGGCAGGCATAAATGTACCTTTCTTTTAAAATACCTGTATATAGTCGAGGCTTGTGGAAGAGCTAAGACAGTGAACAGATCAGGACTTAACAGACAAAACCAGGACGCAAAACACGCGTGCATGGGGTGGACAAAATGAATACAAAAGGAAATTACAAGGAGGGAAAACTGCATAATTGTAAGGAGGAGGGATTTCGGTGGGCTTAATTAACGAGGGTAGAAAATATAATTGTTTAGGATTGGGGACGATCTGAGACGGTGGAGAAAAGCTGTCTTGAAGACCTGGAGGGAAGAATGGGATTAAAAGAGGATGTGGAGGTCGATTCCACAAATGGGAAAAAGAGGAACGAATGAGTGGAGGTGAGCAGCGATTCTAGATTTAGGTAGTTTTAGCAGAAGGGGGTTGATGGTGGCTGTGTGAGCCCTGCAGACACCTCTGCAGACACTAGGGAAGGTGAAGGGGGCAGGGGGAAGAACAAAGCATGGAAAGAGCAGAGGGCGCAAGACCATAAAGGAGGCAATAGCAGACCACTGACCTGTCTGCGATGGTGAAGTGATAGGCCATACACCCAGTTTTATTCCAGGAGATTCCAATGATCTTGAAAGCCTTGGTTTCCACGGCGTCAAGCTGAGCAAGACGCAAAGCAGGGGAGCCAGTCCAGAGGGGAGAGCAGTACTCCATCAAGCTGAGGATGAAGACCTTGTAGGTGGATATGAGTTCAGGTGTGCCAAGGAAGGACTTTGTATGACGGAAGATGCTCAGTTGGCAGCTGGTCTTGGAGGCCAATTTTTGAATGTGCTTTACCCAAGAAAGATCATGGCTGATAGTGAGACCCAGGAGTTTGAATGTTTGAGAGCTCTCAAAGCTAACTACAAACAAGAAATGTAAACCTCCGAGACACAAGAACCTCAAAACCAATGCAGAGGATGGGGAGGAGGGTGGGGGAGATGTGGTGGTGGTGGAGTGGGGAGGAAGAGAGGTGAGAACTAACCCACAGTTTATCAATTTAAAATGCAGCACAACTACCATTTTGACAAACAGAATTGTTGATAACTAGTGTTAAACAATGCTCTTGCAATCAAAGTGGACGACAAGCATCCTCATGGTAAAAAGGCAGAAGCAGAAGAATAAAAGGGGTATCAGTCTTCAAAATTGTTGTGGCCTCCATTGCCAAACCAAAGACATTTTATCATGGAGAGTGGTGAAGAGGTGGGGGGGCAGGGGAGTTAAGCAGACATTTCAGATCTACGAATTAAGCCTGTAGTGTCATGAACATGAATTTTATTAAATTATTTTCTGTTTACTACGCACAGAGTACTTTCTCAGCAAACTCACCAGCCTTATCGCTTTTGGCTTGTTGGGACTTTTCCAGTTTGGCTTGCAGCTCAGATTTCTCAGCCACCAATATACTGATTGTCTGAACATGGACCTGCCAGAAGCACAGCACAACAGAGCTCATGAATGTTGAACTTAAACCCAAAGGTAACCTCCACCCATTCGGCACATACACTCAAGTCTCGTGGAATATGACGTGAGATCAGGTATTACCTCCAGTTGTTCGTTCAAAGAGGTTTCATCATCCACACTTTTTCTTTGCTGTCTGTTTATCTGAAGGACATGTCACAATAGATGCAAAATTAAACACAAGGCTCTGTCATAAGGAAAGAAAGAGGTAAAGCACCAAACATTCCAGAGAAACAGTCGATATTAAATTTTAATCACAATTCCTTTGTGAATTCAATTTACTTTTAATTATCAAAACGAGACAATGAAACATGGTTTTGGAGCAAGAAACAATTAACAGGGAGTTCTACCTCCGAAGGTCTGAAAGGCAATGCTCAGGAGAAATTGACAAAAAACACTATTCATTAGTGTGTTTAATAAATGCTTTTGTTTGTACAGGATACAAAAATAGGTTAAAGGAAGAGCGAGGTAAAAAAAAGGGTAAAGGTGAGTGTAGTGACTGTGGGAGTGAGGTCACAGTTGGACACAACAATCGAGGGAATGAACTAACAACAAAGAGGAGAGGGAGGAGGGTAGGAAATAGAAAATTGCAAGTAAGGGGGTTGGGTTAGGGCAAGTTAATGGATATAAAAAGTGCACAAAAATAAAGTATATACAGTCACGTGAAAAAGTAAGTACACCCCATGTAAAGTTTTGATTCTTTCAACATATTTCAACATACAGCTATTTGATCTTCATTTCAACAATATTGATAGATAAAGGTGATATAATACAACAAATATCATGAAACATTTACATTTTGTAGTCCATTGTATAATTTAAATAAACATAAATGCAAATTTCGCATGTGGAAAAAGTAAGTACACCCCTGGCTCTAATAGGTGGTATTGCCCCCTTTGGCAGAAACAACCTCAAGTAGGCGTTTCTTATAACTGTCTACCAGTCTCTGACATCGACTGGGAGAAATTTTTGCCCACTCTTCCATGCAGAATTCTTTCAGCTGTGCGATGTTTGAGGGGTTTCTTGCATGCACAGCTCGTTTCAAATCCCCCCACAACATCTCGATGGGATTTAGATCCGGGCTTTGACTTGGCCATTCCAGAACCCTCCATTTCTTTCTTTTCAGCCATTCCTTGGTGGATTTACTGGTATGTTTAGGGTCATTGTCATGTTGCAAGGTCCACCTTCGGTTGAGCTTCAACTTTCCGACAGATGGCCTCACATTATCCTCAAGCACCCTCTGGTACAATGAAGAATTCATTGTGGATTATATGATGGTGAGCTGCCCAGGCCCTGATGCAGCAAAGTTGCCCCAAACCATAATATTTCCACCACCATGCTTTACAGTTGCTATCAGGTTCTTGTGGTCAAATGCTGTCTTTGGTTTTGCCAAACATGTCTTCTGGTACTGTGGCCAAATAGCTCTACCTTTGACTCATCTGTCCAGAGCACATTGTTCCAGAAGTGCTGGTCTTTGCCTCGGTGTTCATTGGCAAACCTTTGTGTTGCCCTGATGGTCTTTCTGGACAGCAAAGGTTTCCTCCTGGCACACCTCCCATGTAGATCAAATTTGTGCAGCCTCTTTCTAATGGTAGACTCGTGCACTTTGACATCAACAGAGGCAAGAGCTACCTGTCGGTCCCATGATGACATTCTGGGGTTCTTAAAGACTTCTTTTAGCATCTTGCAGTCTGCTCTCGGGCTGAATTTGCTGGGGCGGCCTGGCCTGGACAAGTTGGCAGTTGTTTGGAATCTTCTCCACTTGAAGATGATCGTCCGGACACTTGAATGATTGATTTCAAATTGTTTGGAGATCTTTTTAAATCCCTTCCCAGACTCGTAGGCATCTAAACCTTCTTTCTGAAGGCCTCAGAGAGCTCTTTTGATCTGGGCATGGTGACACCGCACACTTCAACAACAAAGAGCAAACCAAACTAAATGTCTGAGTTTAAAATAAGACAGGTTCCTCCAAGATCCTCTCGAACAATGTTCTAATCATTTGCACCTGAGCTGGTGCACCTGATTCTAATTTTAGGTATTTGTAGTGATAAATGCAGGTGTGTACTTACTTTTTCCACATGCGAAATTTGCATTTATGTTTATTTAAATTATACAATGGACTACAAAATGTAAATGTTTCATGATATTTGTTATATTATATCACCTTTATCTATCAATATTGTTGAAATGAAGATCAAATAGCTGTATGTTGAAATATGTTGAAAAAGTCAAAACTTTACATGGGGTGTACTTACTTTTGCACGTGACTGTATATATACGAGCGTGACCCGTGCGAGGTCCAGTCCCCGTTCTCGGGGCGGCGTGCGTACCGAAGGTACTTAGGGATTCGACCAGATACCCTTCCGCACGCTCGCTACGGGAGTAGCAGCTCGGCCTCGTGGACTTGAATCTCGAGGGGGGGAAAGGGTTTAACGCCCCTCTGTACGTCGACGGGCTCGAGAGATCCGCAACAAATTGGTGTCCGGGAGTGGGATATATATATATATGTATGTATGTATGTATGTATGTATGTATGTACGTATGTATGTTTAATAAAATGAAACTGCTGACAATCTGGTTTGGCTGTTGGTTAATTTGATGGGCCTTCCAGAGCTACAGGGTGAGATTGAGATTTATGTAGATTTTAAAATGTATTATTTATCAGATCAGTATGTCCTCAATTCCAAATCAGTGGAGTGCTGCAGCTGCAGTTCCCTCTAAGTGGCATGAGAGACTGCATGACATCTGCAAAGAGGGGAGACTATTTTTCCAGAGATATGGGGTCTCACTATAATGGTGGGGCTTGTTTTGACTGTGTTCGTAATGAAACATCTTTGCCTGCGTATTGAGAGATTCTTTCCTAGCTCCTCCAAGTATCTGTTGGCCCAACTGGAAATTAACGAGAAAGAGAACGACAACGACAACGAGGAACCGCCCGATCTACCCGTTACTCCGGATCCCCAAGAGCCCACGTCCATGGATGACCCCGACGCAAGGGACGTCTTTCTCTTTTCTTTTGATTATCACGCCCTGTATGCTAAGCAAGAACGAATGCTACAGGAGATTGATGACCTTATGTTTTCCCCAGAACAACAGCACGTGCAAGCCCTGATGAGAATGGAACTCGATCAACCTAGAAGATAAGCAAGGATTGTGTCTGTGTGAGGCGGAGGTAGCCGGTTCTGCAGGGGAGGTGGCGGGCCCTCTAGCAGAACACATCTTCGTCGGACCAGGCGTCTTCGTTGCGGATCCAAAATGTTAATATAATTCCACAAAGGATGTTTTGTGGTATTAAAGATTTTTATTATTTAATATCAGAACTGAACTATTATTTATTATGTAGTATTAAATATCTGAACACAGTATGTGAACGGTTGCTTGAGTGAGATGTGCATGGAAGAAGTTTCGGAAACTGAGTGGTGTGCTGACGAGGAGGGGAGTGTCGTTGAAGCTGAAGGGAAAGGTGTATGCTGCATGTGTGAGAAGTGTTATGATTTATGGGAGCGAGACATGGGTAATGAACGTAGAGCAGCAACAAAGGCTGGAAAGGGTGGAAATGTGAATGGTTCGGTGGATGTGTGGAGTATCGTTGAGAGAGAGGAAGACAAATGATGAATTGCGAAAGATGATGGGAATAGAGCCTGTGATGGATGCTGTGAAGAGAAACAGGTTGATATGGTTTGGTCATGTGTTGAGGAAGGATGAAAGTGACTGAGTGAGAAGAGTGATGGAAATGAATGTAGAAGGAAGTAGAGGACGAGGAAGACCGAGAAAGACTTGGCTAAAGGTGGTGGAAGAAGAAATGCGGGCAAGGGGGTTAACAAGGGGAGATGCAGAAAATAGGGCAAAATGGAGAAGATTGTCATGGGGCCCGCAAGGCTATCCCCCGCTCCAGCAGGGAAAATGGCCTTAAAATGCCTGTTGTTCTTGTTGTATCTGAACAGGAGAAAGGAATTGTCGAAGTGTATATACATTTAAATGAATATATACTTCAATATACTTCCATTTTAATTTGACTAACTATGCAACCGGCCTTGTGTCCTGAAGAGAACACAGTCTTTAGGTCTGTGTTCTCTCAAAACTGTTATTGTTTCTCCCCGTCTCTCCTCTGCAGAGCCAGCTTGCTTTTTATTGCCCTCCCCATTGAAATCTGAACACAAGAATGCTTGTCCTCCCTCCCTTTTGAAATAATGACCTCCACACACTGACAGGAGTAAACCTTGAGGGAGTTGGTGTGGTGCTTTGGGTACGTGACCAAAACCTCTAGGCAAGCTCCCAGCGGAGATGTTTATCTTTCTTTTCTGCACTGACCTATGTGTATATAAACGGAGCGCGCTGACAATTATTTTGAGAAAGGACTGGCCAGTTTTGTGCCCTATCTTCCGCACGTGTTATAACGGCTTGGTAATAAAAGGCTTATATTCTCAGGAGTTGTCCCGAGTTCTCCTCGGACAGCGGACATCGAGCGACGATACATGTCATGACGTCAGTGGAGGCATACATTTTATAAGTATGGCCCTTAATCTTTGCATTCAAAACTACATTTAGCTTTTGCTCATTTTCAGGCAATATCATGTAAACAACCCTTTTAAAAGTCATCGCGTGTCCAAATTCACCCCTTGCCGAGTGTATCGTCACCAATGTCAATTTTGATACGATCGTACCGAACTTGCTCAATTGAGCACACAAGTCCTCACCTTTAACAAAGGGAGGGATATTAGACACATTAACCTTCACTGCAGGTGTATCTAATGGGGAAACCACGATAAACAGGTCGGGCTCTATGAGAAGGCCTTGCTCCAACAACAGTCACCATGTGCACCTCCAATACAAACAAAACAACCTTCTTGTTAATTCGAGAGGCTGCACGGACATTATGGGAGTCGACGCTCTTTCCGATTGCTAGAAGCACTTGTTCTATCTTAACCTCACTCGGAGGGTCGCACACCAGCCCATGCTTGCGAGTGAGCGACTCGTGAGCGACTCGAGTGAACAATCGTTTGCAATAGCGAACGTAAATTAAATAAATAAAAAAGTGAGAAATCAACAAAATGATACAAACCACAAGCAACACCGGCAAGTGGAGGTAAAACCAAAACTAATGGACAAAGTCCAAGAAACGTTTAGAGTAATGAAACCGCTGCCTGGACTAGAAAAACACGGCAAAATGGAGGCCTGGCCTCAAACACAGAGGTTCGAAAAGAGGCAACCGAACACCACCTACCGTGTGCGCTCCCCTCCCCTCACCCTCCCCCCCTCGTCTCAACAATGAAAAGACACACAGGGGAAACTTTACAAGCATAAACAAGGACACAAGGGAGCGAAATGGGGGATGGGAAAAACAACCACCACGACAGAGAACTCTCAGCTCAACACGCACAGCCGCCATGATGCCACACCCACGCCCAACTCACCAACGACCAGCAGGGGGCGAGAGAGAGTGAGAGAGAGAGTGAGAGTGAGAGAGTGAGAGAGAGAGAAAGAGACAGACAGGAGCAGGGGAGTACTCAATCTAAACTGTTTTGACCAACCCACATCAGAGCTCATTGTAAAATTACTTTATGTGTTGACCACACACCTCTGACTGCCAATACATGAAAAGCTGGAAACAAATAAATGTTACCTTTTGCATCTGCAAATCTTCATTTTGTAGTCTCTGCAAAAACGTGCAAATACAGCAGTAAGTTAGTGATGAACTTGTTAGTGAGTAATACATAGCATTTGACAGCACAGATGTCAGCACAAAGCACGACATGATCTTTAGTTTACACATTCAGTCTCTCTCGGGACATTATCTGACCAAGTGAGGGTAAAGAACAATGCTGTGCACTACTAACGACCCGAGAAATGTAAAAGGCTGATAAATCGGTGTTAAGAAATTGAAAAAGAAACAGTTGATGGAAAAAACATCAAGACCTCCAATTCCTATTACTCTAACAAATAAATTCATTTTAAGATTTAAAAACTATTTTTTTTAAAGCAGTCAAAAGAAAATATTTTTCCTTCCCTTTTGTGATTCATTCCCACTTTGGTCCCTCTTTATTAAATTCTTCAATATTCTTCTTTATTAAATTGATATATGTGGGAAAATTATTTTACACAAAACATAATTACATCCATAATTACACAAAGAACATCCATAATTACACAAAGAAGAACTAGATAAAGGAACAGGATTAAATAATTTCATCGATATATGTGGGAAAATTACATGCCCAGACCGGGAATTGAACCCAGGTCCTCTGGAAAACTGTACCAGTCCTCTGCCATCTGAGCGACCCTGACTGAGCATGTAATTTTCCCACACATATGATTGCCACTCTCTTTCCGTCAATGCGTCATGTGTGGGAAAATGTAATGCTCAGTCAGGGTCGTCCAGGTAGCTCAGATGGCAGAGGACTGGTACAGTTTTCCAGAGGACCTGGGTTCAAGTCCCGGTCTGGGCATGTAATTTTTCCACATATATCAATTTAATTATTTAATCCTGTTCATTAATCTAGCTAGTTCTTCTTTGTGTAATTATGGATGTTCGTTCTATCCCTCTCTCCTCCACAACAGCTTTACCCTCCCATTCCCTTCCCTCCATTACAGCAACTTAACATTTTTTGTTGTTAGTCTATCTTATTTCTTTGTTTTGTTTTAATGGAAACCAGACAACCACAATGGCATTTCTGAAGCTAATATTCTGCTCCAGGACATCTCACCACATCTTCCAGCTGTGCAGCTAGCTGGTCGTTCCTCTGCCTGCTGGCATCTAGGGCACAAAGCAACTCCCGGTTCTTCTGCTGTTAAAGCAAACAACAATTAGCTTATAAACTGCTGTGATGAATGGTCACAGATGACTGCTGAAAACAAAAAGTCATCAAAATATTTCTGCTGCCAAGTTTAATGTGTCAACTCAGGCCGCAGAAAATGGGTTAAAACTTCAGAGGGGATGAGGGATAGGGCCTAATGGCAGCTATGTGAAGGCATGGAAAACCAACAATAGCATGCAGTGAATAATAAAAATATAGTATCCCAAAGATATATACACAGTCACATCATAAAAACTATAAAGGCACTTGGTAGAGCGCATACCACCGCCAGCATGAACAGTTTACGTTTTGTATCCCACTGATAGGTTGGAGCAAGGATCCAGATATCTTTCCCTCGCGGTCCCCATGTGTAGTCTTTCCCTCGCGGTCCCCATGTGCTGTCTTTGTCTTTCCCTCGTGGTCCCCATGTGTTGTCTTTCCCTCGCAGTCCCCATGTGCTGTCTTTGTCTTTCCCTCGTGGTCCCCCTGTACTGTCTTTGTCTTTCCCTCGCGGTCCCCATGTGCTGTCTTTGTCTTTCCCTCACGGTCCCCATGTGTAGTCTTTCCCTCGCGGTCCCCATGTGCTGTCTTTGTCTTTCCCTCGTGGTCCCATGTGTAGTCTTTCCCTCGCGGTCCCCATGTACTGTCTTTGTCTTTCCCTCGTGGTCCCCCTGGACTGTCTTTCCCTCGCGGTCCCCATGTGTAGTCTTTCCCTCGCGGTCCCCATGTGCTGTCTTTGTCTTTCCCTCGTGGTCCCCATGTGTTGTCTTTCCCTCGCGGTCCCCATGTGTAGTCTTTGTCTTTCCCTCACGGTCCCCATGTGTAGTCTTTCCCTCGCGGTCCCCATGTGCTGTCTTTGTCTTTCCCTCGTGGTCCCATGTGTAGTCTTTCCCTCGTGGTCCCCCTGTACTGTCTTTCCCTCGCGGTCCCCATGTGTAGTCTTTCCCTCGCGGTCCCCATGTGCTGTCTTTGTCTTTCCCTCGTGGTCCCCATGTGTTGTCTTTCCCTCGCGGTCCCCATGTGCTGTCTTTGTCTTTCCCTCGTGGTCCCCCTGTACTGTCTTTCCCTCGCGGTCCCCATGTGTAGTCTTTCCCTCGCGGTCCCCATGCACTGTCTTTGTCTTTCCCTCGCGGTCCCCATGTGCTGTCTTTGTCTTTCCCTCGTGGTCCCCATGTGTAGTCTTTCCCTCGCGGTCCCCATGTACTGTCTTTGTCTTTCCCTCGCGGTCCCCATGTGTAATCTTTCCCTCGCAGTCCCCATGTACTGTCTTTGTCTTTCCCTCGCGGTCCCCATGTGTAGTCTTTCCCTCGCGGTCCCCATGTGTAGTCTTTCCCTCGCGGTCCCCATGTGTAGTCTTTCCCTCGCGGTCCCCATGTGCTGTCTTTGTCTTTCCCTCGTGGTCCCCATGTGCTGTCTTTGTCTTTCCCTCGTGGTCCCCCTGTACTGTCTTTGTCTTTCCCTCATGGTCCCCATGTGCTGTCTTTGTCTTTCCCTCGTGGTCCCCCTGTACTGTCTTTGTCTTTGTCTTTCCCTCGCGGTCCCCATGTGCTGTCTTTGTCTTTCCCTCGCGGTCCCCATGTGCTGTCTTTGTCTTTCCCTCGCGGTCCCCATGTGCTGTCTTTGTCTTTCCCTCGCGGTCCCCATGTGCTGTCTTTGTCTTTCCCTCGCGGTCCCCATGTGCTGTCTTTGTCTTTCCCTCGTGGTCCCCATGTGCTGTCTTTGTCTTTCCCTCGTGGTCCCCATGTGCTGTCTTTGTCTTTCCCTCGCGGTCCCCATGTGCTGTCTTTGTCTTTCCCTCGCGGTCCCCATGTGCTGGCTTTGTCTTTCCCTCGCGGTCCCCATGTGCTGTCTTTGTCTTTCCCTCGCGGTCCCCATGTGCTGTCTTTGTCTTTACCTCGCGGTCCCCCTGTGCTGTCTTTGTCTTTCCCTCGCGGTCCCCATGTGCTGTCTTTGTCTTTCCCTCGTGGTCCCCCTGTACTGTCTTTGTCTTTCCTTCGCGGTCCCCATGTGCTGTCTTTGTCTTTCCCTCGCAGTCCCCATGTGCTGTCTTTGTATTTCCCTCGTGGTCCCCCTGTGCTGTCTTTGTCTTCCCCTCGCGGTCCCCATGTGCTGTCTTTGTCTTTCCCTCGCGGCCCCCATGTGCTGTCTTTGTCTTTCCCTCGCGGTCCCCATGTGCTGTCTTTGTATTTCCCTCGTGGTCCCCCTGTGCTGTCTTTGTCTTCCCCTCGCGGTTCCCATGTGCTGTCTTTGTCTTTCCCTCGCGGTCCCCATGTGCTGTCTTTGTCTTTCCCTCGTGGTCCCCATGTGTAGTCTTTCCCTCGCAGTCCCCATGTACTCTCTTTGTCTTTCCCTCGCGGTCCCCATGTGCTGTCTTTGTCTTTCCCTCGCGGTCCCCATGTGCTGTCTTTGTCTTTCCCTCGTGGTCCCCATGTGTTGTCTTTCCCTCGCGGTCCCCATGTGCTGTCTTTGTCTTTTCCTCGTGGTCCCCCTGTGCTGTCTTTCCCTCGCGGTTGTCAGCTCTTTCACGAGCCTCGATTCAGTATAGAAAAAAAAATATATATATATATATATATATATGGATCTGGACCTGAACCTGAACCAAAATTGAATTGCTTTTCTTGTCAAATAAACATCCACCTAGTTTTGTCATAAATCGTCACCAAACGTTTTGAAATGTCATGCTATATATTGTGTTGGCCCTATCACTGAATGGTGAAGAATCACAAAAAAAAAAAAAAAAAAAAAAAAAAAAAAACTTTAATCTGGATCCGGACTCGAATCTTCACCAAAATTGAAACAAGCAAATATTCCTTCTTCTCAGACACCCAACCTATCCACCAAGTTTCATCCGAATGTCGTTTTTGAAAAATCGTGCTGTACTGTATATCATTGTTGGCCCTATCTCTCAATGGTTAAGAATCACCTAAAAAAAAATTGGATCCCGATCTTCAGCAAAATGTAATAATTTCGTCCTTGTCACACACCCAATATCTGCACCAAATGTAATTAGAATTCGTCCACAACGTTTTGAGAGAAGACAGACAAACCTGTTCACAGGTTTGTGACCTGTTCAGAGACAGACAAACAAACAGAGGTGAAAACACAACCGCCATCTAACTTCGGTGGCGGAGGTAAAGATTGCGCATTACAGTATAAAATATGCAATTGAATAAGGCGAGTTGAAAAACGATCCAGGTCACAAAGGATTGGAGGTTAGGCATGAGTAAAAACCCTGACACGTAGTTTTTTTATTGAAATTTATATTGCAGCCGAATGGAGTCGGTCACTATTGACTGCATAAAGTCAAAGGAAAACCATCCAAACGAGTGTAGATTAAGAAAAATAGGAGTGGGAATACCTAGGCCTCAAGGTTAAAAGAAGATGAAATATATGCACATTTTGTTGTAGGAATTTCAAAAGTGAAAATCCACACATAATTCGATTAAGCTGTGGAATTTTGGCAAACGTCTCAAAGCCATATTCAGTGAAAAATGGAAAGTAAACTAAATACAATATGGTGGTGTTAGGGAAATTTTTGGAAAAACCACCAGCATGTTTGGAATTGGGGTGGGGAGGGGAGGGGAGACCGAGCTGTTCAGTTTAGAACTAACAGAGACAGAGCTAACAACTATCCTCGGATGGTTGTGATCTCTTTGACCTCATCTCGCAGAGCCACCAAAACATGCTTGTGATGACATGTCGTGGTGCAAGGGCAATCCAGCGATGATTTGGACGGTATGGGATTTTATAGGACGAGAGGGCCAAAGCACAACAACAATCCCGTGCCTGCCCACCGGAAATCCATGGCGTCATCCAAGATGGAGAATGCTTTGAAAAAAGTCAGCTTTCTTACCAGCATTTTTCCTGTCTTGCACCATCTGTTCTTAACATGCTCTGTCCCTCCAGGCTTCTGTAACCCTTTTCTGGTGAAACTCGAAAAATCCAGAATCACTGCTCACCTCCTCATTTGTTCCTCTTTTTATACAACTTCCACATTCTCTTCAATTTCATTCTTCCCTCAATGTCCTCAACACAGCTGTTCACCACCATCTGAGATCATTCCCCATGCAAAACCATGATATTTTCTGCCCCCGTTAACCTTCCTCAAACCCACATCTTTCAGAATTTTCAGTTTTTTTTCCTTTCTGAGAGTTTGTAACTGTATCCATTTTGTTTCCTCCTGAATCCTCCCCTAGACCTCGTTCTTCCACATGTCCCTTATTTCTCCAGATATTCCTCTATTTTGTCCCTCAACCCAACTGTTGGTGTTCCCCCCCACCCCCCTCTCTCTTTCTACTGTACTTTTAGGTATGTTGTGTTCTGATTACCTCCGCCAGAAAAGGTGGACAGAGGTTATGTTTTCACCCCTGTTCATCTGTGAGCAGGATATCTCAAAAAGTTGAGGTGGGATTTGAACGAAACGTGTTGAACAGGTTGGGTGCGTGACATGGACAAATTGATTAGACTTTGGTGAAGATCCGTATCAGGATGCGAGAAGTTTTACAAGTGATTCTTCACTACTGACAGATCAGACCAAAAACGATATACAACACAATATTTCAAAAAGTTGTGGATGAGTTATGCCAAAACTTGGTGGACATATTGGGTGCATGACAAGGACGAATCGATTCGATTTCGGTTCAGGTCCCCCCACCCCCTCTCAATACCCCCATCACAAAGCGACTCTGCGTTCCCGGCAACGCCGGGTATCTCTGCTTGTTTGAAATAATTTTGAAATTGACGCCTAATCCCCCGAGGTATAAAGCACATTTTAACATGCAAATAGCTGGACCCAGATATAGAGATCCCCCACCTGCTCATCCCACAAAATGACTTCCCTTATTTTACTCCCCATTGTGTGTGCCAAATTTGGTTGCAATCATGTAAGCTGTTACAAAGATCTTCCCTTCCCCTCCAAAATCCCCAACACTCAAATATCTGACACTCCCCACAGAGTTCCCATTATGTCTGGCAAGTTTGGTGGCCCTACAATGTTCCAATCTTAAAATACACAATATACTGTACAAGGGAACAGCCAGACAGAAAAATGGAGTGTGGCGAAGGGCACACTTGTGTTTGTGTCAGCTTTGTTTGTTGTGAGACTGGTTAGAAAAGAAGGGTCATGTTATTATCCTCTTTGGGGTATATAGATTACAGTAGATCTAGGCACAGCTCCGTTCGTCTATGGTGGACACGATAAGCATCGAATGCCTCAATGCCTTCAAAACACGGACCAAAAAACTACACAATATCAGCATCTTACCTCCAGCTCTCTGCCATCGTTTTCTCCATTCATTAGAGAGTTTGGCTGCTTTATGGAAAAAAGACAAAACACCAAAATAAAAATGTTAACCATGGGAGACGTCTCACTCGAAAGAAGCAGGAGAGTAGATATTTAGGACAATATCAGCATCCACTCAAAACACACAGCACAAACTTGTAGCAGCACTTTCTGCTGTAAATGCAGGTTTGGCATCAAAACCAACTTGTGAAGCAAATGTGTGCAAGTGGGGAATTTTGGAGGTGAGGAGGATGTGGTGATTATAAAGGATGTGTGGAGGGAGGGGTGGGGGTGTAAACGTACCTGTGAGACAAGGCCATTGATCTGCAAGGAGAGCTGTCGCAGCTTTTCTGTCGTAGAACAATCTCTGTACACACATGTGGTGGGGATCGACAACAGATGCAAGATTTTCCATTGAATACAAAAAAAAATTTACATAAAAAAGAAAAAGAATGGTGAAGCCGTCCGTCCGTCTGTCCGTGAAGCCTCATCCACGCTATATGTCTCTTAATTAGGTACTGTGTGAACGTCAGTTGCACCCTGACTACACGTACGTCTATTAATTATGTACTATTGGAATGCAACTTTTAAACCTTTCAACCCTTGAGACAGCTGAGACCCCTTTGACCCCTCGACACCTCCGCCCACATAATTACATCATTATAATACCTACTAGTGGGGTCACCCGTGGGAATCCCACGGGCATGGACGTGTGTGACATTTCGACATATTGAGTTAGATGCTGCACCTGCACATTCAGTTTCACAAAATGGTTACTGGCAATTTATCAGATGCACAAATGATGTAATCTACACAATGTATTTACTTCTGATAACATGTGAATGCATGTGCGTGCACACCCACACACACATACACACAAACACACGTACACCCACACACACATACATACACCCACACACACATACATACACCCACACACACACACATACATACACCCACACACACACACATACATACACCCACACACACACACATACATACACCCACACACACACACACATACATACACCCACACACACACATACATACACCCACACACACACATACATACACCCATACATACACCCACACACACATACATACACCCATACACACACACAAACAAACACACAAACAAACACACACACACACACACACACACAAACACACAAACAAACACACACACACACACACACACACACACACACACACACACACACACACACACACACACACACACACACACACACACACACACACACACACACACACACACAATCTCGTTTTTTCATTTCTGTTCCTCACAATTTTGTCTCTTATTCACAGACACAGACACACATGTACACCCACACATATATATATATAATATTAATAATAATAATAATAATACATTTATTTTATATAGCGCTTTTCAAGAAGCCCAAAGACGCTTTGACAGAGTACAAAAAAACAAGTGCAAAAAGACAAAAATCAACAGGTAAATAATCAAAGCAAAAGGAAGGAGAAGGAGAAGAGATAGTCAGGGGTTAAATGCTGTCGGTTAAATGTTGAATGCAGTGTTGAACAGGTGGGTCTTGAGTGATGTTTTGAATGTGGTGAGTGAGGAGGAGTCTCTGATGGTGTGAGGTCGTGAGTTCCAGAGGGTGGGAGCAGCGATGGAGAAGGCCCTGTCCCCCCAGGATCTGAATTTGGTCTGCATGGGGGGGGGGGGGGGAGTCAGGAGGTTGGTACCAGCAGAGCGGAGGTTGCGGGTGGGAGTGTGTCTGGAGAGGAGGTCAGTCAGGTAGGATGGGGCCAGGTTATGGAGGGCTTTGTAGGTCAAGAGGAGGATTTTGTACTTGATTCTCTGGGGGATGGGGAGACAGTGAAGCTTGCAAAGGACGGGGGTGATGTGGTCACGGGTCCGGGAATGGGTGAATAGACGGGCAGCGGAGTTCTGAATGTATTGGAGTTTATTGGTGATTATTGAGGGTGAACCAAAGAGGAGGCTGTTGCAGTAGTCCAGACGGGAGGTGATGAAGGCGTGGATGAGGGTTTCTGCAGCCGTGGAGGAGAGGGATGGACGGAGACGGGCAATGTTTTTCAGGTGAAAGAAGGCTGTCTTGGTGATCTGTTTAGTGTATTTGTCGAAGGAGAGGGTTTGGTCAGAGGATGCCAATATTCCGGATGTGAGGGGAGGTGGATACTGGGAAACCGTCGATGTTGAGGGCAAAGTTGGTTACTGGCAATTATCAGCAAAGTCATGGAATCCATCATTGCTTCGGATATGAAATCTTTCCTCTTCTCCAATGGCTTGATCTCTGATCATCAATTTGGTTTCAGACCAGGTCACTCTACTCTGGACATGCTGCTTCTGCTGTCTCAACAATGGATGGAGGTCCTCAATGCCAAACAGGAAATCAGAGCTGTCTCCCTTGACATATCACGTGCCTTCGATACGGTCTGGCACCCAGCTCTGCTCACCAAACTCTCCTCCTATGGTATCCATGGAAATCTCCATGCATGGCTTGCGGACTTCCTCTCTGGTCGTAGTCAACGTGTGGCCCTGAATGGATTTCTCTCATCTCCCCTTCCTGTACAGGCTGGAGTTCCCCAAGGCAGTGTGCTGGGCCCTGTGCTTTTTCAGGTCTTTATCAATGATCTCTCCGACTCTGGAAAATCCTCTCTATCTCTTTGCTGATGACTCCACTCTCTGCCGCTCCATTCCTCTTCCCTCAGATCGGCAGTCTGCAGCCTCCTCACTCTCTGAAGACCTGGACAAAATCACAGACTGGTCAAACAAGTGGAACATGTCTTTCAATCCTGACAAATCTCACACTCTTACTATGTCTCTCCGAAAAGATCGACTGGACAACCCTCCCATCTACTTTCTCAACAATCCTCTCCAAGAAGTTCTGTCGCTCAAGCTTTTGGGTCTCACTATCTGCCATGATCTTTCTTGGGAAAACCACATTTCCACGCTGGCCTCCAAAGCCAGTCGCCGACTGGGCACCCTCCGTCGTGCGAAGTCCTTCCTAGGCACACCTGAGCTCCTCACCACATACAAGGCTTTCATCCACAGCTCAATGGAATACTGTTCTCCCCTATGGGCTGGTGCTCCTGCCTCACACCTGGCTCGGCTTCACGCTGTTGAATCCAAAGCTTTCAGAATCATTGGAATCTCCCGCGATGAAGCTAACTCTGAGGGCCTTTCACTCACTCACCGCAGGCAGGTAGGTGGTCTTTCTGTCTTCTACCGACTCCTCTCCGGCCTTGCTCCCCCAGCTCTCTCTGTGCTCTGTCCCCCAAATATTCCTACAGGTCACACAAGATCTGCCAGCAACCCTCTGATGGTTAAACTGCCGAAATCTCGGCTCTCTGCTCACCTTCACTCTTTCATTCCTCTTTTCTCCCACCTCTGGATCAAACTCCCACACTCCCTTCAATCCCACTCCTCCCTCCAGGTCTTTAAAACAGCTGTTCACGACCATCTCTTATCTTCCCCCATCCAAAACCTTGATCTTTTCTACCCCCACTAATTCACCCCAGATCCACCTTGTTTGAAATTCCAACTTCTTTCCTGGAAGTCCTGGCAGCGTCCATATGTTTTATACCTCTCCCACCCGCCCCCCCCCTTCCCATGCCTCCCCCCCAAAGCCTTCTCCCTCCCACAGATCTCTCGATGTCTCCATGTCTCTCGATCCCTGCTCTCAAATGTTGTTTGTGTCCTTCCCCCTCTCTCCCCATCTTGTCTACCGTGCCCGATGTTATTTGTTTTATGTGTCTGTTTGTCTTTCTGTGTGATTCATGTTCGCTCTTTCACGAGCCTCGATCTTGTATACAAAAAAACAAAAAAACAAAAAAAAAATTAAGGGTGGATTTGGTGAGCGTTTTTGGGCCAATGATGATTATTTCAGATTTATCATAGTTAAGTTTGAGGAAGTTGATTTGAAGCCAGGATTTTATTTCAGTGATGCAGTTTGTCAGGATAGAGTGGGTGGCGGTGGAGATGGACTTGGTGGAGATGAAAAGCTGGATGTCATCGGCGAAGCAGTGGAATTGGAGACCATGACGGCGGATTAAGTGACCAAGGGGGGACAGGTACAGGATGAAGAGGAGGGGGCCAAGAACTGAACCTTGGGGGAGGGGAGCAGTGGGGGATTTGCAGTTATTGATGGAGATGAACTGGCGTCTGTCGGAGAGGTATGATTTGATCCAAGAGAGGGCAGTGCCGGTAATGTTAAAGGTGGTTTCAAGTCGGATGAGGAGGATGGTGTGATTGATGGTGTCAAAGGCGGCGCTGAGGTCGAGGAGGATGAGAATGTTGAGGTTGCCAGCGTCAGAGGAGAGGAGAAGGTCGTTGGTGTGGCCTTCTCACATACATACATATACAAACCATATACACACACACACACCTCGTTTTTTCATTTCTGTTCCTTACAATTCTAACACACACACACACACACACACACACACACACACACACACACACACACACACACACACACAATCGGTTGTTCCTAAACTTAAATAATTTAAAGGATTGTTGTAAATGATGTTAATTTTACAACATCCCATATTCAACTTTATTTAAATTGTAAACCTCAAACATAGTTTCTCCACCTAAAGCAAGAACCTTAACCCGTAAGCAACTGACTAGTTTCCCGACTGCATGGATCATCAGCTGGGCACCGTTCTTCCTCGAGGTTTCGATCCTTTCAGCCCAGGACCTCTCCAAACGGCGGATCCACAACCTCGATCATGGATCCACATCACTTGATGGTAAATCAGTGGATCCACAACCTCAGTTGCGTCCAGGCAGTCAGTCAACCCATCAATGCAACATCACTTATCCCAACTTTACTTGCAATAGGATTTAATGTGTTATCATATATTTATAACTTTCCTTACACACTCGATTATATGATAATATCATTAAATCATTCACATCTTACCCTTAAACACATCAATCGACCAAACAGCATGACCACACCACCTACCTCTCGATCAAACTCTATTTCGAATGTTCAAACTGTCATTTATAACGATTTTATAACACACACACACACATATATATATATATATATATATATATATATATATATATATATATATATATATATATATATATATATATATACACATATATGCACATATATACACACACACACACACACACACACACACACACACACACACACACACACACACACACACACACACACACACACACACACACACACACACACACACACACACACACACACACACACACACACACCACCTTTTAGAGGCCATTTTTCCCAGCAAAGCGGGGGTTGGCCTTTTTCGGGGACCGTGGTTGTTGTTTTTTTGTTTTTTTGGTCCCCTTTTTGAAGCAATGTTTTACGGCCGGATGCCCTTCCTGCCATCAACCCTTTTTGTCGCCTTTTTACGACAAGCAGGGAATTACCAGTGAACTGGTACTCAATTTGCCGACCTCGGAAGGATGACAGGCTGAGTCAACCCCCCTGGTGTTAATTCAGCGATCGACCGGGATTCGAACCCAGGATCCTAGGATCCTAAGCTGTCACCCTAGCCGCTAGCCCAACACCAGGCTGTGTACACACACACACACACACACACACACACACACACACACACACACACACACACACACACACACACACACACACACACACACACACACACACACACACACACACACACACACACACACACACACACACACACGTTTAAAGTGTACGTGCCCCTCCCTCCTCCGCCCGGTACTTCTGCTCGTAACTAATAAAATAAAAACGAAGAAATATCTCTCAGCAATTTACCGTCTGTTAATTTATATATTTTACAAATGTGAATGACACGTCCATGCACACGTGAAATGGAGTTTGTTTTTTCACACGTGAACCTTTACTTCCGGATAATAATGTTGAATGAAATAAGAACGAAGAAATATATGTCGGCATCATTGTTGACGTTTTTGTGACGACTGTCATCAAACGGAAAAGTAATACATCTTAACGGAAAAGAAAAAGCGAATTTTTAATATATGTCGACATTTTCCCCGACTTATTTTAGGCGGTGTATTTTCGTGTATCATGGCGCGTATCATAAGTTATATCACTGTTATATCATTTCATGTATCATAAGGACGAAGGATGGGAACAGTGGTGAGTTTGAGGTGAAGGTGGGAGTGCATCAGGGGTTGGTACAAAGTCCACTACTATTTGTAGCTGTGATGGAGGTGCTGGCTCAGAACGTAAAGGAGGGTTTAATCGTGGGAGTTGTTGTATGCAGATGATCTGGTGTTGATTGTGGAAAGTATGGATGGACTGAAGGAAAAGATGAACAAGTGGAAGGAATGTATGGAGACAAAAGGTCTGAAAGTAAATATAGGAAAGACGAAGGTGATGGCAAGTGGTAAAGCATGTGGTGAGGTGGAAAGAACTGGGAAGTGGCCATGTGCTGTGTGCAGGAAGGGTGTCGGAGTGAACTCCATTCAATGCACAATGCACGCTGAGTGGGTTCATCAAAAATGTAGTGGTCTGAGAGGGTCCTTAACCAGTGTGGCAGCTACATTCAAATGTAAGGTGTGCACAGAGGGAGCTGCAGATGGAGGAAATGTTGAGTTGGATCTTGGAGACGGCGTGAAGCTGGAAGGTGTGAAAACATTTTGCTACCTCGGAGACATGCTGAATGGAGAAGGTGGATCAGACACGGCAACGGTTGCTGGAGTGAGATGTGCATGGAAGAAGTTTCGGGAACTGAGTGGCGTGCTGATGAGGAGGGGAGTGGCGTTGAAGCTGAAGGGAAAGGTGTATGCTGCATGTGTGAGAAGTGTTATGATTTATGGGAGCGAGACATGGGTCATGAATGTAGAGCAGCAACGAAGGCTGGAAAGGGTGGAAATCAGAATCATTGGAATCTCCCGCGATGAAGCTATCTCTGAGGGCCTTTCACTCACTCACCGCAGGCAGGTAGGTGGTCTTTCTGTCTTCTACCGACTCCTCTCTGGCCTTGCTCCCCCAGCTCTCTCTGTGCTCTGTCCCCCAAATATTCCTACAGGTCGCACAAGATCTGCCTGCCAGCCTCTGATGGTTAAACTGCCGAAATCTCGGCTCTCTGCTCACCTTCACTCTTTCATTCCTCTTTTCTCCCGCCTCTGGAACAAACTCCCACACTCACTTCAATCACACTCCTCCCTCCAGGTCTTTAAAACAGCTGTTCACCACCATCTCTTATCTTCCCCCATCCAAAACCTTGATCTTTTCTACCCCCACTAATTCACCCCAGATCCACCTTGTTTGAAATTCCAACTTCTTTCCTGGAAGTCCTGGCAGTGTCCATATGTTTTATACCTCTCCCACCCCCACCCCCCCCCCCCCTTCCCATGCCTCCCCCCCAAAGCCCTCTCCCTTCCACATTTCTCTCGATGTCTCCATGTCTCTCGGTCCCTGCTCTCAAATGTTGTGTTTGTGTCCTTCCCCCTCTCTCCCCATCTTGTCTACCGCTCCCGATGTTATTTGTTTTATGTGTCTGTTTATCTTTCTGTGTGATTAATGTTCGCTCTTTCACGAGCCTCGATCTTGTATACAACAACAACAACAAAAAAAAAAAAAAAAAAAAAAAACGCGGATGGTTCAGTGGATGTGCGGAGTATCGTTGAGAGAGAGGAAGACAGATGATGAATTGCGAAAGATGATGGGAATAGAGCCTGTGATTGATGCTGTGAAGAGGGACAGGTTGAGATGGTTTGGTCATGTGTTGAGGAAGGATGAAAGTGACTGGTTGAGAAGAGTGATGGAAATGAATGTAGAAGGAAGTAGAAGATGGGGAAGACCGAGAAAGACTTGGCTAAAGATGGTGGAAGAAGAAATGCGGGCAAGGGGGTTAACAAGGAGAGATGCAGAAAATAGGGCAAAATGGAGAAGATTGTCATGGGGACCGCAAGGCTAACCCCCGCTCTCGCAGGGAAAATGGCCTTAAAATGCATGTTGTTGTTGTTGTATCATGGCGTGATTTTAAAAAATATATCTCTGCATTTTCGCGTGTGTGCGTGCGTGAATGTTCTCAATTATTTCTGACACCGAGTCTAAAAGCATCGATAAAAATTAAATCAGATGGTAAATTCGATAAAATCGTGAGGGTGACTCAATGAATGGGCTTTATTTTACAGGCCTTTGAGAATTCATTTCGTTCTATAAACGGAAACTTTCATCGGATTTTCTTCCCCTTTTTTTTCAACCGAGTCTAAAACTATGTTAGCGACTGTTAAAAATGAAATGATATATCGAATTTGAGTTGAAATAAACCTGTGCGAGAGAGAAAGACAGCACGGGCCTAACTAAACAGGCCTCAAAGCTATTCGAGTTAATAAAATGGTGGATATTTGTTTGCATGAAGCCTCTCCAAGAATGGGTGGAGCTATGGGTGGAGCTACTCTCTCAACGGAGTAAGCTACACCCCCGGACAGACGGACAGAATCACCTACGCCTATTATAATATAGATATCAAGCTTGACGTGGATCTCTTCAGCCATTCTCCAGTTATAAACCGATTAGAGATGCTGACATTTGACCTTTGACCTCTTCACCCCAAAATCAAATCAGTTCATCTTTACATTGTAATACATACTAGCACCACCTTTGGTCAAAATCCCATCACTGGTTCATAGGTTATCATGGTCACAGGGTTTTTACCCAACATGAACTCTGACCTTTTACCTCGTGACCCAAAAATTTAATCAGTTCATCTTTATCTTATTATGCATACCTGCACAAAGTTTGACTGAAGTCCCTTCAGGCTTTCTCAAGTTATTGTGGAAACGAAAACCTATCATGGACAGTCGGCCAACACGAAAACATAATGCCTCCGGCGACGAGCATAAAACAAAGAAATGTCTGGGAGTGATGTCATCAGTTCCGCCGTGAAAGCCCAGCCAAATAAGTGTTGTTCAATACACCACCCTGTGGTCTTAAATCCAACCTGTGCATCCCACCTTACTCTTCTCATTAGTAACTGCTAGTACTTAACAACATTCATTCATTATTCCTTCAATTCGCCACACATCATCAATGTCAGCAGCAGAAATACATCCCAAAATCTGAACAGAGCCTCCACCATGCTACACACTCAGAAATAGACATATATCCTTACACTTTTCAATCTCATTCTTCCATCCAGATCTTCAAGACAGCTATTCACCATCATCTCAGATCATACCCCACTAAAAAACATGGTCCTTGCTAATCCCCCATTAATTCCCCCCCCTCCCCCATCCCCAAGGCCACCTTCAAAATCTACAGTTTTTTCTTCCTGAGAGTTTGCTTCTGTATCCATCTTGTCCACCTCATGCATCTCCCCGACCTTTCTTTCTTCCACACATCCCTTATTTTTCCAAGTCTCCCTCTATTTTGTCCCTAAACAATTCTGTTGGTGTTTCCCCCCTCTCTTTCTACTGTTCCTTCCTGATCCATTCTATCTTCTAGCTCCTCCATGTGCCTGGATTTTGGGAAAAAAATAAAAACAATAAATCAATCGGTACCTGTCCTCTTCTCTCTGATTTTCTCCTCCACCAAACCCAGTTTTCTGCAAAAAAAAAAAAAAAAAAAGAGAAATGTCACTTCGACAAAAAATAAAGAATGAGCACCTCATAAATACCAACCAGAATACTTGATAGTTAAGGTACAGTCAGATAAGGCAATACAACAAGTAAAGTTCCAAACGTGGATAAGAGTACGTACTTCAAACTACCCCAATATAATTTGTACAAAGCCAAAGGGTAAGCCTGGCCTGGTGCAAGTCAAATCTGTAAATCTGTACAGCAATGGGCAGCTGAGGTAGAAAGGACATCATGATTCACTGCACAATCAAAATGGAGGCCGAGTAGATAGATACAACACCAAACAGGCTGTAATGCATGGACTGACTGTCCTGGCAGGACATCCCGAGTATTCCCGAAAATCAAAAGCCAAGGCATCTTTCACACATGTTCTAGATTAGAAGAAAAATCCCACACATGCCCAATCAGGACATCAATTCTAATTGGCTCAAGGTCGTCTGCAATGAGATGGTGTTCGTGAAACAAGCACACACCTCATGAGCTGGCCACACTACTTGGTTAACTGTGCACTCGTCAGGTTAGGCCACTGTGCACTCATGTGCAGTCAGACACCTGAGTACACTCATTCATTAAACTCTTCTTTGGTTAAGGGAAAGGACTAGAGCACAGGCTTGAGTGACTGGAATTTAAAAAGGAAAACAAAATCATCGTAAAGTACCTTATATTGCAAGGAAATTGTGCAATAAATAATAGAAACGTTAAAAAACTTCGTGGGATTAAAAATTATAAATTCACACCCACCCATCCTCGCCCCTCAACACATGAAAGCCACCTTTTCTGCTGAGTCCACCTCTTCCTCTGGAGTGTCAGCACGGCTACCCTCCTTACTCCTAAGCGTTTGCTTCTTCGGGAGAATCTCTCCTCCAGGTGAGCCTTTCTGCTGGAACTCCTTGAGCTGAAAAAGTCAGAAAGAGAGATACTATGGAATAGGCAGGCATTTTGCACAACTTAAACTCCAATTAGCATAAATGACAACACAATACAAACACAACTATCGGTGACGCCTCTTCACGGTGGTTGTACCCCCCAATGCAAGTCGGGGGCCAGATCTTCCCCATTCTTCCCTGCTGCCTTCTCCATATTTTATGTTCTCCATATGTTTTAGAAGGTGGGAGGAAGTTCTCCCAGAACTCAAAATCTCCACCTCCTTTTCGATAAAGGTTCATTATTCATGAACCAGATTGTGAAACTTCATTCTCTGCTTTGTCCCAAGGACTCTTTTTAGAATCCTCACTGAACCTCTGACAGCCTCCACTTGTCGCTCGTTTGTCGTGATATTCCCCAGAATTATTTTTAAGGACTCGGTGAGGGTTTTCTTGGTGTGCGATAGAGAAGCTGATGGAAAACGTGAAAGATGAGGAAGTTGTTGTGGTGGGAGGAGACCTGAATGGACATGTGGGAAGGAGTATGGATGGTTTTGAGGGAGTTCATGGGGGTTACGGATATGGTGTGAGAAATGGAGAAGGTGAAAGGATTTTGGAGTTTGCTGATGGAGCTGATTTGTTGATTTGTAATACTCAGTTCCAGAAAGAGGACAATAAGCTTGTTACATACACGTCAGGTGGGTCGACGACAACCGTTGACTACCTGATGGTGCGTCGGCGAGATAGGGGGCACCTCCGGGACACAAAGGTGATCCCGGGGGAGGAGGCTGTTTCACAGCACCACTTGGTTGTCTGCGACATAAGGGTGAAAGGTGCGAGGAGAGCTCGGCGGGTGAAGTACCAACCGAGAATGAAGGTGTGGAGGTTGAAAGAGGTGACAGTAAGGGAGGCATTAAAAGAGAGGCTGAGTAGGGTAGAGGATGATGTGGTTGAGCTTGAAAGTGGTTGGATGTCAATGAAAGCTAGTCTGTTGGGAGCCGTTGGTGAGGTATGTGGATGGACAAAAGGACCACCGAGGCACTCGGAAACATGGTGGTGGGATCTTGAGGTTGGAAAGAGGATTGACGAGAAGAGGAAGAAGTTCAAAGAGTGGCAGAAGGCGAAGGGTACGGGAGCAGAAACAGCAGAGCATGAAAGTTATAAGGCAGCCAGGAAGGCTGCAAAGAAAGAGGTAGCAAAGGCGCAGGAGGCATGTAGGAAAATGTTCGGAGAACGCTTGGATTCGGAAGAGGGTCAGAAAGCAGTATTCAGGATTGCAAAGCACATAGCGAAAGAGAGGTGTGATGTGATGGGGGTGAGTTGCTTGAAGGATGAAGTGGGACAAATCGTTGTCGACCCAGATGGAATTAAAGGAAGATGGAAAAGATATATGGAAATGCTGTTGAATACAGAGAATGAATGGGATGGCAACATAGAGAGTAACCCAGTTTTAGGACCGGCAGAGAAGATAACTGAGAAGGAAGTTGAGGAAGCGATAAAAGCAATGAAGAGTGGAAAAGCGGGAGGGCCGACGGGAGTTGTGGGAGATATGTTGAAGGCAGCAGGAAGTTGGGGTGTGAAGAGAATGACAGAGATCTGTAATCTGGTGGTGAAAGAAGGCCGCATTCCAGTGGATTGGGAACTGAGTACCCTCGTCCCTCTATACAAGGGGAAAGGTGACCCTCTGGAGTGTGGCTCGTACCGAGCGATAAAGTTATTGGAGCATGGAATGAAGGTATTGGAAAGGGTGTTGGAGAGGAGGATAAGGAAGAAAGTGAAGATCGACGAAATGCAGTTTGGATTTATGCCAGGAAGAGGAACGACAGATGCGCTTTTCATTGTGAGGCAGTTGCAGGAGAAGTACATGGATAAGAGGAAGAAGTTGTTTTTTGGGTTTGTTGATCTGGAGAAAGCATTCGATAGGGTTCCACGCAAAGTATTGACATGGGCATTGAGGAAGTTAGGAGTGGAGGAATGGTTGATCAGAGTAGTGATGGCAATGTACAAAAGAGCACGCACAGCTGTAAGGACGAAGGACGGGAACAGTGGTGAGTTTGAGGTGAAGGTGGGAGTGCATCAGGGGTCGGTACTAAGTCCACTACTATTTGTAGCTGTGATGGAGGTGCTGGCTCAGACCGTAAAGGAGGGTTTACCGTGGGAGTTGTATGCAGATGATCTGGTGTTGATTGCGGAAAGTATGGATGGACTGAAGGAAAAGATGAACAAGTGGAAGGAATGTATGGAGACAAAAGGTCTGAAGGTGAATATCGGAAAGACAAAGGTGATGGCAAGTGGTAAAGCATGTGGTGAGGTGGAAAGAACTGGGAAGTGGCCGTGTGCTGTGTGCAGGAAGGGTGTCGGAGTGAACTCCATTCAATGTACAATGTGTGCTGAGTGGGTTCATCAAAAATGTAGTGGTCTGAGAGGGTCATTAACCAGTGTGGCAGCTACATTCAAATGTAAGGTGTGCACAGAGGGAGCTGCAGATGGAGGAAATGTTGAGTTGGATCTTGGAGATGGCGTGAAGCTGGAAGGTGTGAAAACATTTTGCTACCTCGGAGACATGCTGAATGGAGAAGGTGGATCAGACTCGGCAACGGTTGCTCGAGTGAGATGTGCATGGAAGAAGTTTCGGGAACTGAGTGGCGTGCTGATGAGGAGGAGAGTGTCGCTGAAGCTGAAGGGAAAGGTGTATGCTGCATGTGTGAGAAGTGTTATGATTTATGGGAGCGAGACATGGGTAATGAACGTAGAGCAGCAACGAAGGCTGGAAAGGGTGGAAATGCGAATGGTTCGATGGATGTGCGGAGTATCGTTGAGAGAGAGGAAGACAAATGATAAATTGCGAAGGATGATGGGAATATTGCCTGTGATTGATGCTGTGAAGAGGAACAGGTTGAGATGGTTTGGTCATGTATTGAGGAAGGATGAAAGTGACTGGTTGAGAAGAGTGATGGAAGTTAATGTAGAAGGAAGTAGAGGATGGGGAAGACCGAGAAAGACTTGGCTAAAGATGGTGGAAGAAGAAATGCGGGCAAGGGGGTTAACAAGGAGAGATGCAGAAAATAGGGCAAAATGGAGAAGATTGTCATGGGGACCGCAAGGCTAACCCCAGCTCTAGCAGGGAACATGGCCTTAAAATGCATGTTGTTGTTGTTGTTGTTGTAGTGAGGGTTTTCTTGATCATCCCTGTTGCTCTGACTATCACTGGTACAATTTCAGCTTTCTTCAATTTCCAAGACTTTTTGACCTCATTTTTCAGCTCCGAGTATTTGAGCATTTTCTTGGTTTCTGAAGCATTTAGTCCAAAGTCATTGGGAATCGAAACCTCAATCAACAATGCTGTCTTTTCCTTTATGTGTTTGAGCATTATGTCCGGAGCACTATGTCGCAATGCTCTGCCTGCAATGTCTACACTTGATGGGATTATCTTGTCATGTGTGAGCACAATGTGTTCATTTTCAAGGATCGGATTTGGTTTGTTTCCACGATTGTTCTAGAACCGGATTGTTGAAATGTTCACAAAACTTTACATGGATAATTTTTAACCAAAAAGGAACACAACGAAGGGGTAAGACAATATAAATTCAGAAATAAGTTTAATACCCCCCCCCCCCCTATCAGTGGATCAACCTAATATATATATTGTTGTGGATTTGAGAATTGTTGTGTTTTTTTTTTATTATGGTTGTAAATGTAATGAAGATCGTTGTAAAATATCACCCTCCTTCCTCCATTTGGTGTATAAAGGTCAAAGGTCGAGCCCGTAGTTATTCCATATGCAATCACGTAGCAAATCATAGATTTCCTCCTTGTTCAGTAGTTATCGCCTTATTATGTGTATTAGATTAAGGCTTTGTCTTCCATTAATTAACACTCCATTGCACCGAATTCAAATAAGGTAGATTCCCTTCACATTCCTCTTTTGTCATCAATTGCCAACTGCATTGGGCGGTTTTCTGCATTCGCCCCTGCTGCTTTGGGACCGTGTTTTTCACTGCAAGACTCCATTGAGCACGAGGTCATCTCGGAGCAGAAGGTGGGAGGAGTCAGCCCAGCGCCAGGAACAAGGCGTGGCCTTGCCAACGCCTCCTCTGGGGGCGGGATCGGTGGGCCCTCGCGGCCAATCAGGGCCGAGGCGAGCTCGCCGATGGGCGTGTCCGGGAGGCCGGCGGCCTGATCGCCCCAGGGCAATAAAAGCGCACGCGGAGGCCTTTGAGGGAAAAAGAGAGAGATGCGGCAGATGAGTCCAGAGGCAGTACCACGAGCAGTACCACGCAGCTTTGACTCCCCACAGCAGCGTTGACTCCACCAGGCAGCTTTGACTCCACCAGGCAGCTTCGACCCGTTACCACGCGGGAACCAGGATCGGTGGCATCGGTCGCCGTCGAGGTCCAGCCCGACGTCCCGTGCGGAATCAAGCCCGAACCATCTCCTCCAGCTGAACCTTCCTCTCCCTCCAGCCATCCACCTCCTGCCATTCCTGTCATCATTCCCCATGTAAGTGTGATTGTAGTCTGTCTTTTGTCTTGTCCTTGGGGTTAAGTAAGACTGTAATAGGTAAGCTAATTTGCACTGTGTCTTCTTCTTCTTCTGTATTTTATTTTATTATCTTTCCTCCTCCTTGGTTACTTTTCATGGTGTACATAATAGGTAGAAATAAATCATATTCGTATTTCCTACTGCTGTCTTCCTCTTCTTCACATCCTTCGTCTTTGTCTTTTCCCAATTGAAAACCTGTGGCACGATTTGGCCAACGTTCAAGGAATCGGGTTAGTTTCTGTTAATAGTTCGTGCCGCGGTTGCTAAAACCGCTCGGCAATTAACATCTGTCCGCGGTACGAACGGGGCTGTGCACCTGCCTTTCCGGAGGTAGCTGGGCAGCGTCAGGGACCACGTCTGTCAGTCATAAACGAGGGGATTAATCCCCCCTCGATAAGGGGAACAGAGGCCGACGTTGGGTTCCGTAACAATATATATATATATAGTCACGTGAAAAAGTAAGTACACCCCGTGTAAAGTTTTGACCTTTTTCAACATATTTCAACATACAGCTATTTGATCTTCATTTCAACAATATTGATAGATAAAGGTGATATAATATAACAAATATCATGAAACATTTACATTTTGTAGTCCATTGTATAATTTAAATAAACATAAATGCAAATTTCACATGTGGAAAAAGTAAGTACACCCCTAAATTTATCACTACTTCAAATACCTAAAATTAGAATCAGGTGCACCAGCTCAGGTGCAAATGATTAGGACATCGTCAGAGAGGATCTTGGAGGAACCTGTCTTATTTAAACCTCAGACATTTAGTTTGGTTTGCTCTTTGTTGTTTAAGTGTGCGGCGTCACCATGCCCAGATCAAAAGAGCTCTCTGAGGCCTTCCGAAAGAAGGTTATAGATGCCTACGAGTCTGGGAAGGGATTTAAAAAGATTTCCAAACAATTTGAAATCAATCATTCTACAGTCCAGAAGGTCATCTACAAGTGGAGAAGATTCGAAACAACTGCCAACTTGTTCAGGCCAGGCCGCCCCAGCAAGTTCAGCCCGAGAGCAGACCGCAAGATGCTGAAAGAAGTCTCTAAGAACCCCAGAATGTCATCACGGGACCTACAGGTAGCTCTTGCCACTGTTGATGTCAAAGTGCACGAGTCTACCATTAGAAAGAGGCTGCACAAATGTGATCTGCATGGGAGGTGTGCCAGGAGGAAACCTTTGCTGTCCAGAAAGAACATCAGGGCAAGACTAAAGTTTGCCAATGAACACCTAGGCAAACACCAGCACTTCTGGAACAATGTGCTCTGGACAGATGAGTCAAAGGTAGAGCAATTTGGCCACAGTACCATAAGTACCTGCTCACCAAATCAATTCATCCCAAAAAAAATATCCATCTCCTATAGTGCCTTTTTTCTACATTCCCTAAACTCTCCTGCACTCCATCCTCCATCCAGCGTCCTTAAACGTATTTTTAACTCGAAGGTCACAAGAAACTCATTTTGCAATAAATGTTCGTTTCCCATAAATCGTACACTTTCAAAAATCCAATCTCACCCCTCCCCTCCAAATCTTCCCCATAACCCCTCCCCTCCAAATCTTCCCCATCACCCCTCCCCTCCAAATCTTCCCCATCACCCATCCCTTTCAAATCTCCCCCCTTGCCCCCTCCCTCCTAAACTACCCCCTCACCCCTCCCCGCCAAGACGCCCCCTCGCCCCTCCCCTCCTAGACTCCTGCCTCACCCCTCCCCTCCAAATCTCCCCCATATCCCATCCCTTTCAAATCCCTCCCCTTGCCCCTTCCCTCCCAAACTCCCCCCTCACCCCTCCCCTTCAAATCTCCCCACCCTCATTGCTTCTCAATTTCCCCCCTCTCACTCCCCCTCCTCAAAGCGTCCTCCCCGCTTCTTCCCCCTTCAAACTCTCACCTCCATCTCCCCCAACCTTCTGCCTCGCTCTTCCCCCTCCTCAAATAACACCTCATTGTGGCTCACCCAATCACCATCAAACCTTTTGTCCGCCCCATCCTTCCCTTTCTCCGAGCTATTCTGAAATCTCTGACACACCTTCAACAGCTCTCCCTACCTCTTCCACCTCTTCCACATCTTACCCTACCCCTCCTCCCCCCTGTTCTGTATCTGATGCTCCCCCTTCCTCTTCATTAACGGTATGGACCTCAAACATCCGGGGCCTTCGTTCAAACTTAACTGATCTCTCCATACAGGTTGCTTCTGTCAAACCAGACATGATCTGCTTAACAGAAACTTTCCTCCTTTATGATGTCTCTGATTCCATAGTATCTCTCCCGGGCTACTCCCTCCTCCGGTATGATAGACCTGAGCCTCGTCCTGGAGGCGGGGTTGCTATCTTTATCAAAAACTCTCTTCCTCACTCGCCCTGCACTGCACTCTCTCCACCTCACCCCCAGGAATACCTCTGGCTACGGCTTCCCCTTCGCTCCCACCTCTTGTTCATATGTGTGTTGTACCGTCCACCAAACAGTGATGACTCAATCTACATCTCGCTGTCTGATGATATGGACCAACTTCTATCTACTCATCCCAACTCTCTCTTCCTCATATGTGGTGATTTCAACTGTCATCATGCCAGTTGGCTGGGTGTGGGTACCTCTCTCACCAGCCATGGCTCCTCAGCAAAGGACTTCTGCGACTCACTGGGACTGACACAATCTGTCAATTTCCCGACCCGGATCTCAGTCAACGGAACATCTTCTCTTCTGGACTTGGTTATGACTAACTTCCCTGAAAATGTCTGCTGCTCTTCTTCTGCTCCGATCGGATCATCTGATCATGTCCTTGTTAAAGTGGACATCTCTCTGACCATCCTCAGGGAGCCTGCTCAGCGTCGACGAGTCTGGCATTTCACTCAGGCCAACTGGCACGGTCTTCAAGCAGCCATCAATCATCTGGACTGGTCTCCCATCTCTACCACCTCTGACATCAACTCATCCTGGGAATTCTTCCAAAGTAAATTGCTCTCTCTCATGCACAGATTTATCCCATCTCGTCTTCAGTTGTCATACCCTTCCTCCCGTCCATGGTACACGGAATCTTGTGGTGAGGCTGTTGCCCAGAAACAACTTGCCTTCGTCTCCTGGAAAGCAAATCCAACGGAAGGAAATCTCATTTCCTTTCACAAAGCCCGAAACAAGTGTGTGTCCACCCTCAGGAGAGCCAGGAAACAATATCTCTCCGTTCTCAAGACCGAACTCTCTTATCTGTCTCCCTCTTCCAAATCCTGGTGGCGTCTGGTCAAATCCGTTTCTGGTGTTTGTTCCCCCTCCATCCCCTCCCTTACCTCAAATGGCTACACAGCTGACTCCGCACGTGAAAAAGCTGAATGCCTCAACTCTGTGTTTGCCTCTAAATCTTGTGTCCCAAACCCATCCCTCTCTGTACCCACCATACCCAGTCGTACCCTGCTGCTCCTGGACTCCGTGTCCTTTCCTCCTGACAAGGTGGAAAAGTTTCTGTCAACCCTCGACTCTGATTCTGCAACTGGACCCGACGGCATCAGCCCACGGGTCCTAAAATCCTGCTCTGCTGCTCTATCTCACCCTCTCTCTGTTCTCTTCACCCTCTCTTTTGCTCAAGGTCAACTGCCATCTGCTTGGAAATCAGCCAACATCACCGCTTTGCACAAAAAAGGTGCAAAAACAGATCCTAGCAACTACAGACCAATCAGCCTTCTCCCAATTATCAGCAAAGTCATGGAATCCATCATTGCTTCGGATATGAAATCTTTCCTCTTCTCCAATGGCTTGATCTCTGATCATCAATTTGGTTTCAGACCAGGTCACTCTACTCTGGACATGCTGCTTCTGCTGTCTCAACAATGGATGGAGGTCCTCAATGCCAAACAGGAAATTAGAGCTGTCTCCCTCGACATATCACGTGCCTTCGACACGGTCTGGCACCCCGCTCTGCTCACCAAACTCTCCTCCTTTGGTATCCATGGAAATCTCCACGCATGGCTGGCGGACTTCCTCTCTAGTCGTCGTCAACGTGTGGCCCTGAATGGGTTTCTCTCATCTCCTCTTCCTGTTCAGGCTGGAGTTCCCCAGGGCAGTGTTCTGGGCCCCGTGCTTTTTCTGGTCTTCATCAATGATCTCTCTGACTCTCTCGAAAATCCTCTCTATCGCTTTGCTGATGACTCCACTCTCTGCCGCTCCATTCCTCTTCCCTCAGATCGGCAGTCTGCTGCCTCCTCACTCTCTGAAGACCTGGACAAAATCACAGACTGGTCAAACAAGTGGAACATGTCTTTCAATCCTGACAAATCTCACATTCTTACTATGTCTCTCCGAAAAGATCGACTGGACAACCCTCCCATCTACTTTCTCAACAATCCTCTCCAAGAAGTTCTGTCGCTCAAGATTTTGGGTCTCACTATCTGCCATGATCTTTCTTGGGAAAACCACATTTCCAAGCTGGCCTCCAAAGCCAGTCGCCGACTGGGCATCCTCCGTCGTGCGAAGTCCTTCCTCGGCACACCTGAGCTCCTCACCACATACAAGGCTTTCATCCGCAGCTCAATGGAATACTGTTCTCCCCTATGGGCCGGTGCTCCTGCCTCACACCTAGCTCGGCTTCACGCTGTTGAAACCAAAGCTTTCAGAATTATTGGAATCTCCCGCGATGAAGCTATCTCTGAGGGCCTTTCACTCACTCACCGCAGGCAGGTAGGTGGTCTTTCTGTCTTCTACCGACTCCTCTCCGGCCTTGCACCCCCAGCTCTCTCTGTGCTCTGTCCCCCAAATATTCCTACAGGTCGCACAAGATCTGCCAGCAACCCTCTGATGGTTAAACTGCCGAAATCTCGGCTCTCTGCTCACCTTCACTCTTTCATTCCTCTTTTCTCCCACCTCTGGAACAAACTCCCTCACTCCCTTCAATCCCACTCCTCCCTCCAGGTCTTTAAAACAGCTGTTCACCACCATCTCTTATCTTCCCCCATCCAAAACCTTGATCTTTTCTACCCCCGCTAATTCACCCCAGATCCACCTTGTTTGAAATTCCAACTTCTTTCCTGGAAGTCCTGGCAGTGTCCATATGTTTTATACCTCTCCCACCGCCCCCTTCCCACGCCCCCCCCCCCCCCCCCCCAAGCCCTTGCCCTCTCTCAGATCTCTCGATGTCTCCATGTCTCTCGGTCCCTGCTCTCAAATGTTGTGTTTGTGTCCTTCCCCCTCTCTCCCCATCTTGTCTACCGCTCCCTATGTTATATGTTTTATGTGTCGGTTTGTCTTTCTGTGTGATTAATGTTCGCTCTTTCACGAGCCTCGACCTTGTATACAAAAAAAAAAAAAAAAAAAAAAAAAAAAAAAAAGACATGTTTATCAGAAAACCAAACAGCATTTGACCACAAGAACCTGATACCAACTGTAAAGCATGGTGGTGGAAATGTTATGGTTTGGGGCAGCTTTGCTGCATCAGGGCCTGGGCAGCTCACCATCATAGAATCCACTATTAATTCTTCATTGTACCAGAAGGGGCTTGAGGATAATGTGAGGCCATCTGTCAGAAAGCTGAAGCTCAACCGAAGGTGGACCTTGCAACATGACAATGACCCTAAACATACCAGTAAATCCACCAAGGAATGGCTGAAAAGAAAGAAATGAAGGGTTCTGGAATGGCCAAGTCAAAGCCGGGATCTAAATCCCATCGAGATGTTGCAGGGAGATTTGAAACGAGCTGTGCATGCAAGAAACCCCTCAAACATCGCACAGCTGAAATAATTCTGCATGGAGTAGGCAAAAATTTCTCCCAGTCGATGTCAGAGACTGGTAGACAGTTATAAGAAATGCCCACTTGAGGTCGTTTCTGCCAAAGGGGGCAATACCACCTATTGGCCAAGGGTGTACCTACTTTTTCCACATGCGAAATTTGCATTTATGTTTATTTAAATTATACAATGGACTACAAAATGTAAATGTTTCATGATATTTGTTATATTATATCACCTTTATCTATCAATATTGTTCAAATGAAGATCAAATAGCTGTATGTTGAAATATGTTGAAAAAGTCAAAACTTTACATGGGGTGTACTTAATTTTTCCATGTGACTGTGTGTGTGTGTGTGTGTGTGTGTGTATATATATATTGTTACAGACGTGGCTTGGATGTTATTCACCGAGCGGTTTTGGGATGACCACGTCTGCACAAGATTATACTCGATATTATACCCGAACGTTGACTAGTCGCGCGATGCTAGGTCAATGACGGAACAGACACACGGCTGGGATTAAAATGACGACACCAGGGATACGGTTCTCAAGACCTCCGGAGGAGATTATATTCGTTACGGAAGGTCAGATTACAGGGACGAGAGGTACAACATAGAAAGACAAGCACTTAGACACAATCTTATATTATTCCCAACAGACGACAGATAAACGGGACAAAGCTGACTCACACGGGGATTGATGGCTAGGAAAGGCAGGATCGATGGCTCAAGGTGCACTCTTGGCTCAAGGACAGGGTACTGTACGGTCCAGTAGATGCAGGAGGTTTCACAGCGCTCGAGGTGGCGTCTTGTCGTCTCAAGCTGGGGGCGCATCTGACGTCACATCCGGCGCGGGGCCGCGTATATCCGGCGGGGAGTGACACGCCCTCGGCTCGTTAGCTCCGCCTCGTGGAATCGGCACGTTGCTTCTCATTGGGTGCGTGCGGGGGGGTTACCGGCTCCGCCCTTGACGAGGAGCTGACAAGGAGCCCCTTTGTGGTAACCCCGTGGAGCGCATGGTCTGGAGCGCGTTGTCTGGAGCGCATTGTCGATGGCGGCTAACCGAGCCGGTGGGAGGACGCACACTCCCCCCCGCGCAGCGCCGTGCCCCTCTGTTGTTGTAGACGGGGAAGAAGATGGGAGGAGGTATGGGAAAGGTCCTAAACTCACTACTGGTGCCATATAATCACATTCTGGTGCAACGAAGAGTCATAATTAATGGAAACGAGGCCTTAACTGACATAGACTAAGAATAACTAGCAAGATGTCCGAAAGTTGTCTACGTGTGGTGCGGTGGACCTGGGCACGACATTTAATGGGGGAATAAGGGGAAGGTCGGCTCTACTGATTGTCGTTTACAGACAATGGGACTAGGGAATGGGGGATTGGGGATAGTTGGGGAGTATTGGGGAAAATAGGGGAATATTTACAAGCGGATATGGAGGCCAAATTCCATATTCGCAACATTGCACCCTTCTCTACCCTCAGGGCGTCCCGACCCGATAAATTTTTACCTACTTTAGTGTGGCACGCAATGTAGTTCCCTCTACTATTAACTCTACCCTGAGTGCGACAGTTTTACAGATATTCACAAATGAGTAAATATGTCCCCCTGCGACGTTGCACCCTTCTCCTCACAGAAACACACCCACAGGATAACCGAATCCGGAAAGAATTCTCAAACTAAACATACAGCCGGTAGGGAGCATTATTTACACAAGACTACGCTGATATTTACACTACGATCCAGGACCTGTTTTTGGAGGAACACATGCAGATGTTATGCATAGAGAGAGCGCGCTTGCCAACATCGATACACCAACCCACGAGTGCTCTGTGGCCGACGGCCTTTAATAACGTGCAGAGCACCCTTCCCGAGCATCAAAAGCACCACCCCACCACCAATCGGTGCAGTCACCATTGTTCATTGGAATAAAAATAAATTCGACAACCCCTAACCCTGCAGGTGTCTCTTGCTCTTCTTGTGGTGCACTTGGTGTTAACTAAAAGTGGTTCACCTGTATGGCATAGGTGCCACGTTGACCCATAGGTCCATCCCCGGGTGGTGCTTGGCCGCAAACGAACTGCGGTCCATTGTGGGTGGCCACAAACATTGCGGTCCATATGGTGTATCGATCCCGGCAGCAAACAGCGAAAGTGCAGGCCCACAACTGCGCAGCCAGCACCTCTCTCTCCTCTCTCTCTACCCCAAAGCCAGATCCTCGGAGGTGGGAGACAAAAGAAGCAGACAAGTGAGTAAGGTGGTAAGGGCGCAAAAGTGCACGCAATGTAAGGTGATGCACACTGGGGGCACATGGGAACCAGGTGAGACAGGTACGTTCCTATCGTACGCCCCCCCCCCACCAGGTAACCTACATGGCCCCTCCCTTACCCCTTACTGTATCCACACAACACAACACTACCCATAAACATCTACTTTACAAATCAACAAACATCCCTACTGTCTTCCCCGTTCCTCCCATAAACCAAATTCGTCTTCTCTCCCTCCTAACCAATCAAATTTGCCATTTTCAACTTTCATCAAAATTTGCCATCTCCAACTCAACATCATAATTTGCCATCACCAATTCATCATCAGTCCCTCCTAAGGAGGGAGAGATGGAATCACCCCAATGTCTCATCCACGTCGTGATGCGTCTCACAATCCACACAGCAATTTCATTTCCTGCAACAAAACAAAGAAAACACAGGTGTGGAGTCATCATCATCACCACAGGTAAGTGGCTGCGTATGGTGCGACAGGTTCATCAATCCTAACTATTTCCTAAGTGACTTTAACAACTTTACACTACCCGGGGTCTTTCTCCGGCCAAACCATTGGCCCTCTTACACTATGGGTTCTAAAAACCAATTCCCATTGGCCAGACTGTGGTGCTCTTCAATTTGGGGTCTCACTCCCCCGATTCATCTCCCGGTGCCCTCGCACAATTTCTGGGCTGTGGCGTGTACCTCTCCCAGTGGGTCTACCCACCTGCACACCTCCACCACTGCAGTTGCCTCCGAGCTTACCTGCTCCTCACCCTAACCTAACTACCTGGGGAAGGCCCTCTGGCTCTCTCCCCACTCGGTGCCCTCTCTGGCACTGGGCTACCCGATCCACACCCGGGATCCTCAGGCACCCACTCACAACTACCGGCTCCCAGAGCCCACCTGCGGCCTCACCTGGCCGACATCCTCACAGTGGTGGAGTGCCCAACCAACTACACACACTAACAGGCTACACGCCCAGCCATTTCCACAACACTAATGCACCCATCCACAATACCATTCTGCAACCGCACCACAAATGCCAATATCCAACCACAATTTACCTGCACCCTCTACCTAACACTTACACTACCCGCCCCGGGTACTCGTGAAAGGGGTCCACTCTTCCCCCATCCACACCTTCGCACCATGCACACCACTCCGTACCACTCACTCCAACTCTCTCCACACACCTGTACCTGCACACCTGTGTTCTCACACCTGGTGCCACCTGCACCCTTCTCTCCCCAAGCGCATTCGCGCTGATCCACACACTCACTACTCATACACTGCTCCACACACCTGTCCAGTTGCACACCTGTGCAATCACACCTGTTCCATCCTCACAAACACGGCATCATCTCAGCTAACTACTCCCTTCTGAAACTTGCGCTTCCCAGTCGTCCCTTTAAACTATTGCGCTCCCACGTCATTATCATCCACACTAATCTACCTGCGTCCCCACTACAGGTATCAGTCACTAACTAACCTTAACGTTACCTAAGGTCATCTTCTCTAGATCCCTACACACCATATCCTAACCCACCCGGGCTAGTTTTCACTGCCATACACCCCATAATCTAGTGCTCCTTTGCCCCCACATGGGAAGGATGGTGGATTTGCCATCCCACCACATCGGGGGTCTCTCACTACCAATTTTGCACATCAAATTTCAACAAATTAAAAATTTGCCAATCACTGCCCATCATCTGCCAATCACCACTGCCAATCCTTTGCCAATCATCAAATTTTGTTTTTCTCTAATTTTGGGTCCAAAACACTAACCTCATCACCCAGTCGACTCACTAATACCTCTCGGTGCGCCAATCCCTGTCCAAAGCCCGGCTTCGTAAAGCCAAGCAATGGATGCTGGTTGTTTTGTGCCAGCGGCTGGATGCGTCCGGCATTCGGGGCAGGGACGGGGGCTTACCCGGGCCGAGATCCCACGCACCACCTCGGCGTGGAGCCATCCAATGTCCCGATCTCGACCTGCCGGCACGTCTCAACAAAACGTGGTCGCCATAACGACCCTTCCTATCCTGCCGCCCGCTCCGCCTGGTGGAGCACGGACGCGGCCGTTCAAAGCGAGGCCCAGCACGCACCGAGGGCCCGATTCGGCTATAAGTCGTTCTACACTCTACCCCGTCTAACGTCGATGCTTCCCCTGGACGCTTACACCCCGCAGCCCGTTCCTTGCTCACACATCCAGCCGTGCCCATGCTCCTCGTACCTTTCCTTACACACCCAGGTACACCCATTCCACTCACAGCCTTGGTCACACACCTGACCACCGAACACTTTGGCACACATTCGTTGCTCGCACACCTCACCAATACACCGCTTCGCACCCCCTCCTCGGTCACCTCCTCTGTGACAATCACAGGTGTGCCCTCATTCGCACACCCAACCACGTGCCTCACCACCAACTCCAGCGTGCATTCCCACTCACGCTCTACCATTCCAGGTGTGCATCCTTCCATCCCAGGTGTACATCCTCTCTCACCTGTCACAACTAACTCACGCTCCATGTCACTCTCACTACTCTCACCCTTACTCTTGACAGCGCACTCTTTCCTCGTGCACCTGTCCGTCACACACCTTTCTCGCGCACACTCTCCCGTTACACCCTCTGTAACACTCACCACAGGTGGACACTCTTCCTTACTTCTGACAGCGCACTCTTTCCTCATGCACCTGTCCGTCACACACCTTTCTCGCGCACACTCTTGCGCACACTCTCCCGTCACACCCTCTGTAACACTCACCACAGGTGTGCATTCTTCCTTGCCTTTGACAGCGCACTCTTTCCCCATGCACCTGTCCGTCACACACCTTTCTCGCGCACACTCTCCCATCACACCCTCTGTAACACTTACCACACCGCGCTTCCATGTGCTTCCTCGCACCCGCGCTACGACCGACTCACTCTCGCCAGCACCCTCACTCCTTGGCACGCACTTTTTCCTCACACACCCCAGAGTCGGACTTTCTCGCACACCTCCTTTTTCGCACACCAGACCTGTCGCACACTTCACCGACGGCCTCTCACGAACACCCGGGTCCATCTCGACCCCCAAGCTTCTTAAATCCCCTGGCGCATCATACGCACGACCATATTGGTCACCACTTACACCAGGTCCTCTTCCTCTTCGCTTCTCCTCCATCACCTGCGAATCCCTCATCCGGTTAATGGGCACATCATCACGATTTGAACACAGACTTTGGACCAATTCTTTTATCTCCTCTTTTATTTCTTTCTTATCCCCTCTCCGTCGCTTCTTAATTTCACTCATCCCTTCTTCCACTTCTTCTAATTTGTGCTTCACCTCTTTTATTCCCCGGTACGTCTCCTCAAGCTCATCCTCTAAGGCTACCTTGACCGTTTCCATGTGCGTCCTCACCTGCCGGTCCTTCGTCTCCATTACCTCTACCACCTCGTCCAACCTCGTTGTCAGTCCCTCACGTACCATCTGACATTCCCTCTTTGTCGCTATTAAGTCGTTTTTTATGTCGTTTTGTGTCGCTTTTAAACCTCCTAATACCGCAGTGTTCCTTTGAACCTGCTCCTTTAGTCCTTTTTGTCCCTCCGTCAGCTGTTCCACCTCCTGCGTCAGGACCTCTATGCCCCCTTGTAACTTTACAGTCCCCTTTCTCACCTCCTTCTCCATGTGCTCCTTACAGTGCCTCACCTCCTCGCGCACTCCTCCGACCTCCTCACTCACTCCTCTCCTGATCTCCTCTCCCATCACTTGCATCTCCTGCCCAGATGCCACCCTCATCTGCTCCATTTCCTCCCTGTGAGCATCCAGTTTGGTTTCTACCCCCATTCTGACCCCCTCTATCTGCTGCCCCATTTGGTTAACTTCCCTTTCCGCTTGGTCCCTCATGTCCCTCAATTTGCCTTCCATGGTGTTTTCTAACCCCTCTAACCCTTTTTGCATCCCTTCCATTTGATTCTCTTGAGCGGCCATTCTGTTTTCTACCCCCATTAACCCATGTTTCACCCCTTCTATCCCATTGTCTAACCCCTCTAATTTCTTGTCTAATCCCTCACCGGTACCCCTCGCTTCGTCCCTCATTACCCCCATTTGGCCCTCCATCCTATCCATTTTTGCATTCAGTTGGGTCAAGAATAATCTGAGGTCAAACCCGGTTTGCCCAGCGTCCCCAGCCGCCACCGCAGGCTCGCCCTCCGCGGCGCCGCTATTTTGGGACCCTTCAACCACGTGAGCGAGCGCGCCATTTTGCGCGCCCGCTACTTCGTGCGTGACGGCGCTATTTTGCGAACCTGCCGCCCTCACTGCTTCGCTCTCCTCTTGTCCCTCAATTTGGTCCTGGATCGACCCTACCTCACTCTCCTTTACCGGACCCCAGCTGTCTTGACCCGCCATAGCGCGACTTTCAAAATTCGGTTTTTTTTTATTTTCGTAAAACAAATTCAAATTTCGCCGTTATAATTTCGCGCGGGAAACGCGCTCCGAATCGATTCTACTTGTTACAAATTTGGGCCTAATAAATTTAGTCCCGGGTTCGAATTCCACTCCTCGACACCAATTGTTACAGTACTAACACAATTGGTGTCCAAAATTTGGGCTAAATAAATTTAGTCCCAGGTTCGAATCCAACTCCTGACAACCAATTGTTACAGACGTGGCTTGGATGTTATTCACCGAGCGGTTTTGGGATGACCACGTCTGCACAAGATTATACTCGATATTATACCCGAACGTTGACTAGTCGCGCGATGCTAGGTCAATGACGGAACAGACACACGGCTGGGATTAAAATGACGACACCAGGGATACGGTTCTCAAGACCTCCGGAGGAGATTATATTCGTTACGGAAGGTCAGATTACAGGGACGAGAGGTACAACATAGAAAGACAAGCACTTAGACACAATCTTATATTATTCCCAACAGACGACAGATAAACGGGACAAAGCTGACTCACACGGGGATTGATGGCTAGGAAAGGCAGGATCGATGGCTCAAGGTGCACTCTTGGCTCAAGGACAGGGTACTGTACGGTCCAGTAGATGCAGGAGGTTTCACAGCGCTCGAGGTGGCGTCTTGTCGTCTCAAGCTGGGGGCGCATCTGACGTCACATCCGGCGCGGGGCCGCGTATATCCGGCGGGGAGTGACACGCCCTCGGCTCGTTAGCTCCGCCTCGTGGAATCGGCACGTTGCTTCTCATTGGGTGCGTGCGGGGGGGTTACCGGCTCCGCCCTTGACGAGGAGCTGACAAGGAGCCCCTTTGTGGTAACCCCGTGGAGCGCATGGTCTGGAGCGCGTTGTCTGGAGCGCATTGTCGATGGCGGCTAACCGAGCCGGTGGGAGGACGCACACTCCCCCCCGCGCAGCGCCGTGCCCCTCTGTTGTTGTAGACGGGGAAGAAGATGGGAGGAGGTATGGGAAAGGTCCTAAACTCACTACTGGTGCCATATAATCACATTCTGGTGCAACGAAGAGTCATAATTAATGGAAACGAGGCCTTAACTGACATAGACTAAGAATAACTAGCAAGATGTCCGAAAGTTGTCTACGTGTGGTGCGGTGGACCTGGGCACGACATTTAATGGGGGAATAAGGGGAAGGTCGGCTCTACTGATTGTTGTTTACAGACAATGGGACTAGGGAATGGGGGATTGGGGATAGTTGGGGAGTATTGGGGAAAATAGGGGAATATTTACAAGCGGATATGGAGGCCAAATTCCATATTCGCAACAATATATATATAGATATATATATATATATATATATATATATATATATATATATATATATATATATATATATACATACATACATATATACATATATACACACACACACATATATATATACTATGCCACCTTCAGTCACACATCAGACATGGGCAGCAGGTTCATGAAATACTTTGGTAAAAAAACGGCAAAAGGGGAAACCAGGAAACAGTAAATTACACATTATTGTGCCACCTATAGTCGAACATAAAGCATGGACAGCAGGTACAACCTTCCAGGAGCAAGATCTGAACGTCACCGGGATGATAAAACTAACTGTTGGCTGCAGGATGATGCAGATTAAACAGAACATCACTCGGTAGAGCGCATTCCTCCAACAAGCTGAAGAGTTTACATTTTGTATCCTGAGGCCATATCTGCATCTGCACCTGAACCAAAATCTAATCGGCTTGTTATTGTCACCGACTCAAATAATGCGCAAAGTTTTGTCATAATCCATCCACAACATTTGGAGACATCATGTTACAGATTATTTTTGGCCCAATCTCTCAATGGTGAAGAATCACTTAAAAAATTAAAACATCTCGTATCCGGATTCGGATCTTCACCAAAATGTAATCATTTTGTCCTCGTCACACACCCAACCTGTCCACCAAGTTGTCAGAATACTTCTACAAATTTCTGAGATATCCTGATCAAAGATAAACAAACAACACAGCAGGGAGACAGACAGACACAAACAAACAAGGGTGAAAACATAACCTCTTTTCATTGGTGGTGGAGGCAAATATTGTCGCTCGATCCCTTCCGGTTAATACCAGGGCTTGCGAATGACCAGAACGGCTTTAACTGAGGCGACGACCGAATACGGATTTTGCTATCAACCGCAGGAGGAAGAAGTGAAGAGGAAGAGGCGGAAGCGCTTACTGATAGCGATCCAACCGCAGCTCCGATCCTGCAGGGGAATTATCTCAAAACGGACACAAGATTTTGAATGGAAAGGGAAAATAATGCAAGGGTTTTATTTGCAAGGAATCGCGGGACAGGGAAATACGTGCCGGTAATAAAATGTCCTAAATCGGGATCCCGCACACCGACTTCCAAATACGAGACAGGGGAATGAATTGCAAAAATAACTGTCCGTCGTGTACGTGTGAAATGTGGTGCGTCTTAACTGTCTGCAGTCTTCTCCACCGTCCAACGCGGCTCCAAGCTCCGGCGCGAGGAAACCCTCCATCCGCTTCGTCCACGCGCTCCGCCAGGCCCGAGGCAACGCCCCACTCCAGGCTCCTCGTCGACCGCCCATGAGGTCCATTCGCTCACAGCACCAAAAGCACCGAGCACCGCTCCAAGCACCATGAAGATGGCGAACCCACGACCACCAGTACCTCTCAAGACGAAGAGCTAAGAGCCAAGGACGAACAACGACAAGCGAAGGGCCAGCACAACTCAATACCAAGAGCGAAGTCTCAGCACGACGCAATCCAAGCGCGAACCGACAGCACGACTCAATCCCCCAGAGCGAAGCTTCCAGAATCCCGCCAGCGAGTCCTTTTGAAACCTGGCATATGACGTCAGTTCTGGCGCGTTACCCACAAGAGCCTCGTAGCTTCCCACCAGCTGGCGGCAGCCATCCGGCGGTGCCCCGATCTGGCTTCCTGCCGGCCTTCTTCCAAGGTCATTGTAAGGAAAGGGGAATTATTTAATGTTGCACTAAGTGGCCACACCGCCACGAAGTGTTTATATGAGTATGCATTGCCATAAGGGACAAAGGTTTGACGACAGAGGGGACGACGAACAAAGGAATCTTATCCATAATCCCTGTACTATTTAGCACGCCCTGCTCCCTCATAGCAGGGACACCAATACAGCTTATGCCGCCGAACCGGACTAACATAGAACTTATTACAGGGTAGATTCCCTATCGCGACAGTCGAAGCATGTTACCTATACAGATCTATCTGGCTCTAGATATTCCTCGACCCAAATTCATAACAATACAATGAATGTCATGATGAAAATGTAATCTTCAGTTATTAACTCCAACATATTGTGGTGTCCAACGCTCGATTACTACTGACACTGAACAACAACAAAAACAACAGGCATTTTAAAAGGCCATTTTCCCTGCAAGAGCAGAGGTTAGCCTTGCGGTCCCCATGACAATCTTCTCCATTTTGCCCTATTTTCTGCATCTCCCCTTGTTAACCCCCTGGCCCGCATTTCTTCTTCGACCATCTTTAGCCAAGTCTTTCTCAGTCTTCCCCGTCCTCTACTTCCTTCCACATTCATTTCCATCACTCTTCTCAACCAGTCACTTTCATCCTTCCTCAACACATGACCAAACCATCTCAAACTGTTTCTCTTCACAGCATCCATCACTACTGACACTGAACGAATGGACCAAAATGGTTGTTACTGCCCTGAAGTGCATGTGAGTAATACGTGCGCGGGAATCGCAAGAGGCACACGAGATCCTTAATCTGACTTGACGGGGCTTATTCCCCTCCACAAATACAAGGGGAAGAGTAAACCTCAATGGTGGGGTATGACGGCAGCATAGGAGAGGGGTGGGGAGAGTAATGGAAAACAGGGGCCCACAATAGATAAATAATGATTTAAAAGGGAATAACAAAATCAAAGTACATCTAAGGATTCTCTCACCAGACTCGAGCACGGATGGGGAGGGTAAACGAGAACTGGGTGAGGCCTCAGCTCTTATGAGGTGACGAAACATCCACGAACCCACATGAAGTAAGTGAGCAGTCATGAACAGGATGACGAACCAAGAAGGCGAATAGGCAATGAAAAAAGAACACGAACAGGCGAGCCAACCACAAAGCCTCTTCTCCTCAGGTGATTAGCTTTCACACTCTCCGTGCCGAACAAACTTTGACACTCGTGAGGTGGATCAAATAACTCCTCCTCCTCCTCCTCCTCCTCCTCCTCCTCCTCCTCCTCCTCCTCCTCCCCCCCCCCCTCTCCTCTTATTCCAATCCTCTTAACCCCCCCACCCCCTCTAATCTCTTACGCTGCCCCTCTTAACCCCCACCATCCTCTTACGCTGCCCCTCTTAACCCCCGCCTCCTCTCTCCTCTTATGCCACCCCCCCTTAACCCTCACCATCCTCTTATGCCGCCCCTACCAACCGCCACCCTCTCCGTCCTCTTATCCCGCCACCCTCTCCGTCCTCTTATCCCGCCACCCTCTCCGTCCTCTTATCCCGCCACCCTCTCCGTCCTCTTATCCCGCCACCCTCTCCGTCCTCTTATCCCGCCACCCTCTCCGTCCTCTTATCCCGCCACCCTCTCCGTCCTCTTATCCCGCCACCCTCTCCGTCCTCTTATCCCGCCACCCTCTCCGTCCTCTTATCCCGCCACCCTCTCCGTCCTCTTATCCCGCCACCCTCTCCGTCCTCTTATCCCGCCACCCTCTCCGTCCTCTTATCCCGCCACCCTCTCCGTCCTCTTATCCCGCCACCCTCTCCGTCCTCTTATCCCGCCACCCTCTCCGTCCTCTTATCCCGCCACCCTCTCCGTCCTCTTATCCCGCCACCCTCTCCGTCCTCTTATCCCGCCACCCTCTCCGTCCTCTTATCCCGCCACCCTCTCCGTCCTCTTATCCCGCCACCCTCTCCGTCCTCTTATCCCGCCACCCTCTCCGTCCTCTTATCCCGCCACCCTCTCCGTCCTCTTATCCCGCCACCCTCTCCGTCCTCTTATCCCGCCACCCTCTCCGTCCTCTTATCCCGCCACCCTCTCCGTCCTCTTATCCCGCCACCCTCTCCGTCCTCTTATCCCGCCACCCTCTCCGTCCTCTTATCCCGCCACCCTCTCCGTCCTCTTATCCCGCCACCCTCTCCGTCCTCTTATCCCGCCACCCTCTCCGTCCTCTTATCCCGCCACCCTCTCCGTCCTCTTATCCCGCCTCCCTCTCCGTCCTCTTATCCCGCCTCCCTCTCCGTCCTCTTATCCCGCCACCCTCTCCGTCCTCTTATCCCGCCACCCTCTCCGTCCTCTTATCCCGCCACCCTCTCCGTCCTCTTATCCCGCCATCCTCTCCGTCCTCTTATCCCGCCACCCTCTCCGTCCTCTTATCCCGCCACCCTCTCCGTCCTCTTATCCCGCCACCCTCTCCGTCCTCTTATCCCGCCACCCTCTCCGTCCTCTTATCCCGCCACCCTCTCCGTCCTCTTATCCCGCCACCCTCTCCGTCCTCTTATCCCGCCACCCTCTCCGTCCTCTTATCCCGCCACCCTCTCCGTCCTCTTATCCCGCCACCCTCTCCGTCCTCTTACCCCGCCACCCTCTCCGTCCTCTTACCCCGCCACCCTCTCCGTCCTCTTATCCCGCCACCCTCTCGGTCCTCTTATCCCGCCACCCTCTCGGTCCTCTGAACCCCAACCCTCTCGGTCCTCTGAACCCCAACCCTCTCGGTCCTCTGAACCCCAACCCTCTCGGTCCTCTGAACCCCAACCCTCTCGCAAGGTCCCATCGGCACCTGACTCGGAAATTACAGAAGGCTTTACGTGCAGGTCCTTCTCAAACCATGACAATTACTGAACAAATCATCACCCTTTGTATGATGCACATTGAAACAGGATCGTCCTTACTAAAGCTAAATTTCCTTACTTCATATAATCGAGATGGTTAAATCGAGATTTCTACCTGTTCGAAAGTAATATCTACCTCCCCTCACCCCCTTACAAATGTAACATTATCGTTGTTTTATAAACTACAATTGCACCGTCAGTCATTGACAAGTCATATGATTCTAGTACAATGGCAGAATGGCTTCCTGAATGAGCTTTTACTCATTGAGAACACAGAGCGGGGTCGAAGAATACCTCGCAGAGCGCGAACGTGGTACAAGAATACCTCGACGAGCGCGAACCTCATCCATAGGTCACTTTGTATGCATAAAAGGGCACAGGTGTTCCATTGGCAAAAGCATATGATATGCACTGGAGTGAAACACTCGAGATTCAGAACGAAGACCTCTGCGCCGACATCGATGAACGAACTGCTGGAGCGAAGAACAAAACTCAATCCGGGAGGAAGAAGAGGTCTCATAGGTGAGGAGAGGAGCTCAAGGTGTACCTGCCCAAGTGGTGCCAAGAGGTACCTGGGTACAGAGCTTGTATTGACCATGCACCCCCAGTCTCATCTTAGCGTTTAGAACCCAATAATCGAAAGGCTGCTCAACCTTCCAACAAGCCGAACCTGCCATTACCGGTCGGTGTCTCCACTATTTTCTCACCTTGCAGGTGCTAAACTGTCGGTGTAGACAAAACCACAAACAGTGACAAACCTAATCCCTCAAATCAACAACTCGCTCCTTTCCAAACCAACACCAAGGGTTCACATTTTATTTGACAGGAAAAAAAAATCCCGTACAAACGACCCTCGCACAGCACGACCCCTCGCACAGCACGACCCCACGCACAGCACGACCCACGCACAGCACGACCCACGCACAGCACGACCCTCGCACAGCACGACCCCTCGCACAGCACGACCCCTCGCACAGCACGACCCACGCACAGCACGACCCACGCACAGCACGACCCACGCACAGCACGACCCACGCACAGCACGACCATCGCACAGCACGACCATCGCACAGCACGACCCACGCACAGCACGACCCACGCACAGCACAACCCACGACCATCGCACAGCACGACCCACGACCATCGCACAGCACGACCCTCGCACAGCACGACCCACGCACAGCACGACCATCGCACAGCACGACCATCGCACAGCACGACCCACGCACAGCACGACCCACGCACAGCACGACCCACGACCATCGCACAGCACGACCCACGACCATCGCACAGCACGACCCTCGCACAGCACGACCCTCGCACAGCACGACCATCGCACAGCACGACCCTCGCACAGCACGACCCTCGCACAGCACGACGCACGACCCACGACCCTCGCACAGCACGACCCACGACCCTCGCACAGCACGACCCTCGCACAGCACGACCCTCGCACAGCACGACCCACGACCATCGCACAGCACGACCCACGACCATCGCACAGCACGACCCACGACCCTCGCACAGCACGACCCACGACCCTCGCACAGCACGACCCACGACCTTCGCACAGCACGACCCACGATCCTCGCACAGCACGACCCACGACCGTCGCACAGCACGACCCTCGCACAGCACGACCCTCGCACAGCACGACCCTCGCACAGCACGACCCTCGCACAGCACGACCCTCACCTCACCTCCTCTAGTGTAATCGAATTCACCTAATCTCTCCATTTTCGTGTCACAGTCTGTTTACACTTACACTACAGGTATCCACAAGCGACTCCTCACGTAGAGACGACCCACACAAACGCGACCCAAATCACATACCACTTCACCACACACGCAGGAAGAAGAAGAAGAGCTTGCCGATAAATGTGCAATAGACAAAATCAGGACAACTGTAACACAACTCGGACCTTCTTTTTGGCAGCGGCGAGCCTCGCCACTCTGCCACCATCCGCCATATCGCCCACGTCGACAACCAGCGCCGGACAACAATCTTTAAAATACAAACCGCCTTGAGGGCACCACTACCCCGGCGTGTTGGAAACATCTCTCATATACAAAAGCCCCTGGAGCGCCTTATGTTTCCATGAAGTGCTCGATAAATCGGCGGGCGCCACGTGGTATAGTCTGAGTGATATGATTGGCTACTTTATGCTATAGCATTGCCTGTTTACTTCCTGTCACGTGGTAACTGGTCGTGTAACGTATACTTGGATACGTGGCATGGACCTCACAGATCTCTTAAAAACAAAACACTTATTTAATCTCTAATTCACCTGACAGACTATATATTGCATTTTATAATAATAATAATACATTTATTTTATATAGCGCTTTTCAAGAAGCCCAAAGGCGCTTTGACAGAGTACAAAAAACAAGTGCAAAAAGACAAAAATAAATAGGTAAATATATAATCAAAGCAAAAGGAAGGAGAAGGAGAAGAGATAGTCAGGGGTTAAATGCTGTGGGTTAAATGTTAAATGCAGTGTTGAACAGGTGGGTCTTGAGTGATGTTTTGAATGTGGTGAGTGAGGAGGAGTCTCTGATGGTGTGAGGTAGTGCGTTCCAGAGGGTGGGAGCAGCGATGGAGTCGCTGTCCCCCCAGGATCTGAATTTGGTCCGCATGGGGGGGGGGAGGGGTCAGGAGGTTGGTACCAGCAGAGCGGAGGTTGCGGGTGGGAGTGTGTCTGGAGAGGAGGTCAATCAGGTAGGCTGGGGCCAGGTTATGGAGGGCTTTGTAGGTCAAGAGGAGGATTTTGTACTGGATTCTCTGGGAGATGGGGAGCCAGTGAAGCTTGTAAAGGACGGGGGTGATGTGGTCACGGGTCCGGGAATGGGTGAGTAGACGGGCAGCGGAGTTCTGAATGTATTGGAGTTTATTGGTGATTATTGAGGGTGAACCATAGAGGAGGCTGTTGCAGTAGTCCAGACGGGAGGTGATGAAGATGTGGATGAGGGTTTCTGCAGCCGTGGAGGAGAGGGATGGACGGAGACGGGCGATGTTTTTCAGGTGAAAGAAGGCTGTCTTCGTGATCTGTTTAGTGTGTTTGTCGAAGGAGAGGGTTTGATCAAAGATGATGCTGTGGCGGGCACAAGGGTCAATAATTTCGCGCACCAGTGGGTGGCGTGAGCGTCCAGGCGGGGAACTGAAATACATGCCCCGCCTTTCGGCCGATCGGCCACGCCCGGGGGCAAGGCGTGGCCTCGGGACATATATGCGGGCTCTAAGCTCGAGCCCGCCCAGTGCTGATATGCGAGCTTGTAATAAAGAATCTTGTTTGTATCCACGTGTTGTGGCCTACCTCTCTGGCAATCGAGTCGTGTGTGCACAGCACCACACTGGTGACGCCGATTGGTTCAGCCGTTGCTGACCCCCGAACGCGCCATGGCTAACAACGCCGTCGCAATCAAACTCCCGGAGTTTTGGGAAGCGCAAGCCGACGTTTGGTTTGTGCAGGCCGAAGCTCAATTTCAACTACGGGGCATCACGGCGGATGAGACCAGGTACTACCACGTGGTCGCCACCCTCGGGCCCGGCACTGCCGCCCGCGTCGTGTCCATCCTTCGGCGCCCACCGGGCGACCACAAGTACGAGGCACTCAAACGTCTCCCCCTTGCCACGTTCGGGCTCACGGAGGTCGAACGTGCCGACAGCCTCCTGGACCTTCCCGCCCTCGGCGACACACAACCATCCATCCGGATGGATTTCATGCTGTCCCTGCTTGGAAACCAGCGCCCGGATTTCTTATTCCGAGCACTTTTCATACGCCAGCTACCTGTACAGGTGCGCCTCGCGCTGGCTGGTTCCAAAATAACGGAACCCCCGCGCCCTGGCTGGAGAGGCCGACAAGTATTTCGCGGCCTGCGACACGCGGTCGGTGTACGGTGCTGCCGTAGTGGATCCCGGCACGGAGGCTACAGCGCCCCCTGCTTCCCTCGTGGCCTCTGCTATGCCCCGCCACTACCGCCACCACCACCGCCGCCGGCACGGCCGCCGCGGGGGCCACCGCCGCAAACCTGGTGCTACTACCATGCCAGGTTCGGCCGCAAGGCTAAAACGTGCCGCCCGCCATGTTCTTTTGACGGGTCGGGAAACGACCGGGCCGGCACTCACTTGCGGCCATGAGCGTCGGCCATTCCGGCAGCCTCATGTTCATCATGGACACCTCGTCCGGGGGCCGTTTTCTTTGCGACACGGGAGCGCAGGTAAGCGTCCTCCCTGCCTCCGCGTCCGACAAGCAAGCCGCGGGCCGGGGCCCCACTTTGCTTGCCGCCAACGATACACCCATCCGCACATTCGGGAATCGTTGCCTCTCACTGCGGTTCGGAGGGCAGCGCTTTCAATGGTCGTTCGTCACCGCCAGCGTGCCAATGGCCCTGCTCGGCGCGGACTTCCTATATGCGCATGGGCTGTTGGTCGACGTTAAGCGCAGACGTCTCGTCCAGGCCGAAACCTTCAGCTCGCTCGCTTGTTCACCGAGCGGCTTGCCAAGCGGCTTGCTGAAAGGTTCCGTCCCGGCGAGGTTAGTCTGTACGCTTCCGGCAGCGGACGAGTTTACCCGCCTCCTCGCCAGTTTCCCGGCCGTCACGCGGCCCACCTTTTCAGCGGTGGCCGTCAAACACGGGGTGGAGCACCATATCCCCATGGTCGGGCCGCCGGTCTACGCCCGGGCACGCCGCCTCGACCCCACAAAGCTTGCCGTGGCGAAAGCGGAGTTCACCATGCTGGAAAGGCTGGGTATCGTACGGCGCTCCAACAGCGCTTGGGCCTCTCCTCTGCACATTGTGCCGAAGCCCGGCGGCGGATGGCGGCCGTACGGTGACTACTGCCGGCTCAATGATGCCACCACCCCCGACCGCTACCCGGTCCCGCATATCCAAGACTTTTCCGCCCGGTTGGCAAACACGACCGTGTTCTCCAAGGTGGACCTCATCCGGGGCTACCACCAGGTCCCCGTACAACCGGACGATGTCCCAAAGACGGCCGTCATCACCCCTTTCGGCCTCTTTGAGTTCCTGCGGATGCCTTTTTTTTTTTCTTTTTCTTTTTTCCCTTTTTTTTTTTGTATACAAGATCGAGGCTCGTGAAAGAGCGAACATTAATCACACAGAAAGACAAACCGACACATAAAACATATAACATCGGGAGCGGTTGACAAGGTGGGGAGAGAGGGGGAAGGACACAAACACAACATTTGAGAGCAGGGACCAAGAGACATGGAGACATCGAGAGATCTGTGAGAGCAGAAGGGCTTTGGGGTTGAAGAATGCGGCCCAGGCGTTCCAGCGGCTCACGGACAGCGTCTTGCGCGACTTACCTTTCATCTATGTCTACCTGGACGACATCCTAGTCGCGAGCGCATCCCGGGAGGAGCACCTGCTCCACCTCCGCACGCTTTTCGAACGCCTGGGCCAGCATGGCCTGATCATCAACCCCACAAAGTGCCGCTTCGGCATCGCCGCCATCGACTTCTTGGGGCACCGCATCACCAGGCACGGGGCCGTCCCTTTACTGGCCAAGATGGAGGCCGTCAAGAGTTTTCTGTGCCCCCGCACGATCAAGGGACTCCAGGAATTCCTGGGCATGGTCAATTTTTACCACCGCTTCGTGCCCCGCGTCACCCAGCTCCTCCGCCCCCTGCACGAGGCCCTCCGGGGGAAGCCGGGCAAAGGTGACATCGCCTGGTCGGAGCCGATGGCCGAGGCATTTGCGGGCACAAAGCTGGCCTTGGCCAACGCCACCATGCTGGCGCACCCGGCGCCCAATGCACCGATCGCCCTCACCACCGACGCGTCGGACTACGCGGTGGGCGCGGTGCACGAGCAGTGGGTGCGTGGTGCTTGGCAGCCCCTGGCGTTTTTTAGCCGGCAGCTTCGCCTGCACGAACGCCGCTACAGCACCTTCGACCGCGAGCTGCTCGGGCTCCACCTGGCGGTCCGACACTTCCGCCATCTGCTCGAGGGCCGCCCGTTCATGGCTTTCGTTGATCACAAGCCCCTTGTGTTCGCGATGGTGAAGGTCGACGAGCCATGGTCGGCCCGGCAGCAACGTCACCTCTCTGCCGTGTCCGAGTACACGACGGACATCCGTCACGTCGTGGGTAAAGACAACCCGGTGGCGGATTGCCTTTCCCGGTCCGTCGCGCACACGGTCCACCTCGGGATCGACTATGCCCGGATGGCGGAGGACCAGACCGCCGACCACGGTGTCCAGGCCTTGCGGACCGCCGTCACGGGCCTCCGCGTCACCGAGGTGCCGTTCGACGTCGCGGGCGCGGCACTCCTGTGCGACGTCTCTCTCGGCCGGCCTCGCCCCATCGTGCCCGCTGGCTGGCAGCGCCCGGTTTTCGACGCCATACACGGCCTGTCCCACCCGGGCACGAAGGCCTCCCAGAAGCTCGTCGCGGCGAAGTTCGTCTGGCATGGCCTCAGGAAGGACGTCCGTGACTGGGCCAGGATGTGCCTCGCGTGCCAGCGCGCAAAGGTCCACCGCCACACCCAGGCCCCGTTGGCCCTGTTTACGGTGCCCGAGCGTCGGTTCGACCATGTCCACGTCGACTTGGTGGGACCTCTGCCCCCCTCGCCGGGTTTCACCCACCTCCTCACCATGGTGGACCGCACTACACGGTGGCTGGAGGCCGTGCCATTGGCGGCGACGTCTGCGGCTGATGTTGCGCAAGCCTTCATTGCCACTTTGGTTGCCCGGTTCGGTGCCCCCTCGGACATCTCGTCCGACCGCGGCCCCCAGTTCACCTCGGAGCTTTGGGGCGCGGTGGCGCAAGGGCTCGGTGTCAAACTGCACCGCACCACGGCCTACCACCCCCAGGCCAACGGCCTGTGTGAACGCTTTCATCGCTTGATGAAGGCCGCGCTCCGGGCCAGCCTCCGCGATGGCAGCTGGGCCTACAGGCTCCCCTGGGTCCTGCTGGGCCTCAGGACGGCGCCCAAGGACGACCTGTGCGCGTCCTCGGTGGAGCTGGTCTTCGGACAACTGCTGCAGGTACCGGGCGAATTTATCCCCGACTCCATGGCTCCTTGGTCCGTGGCGCAACAGTGCTCCACCCTGCAGGAGACCGCCCGGAGGTTCGCCCCGGTGCCGACGGCACACCACGGTTGCCCGTCCTCCCACGTCGCCCCGGAGCTTCGCACGGCGGAGTACGTTTTCGTCCGGCACGGCACCCACCGGGCACCACTACGGCCCCCGTACGACGGGCCCTTCCGCGTGCTGGAGACCGGGGACAAACATTTCACCCTGGACATCGGCGGTGCACCGGATCGTATCTCCGTGGACCGCCTCAAGCCGGCCCACCTCGATCTGGACCACCCCCCACAAGCAGCTCTGCCTCCGTGTCGAGGCCGCCCCCCGGCGGTCAGACCCCCAGCACCCCCCAGCCCGCCGTCCCGCTACCCCCCAGCTCTGCACGCATCGCCAGGGAGCGTTTCGGCCGGGTCAGCCGCTTCCCCGCAAGCTCACCCTTCAGGTGCGCGGGAATTCTGGGGGGGGGGCGCGTGTGGCGGGCACAAGGGTCAATAATTCCGCGCACCAGTGGGTGGCGCGAGCGTCCAGGTAGGGAACTGAAATACATGCCCCGCCTTTCGGCCGATCGGCCACGCCCGGGGGCAAGGCGTGGCCTCGGGACATATATGCGGGCTCTAAGCTCGAGCCCGCCCAGTGCTGATATGCGAGCTTGTAATAAAGACTCTTGTTTGTATCCACGCGTTGTGGCCTACCTCTCTGGCAATCGAGTCGTGTGTGCACAGCACCACAATGCCAAGAATCCGGATGTGAGGGGAGGTGGATACTGGGAAACCGTCAATGTTGAGGGCGAAGTTATGGGTGGATTTGGTGAGCGTTTTTGGGCCAATGATGATTATTTCAGATTTATCATAGTTAAGTTTGAGGAAGTTGATTTGAAGCCAGGATTTTATTTCAGTGATGCAGTTTGTCAGGATAGAGTGGGTGGCGGTGGAAATTGACTTGGTGGAGATGAAAAGCTGGATGTCATCGGCGAAGCAGTGGAATTGGAGACCATGACGGCGGATTAAGTGACCAAGGGGGGACAGGTACAGGATGAAGAGGAGGGGGCCGAGAACTGAACCTTGGGGGACACCTTGGGGGAGGGGAGCAGTGGGGGATTTGCAGTTATTGATGGAGATGAACTGGCGTCTGTCAGAGAGGTAAGATTTGATCCAAGAGAGGGCAGGGCCGGTAATGTTAAAGGTGGTTTCAAGTCGGGTGAGGAGGATGGTGTGATTGATGGTGTCAAAGGCGGCGCTGAGATCAAGGAGGATGAGAATGTTGAGCTTGCCGGCGTCAGAGGAGAGGAGAAGGTCGTTGGTGATTTTGAGGACAGCAGTTTCAGTACTGTGGTTGGAGCGGAATCCGGATTGGAATGTTTCATACAGGTTATTGGCAGAGAGGTGATGTTTGAGTTGAGTGGCTACAGCGCGTTCCAAAATTTTTAACAGAAAGGGTAGGTTGGAGATGGGTCTGAAGTTGTTTAGGGTGTCAGGGTTGAGTCCAGGTTTTTTCAGAATGGGGGTAACAGCAGCAATTTTGAGGGATGGTGGGACGATGCCTGTAGACAGGGAGGAGTTTATTGTTGCAGTGATAAGTGGAGAGAGAGCAGGAAGGGAAGCTGTTCCACGATCTTCACGCACGCTCGAAGCTAAGTCATTGTCACATTTGTATTCTTGTCTAAACTGTTTATCTTACGTGTGTGTACCTTTTAAGTGTCCCTCGGTAGTTTTATCGGGGTTAATCTTTCATACCTGTAAAAAATAGTCGAGTATCTCGTGCCGCGCGCGGCCACACAGCCTAGTTGTTGAAGCTTCCGACCTGGAGGCTTGGTTTCTCTCCGGGCATCCAAAGTGGTTATTTTTTCATTCGTGTGTTTGTCAAATTTCAACTCGTTACTTTATCGTCCATGCTTTATTGTTTGTTTATAGTTAGTTTTGGTTTGAATTTCCTGTAACTCGTAATTAATTAATCCTGTTCTGCGCCTCGTGTGCGGCCTTGTACCCCTGTCGGTGTTTGTTAACTTAAGTCCCCTACATCGTGTTTTGCTTGGCTCTCAGTTTTTCCCTTCTACACCGAACGTAATACTCTCTGTCTAACGTTTTAAATCCCCACCCCACCCCTCACCCCCCAAAAAAACAAACAAAAAAAACAAAAAAACATTTGTTTTTCCTTTCTCCACGTGTGCCATTGTCTCATCCTGTACTTTCTGTCCAGGTGTATCGCGGTGCTTTTCGCCCCGCCCCCATTATCTCCTTGCCATCCACCTTTTGCCCTGTTCACGTGACTCGTGGTGGTCCCTCTCGGCCCTCCCCCCGTTGGTATTTTGTGCATATAAGATTGTTCACGGTTCTGTTTAAATATTATTTTAAATATGTTTAACCTTTCCCCTTCAGTGGTTTATTCAGTGGTATATTACAACACGCTGTTTTTCTTCCTATTTAAAAGGCTTTTCTCAATTTCCTCTCCAACTCATTCCATGTCAAAAAAAAGAAATTCAATATCTTATACGTCTCCCTCACTACATGGTCTAAATTCACATTCATTCCATCCCTCCTCCATCGTTCTGAATCGGATTGCTAACTTGAAAATCACAACAAACCCAATTTGTTATCAATGTTCATCTTTCATTAATCATCCACTTTCTAAACTCCCCTCTTGCCCCTCCCCTCCAAATCCCCCCCCCCCTTGCACCTACACTCCTAAACTCCCCCCTTTCCCCTCCACTCTTAAACTCCCCCCTTGCCCCTCCACTCCTGAACTCCCCCCCTGCCCTTCCCCTCATAAACTCCTCCCTTGCCCCTCCCCTCCAAATCCCCCCCCTTGCCCCTACACTCCTAAACTCCCCCTTTGCCCCTCCACTACTAGACTCCCCCCTTGCCCCTCTCCTCCTAAACTCCCCCCTTGCCCCTCCCCTCCTAAACTCCCGCCTCACTCCTCCCCTTCAAAACTCCCCCCCAACTCCTCCCATTCAAATCTCCCCCCATACCATTCCTCTCAAATTCTCCCTCCTCCCCCCTCCTCAAAGTTTCCTCCTCCCCACCTCGTCTCCCTTCTATCTCATGCCTCCACCCCCCCCCAACCTTCTACTGTCCCATGCCCCCCCCTCAAACAACCCCTCACTCTACCTCATCCCTTCACCACCAAACCTTTCATCCTCCTCATCCTTCCTTTTCTTGGAACTCTTCTGTAATCTCTGACACACTATCAACTGCTCTCCCTACCTCCCCCTCTCATCCTTCATCTTACCCTACTCCTCCCCTCCCCTGTCCTGTACCCGATGCTCCCCCTCTCTCTTCTTTAACGGTATGGACCTCAAACATCCGGGGCCTTCGCTCAAACCTGACTGATCTCTCCATACAGGTTGCTTCTGACAATCCAGACTTGATCTGCTTAACAGAGACTTTCCCCCTTCAAGATGTCTCTGATTCCTCAATATCTCTTCCTGGTTACTCCCTCTTCCGGTATGATAGACCTGAGCCTCGTCCTAGTGGTGGGGTGGCTATCTTTATCAAAAACTCTCTTCCTCATTCTCCTTGCACTGCCCTCTCTCCTCCTCACCCCCAGGAGTACCTCTGGCTACGGCTTCCTCTCCGCTCCCACCTTTTGTTCATATGTGTTCTGTACCGTCCCCCAAACAGTGATGACTCAATTTACATTTCACTCTCTGACAACATGGACCAACTTCTATCCACTCATCCCAACTCTCTCTTCCTCATATGTGGTGACTTCAACTCTCATCATGCCACCTGGTTGGGTGTGGGTTCCTCTCTCACCAGTCATGGCACCTCAGCAAAGGACTTCTGTGACTCATTGGGATTGACACAATCTGTCAATTTCCCGACCCGGATCTCAGCCAATGGAGTTTCTTCTCTTCTAGACTTGATTATGACAAACTTCCCTGCTAATGTCTGCTGCTCTTCTTCTGCTCCAATCGGTTCTTCTGATCATGTGCTTGTCAAAGTGGACATCTCTCTGGCCATTCTCAGAGAGCCTCCTCAGCGTCGAAGAGTCTGGCATTTCACTCAGGCCGACTGGGACGGGCTTCAAGCAGCCATCAATCGTCTGGATTGGTCTCCCATCTCCACTGCCTCTGACATCAATTCTTCCTGGGAATTCTTCCAAAGCAAACTGATCTCTCTCATGCACAGATTTATCCCATCTCGTCTTCAGTTGTCTTACCCTTCCTCCCGTCCATGGTACACCGAATCTTGTGGTGAGGCAGTTGCCCTGAAACAACTTGCCTTTGCCTCTTGGAAGGCTAATCCAACTGAAGGCAATCTCAGTTCCTTCCACCAAGCTCGGAACAAGTGTGTGTCTACCCTCAGGAGTGCCAGGAAGCACTATCTCTCCTCACTCAAGAACGAACTCTCAAACCTGTCTCCTTCCTCCAAATCCTGGTGGCGTCTGGTCAAATCCGTTTCTGGTGTTTGTTCCCCCTCCATCCCCTCCCTTACCTCAAATGGCCACACAGTTGACATCGCACGTGACAAAGCCGAATGCCTCAACTCTGTGTTTGCCTCAAAATCTTTAGTCCCAAACCCATCTCTCTCTGTTCCCACCTTTCCCAGTCGAACCCAACTGCTCCTGGACTCTGTGTCCTTCTCTCCTGACAAGGTGGAGGAGTTTTTGTCTAACCTCGACTCTGATTCTGCAAATGGACCAGACGGCATCAGCCCACGGGTCCTAAAATCCTGCTCTGCCACTCTATCTCACCCTCTCTCTGTTCTTTTCACCCTATCTTTTGCTCAAGGTCATCTGCCAGCATCCTGGAAATCAGCAAACATTACCGCTTTACACAAAAAAGGTGCAAAAACAGATCCTTTTAACTACAGACCAATCAGCCTGCTCCCAATTATCAGCAAAGTCATGGAATCCATCATTGCTTCGGATATTAAATCTTTCCTCTTCTCCAATGGCTTGATCTCTGATCATCAATTTGGATTCAGACCAGGTCACTCTACTCTGGACATGCTGCTTCTCCTGTCTCAACAATGGATGGAGGTCCTCAATGCCAAACAGGAAATTAGAGCTGTCTCCCTCGACATATCACGTGCCTTCGATACGGTCTGGCACCCAGCTCTGCTCACCAAACTCTACTCCTATGGTATCCATGGAAATCTCCATGCATGGCTTGCGGACTTCCTCTCTGGTCGTAGTCAACGTGTGGCCCTGAATGGATTTCTCTCATCTCCCCTTCCTGTTCAGGCTGGAGTTCCCCAAGGCAGTGTGCTGGGCCCTGTGCTTTTTCTGGTCTTTATCAATGATCTCTACGACTCTCTGGAAAATCCTCTCTATCTCTTTGCTGATGACTCCACTCTCTGCCGCTCCATTCCTCTTCCCTCAGATCGGCAGTCTGCAGCCTCCTCACTCTCTGAAGACCTGGACAAAATCACAGACTGGTCAAACAAGTGGAACATGTCTTTCAATCCTGACAAATCTCACACTCTTACTCTGTCTCTCCGAAAAGATCGACTGGACAACCCTCCCATCTACTTTCTCAACAATCCTCTCCAAGAAGTTCTGTCGCTCAAGCTTTTGGGTCTCACTATCTGCCATGATCTTTCTTGGGAAAACCACATTTCCAAGCTGGCCTGCAAAGCCAGTCGCCGACTGGGCATCCTCCGTCGTGCGAAGTCCTTCCTAGGCACACCTGAGCTCCTCACCACATACAAGGCTTTCATCCGCAGCTCAATGGAATACTGTTCTCCCCTATGGGCTGGTGCTCCTGCCTCACACCTAGCTCGGCTTCACGCTGTTGAAACCAAAGCTTTCAGAATCATTGGAATCTCCCGCGATGAAGCTATCTCTGAGGGCCTTTCACTCACTCACCGCAGGCAGGTAGGTGGTCTTTCTGTCTTCTACCGACTCCTCTCCGGCCTTGCTCCCCCAGCTCTCTCTGTGCTCTGTCCCCCAAATATTCCTACAGGTCGCACAAGATCTGCCAGCAAGCCTCTGATGGTTAAACTGCCAAAATCTCGACTCTCTGCTCACCTTCACTCCTTCATTCCTCTTTTCTCCCGCCTCTGGAACAAACTCCCACACTCCCTTCAATCCCACTCCTCCCTCCAGGTCTTTAAAACAGCTGTTCACCACCATCTCTTATCTTCCCCATCCAAAACCTTGATCTTTTCTACCCCCGCTAATTCACCCCAGATCCACCTTGTTTGAAATTCCAACTTCTTTCCTGGAAGTCCTGGCAGTGTCCATATGTTTTATACCTCTCCCACCGCCCCCTTCCCATGCCCCCCCCCCCCCCCCCAAAGCCCTCGCCCTCTCTCAGATCTCTCGATGTCTGCATGTCTCTCGGTCCCTGCTCTCAAATGTTGTGTTTGTGTCCTTCCCCCTCTCTCCCCATCTTGTCTACCGCTCCCGATGTTATATGTTTTATGTGTCGGTTTGTCTTTCTGTGTGATTAATGTTCGCTCTTTCACGAGCCTCGATCTTGTATACAAAAAAAAAAAAAAAAAAAAAAAAGGAAGGCCTTGACAAAGCTGGTGGGGATGGAGTCTAGAGTGCAGGTGGCAGTTTTCATTCCTATGAGGAGTTCAGAGAGGTCAGTAGGGGAGACTGGGGAGAACTGAGACAAGGGTTAGCAGGATAAGGGGGGGGCAGGTGGTTTGAGGGGGAGCAGGTGCGGTGGTGGTTAAGCTGCTGTAGATGTTGTCAATTTTGCTTTGGAAGAATGAAAGGAAGGAGATGAAAGAAAGTCTACTGTGAATGACTGGGTGTTGGTGTCCAGGGGGCTGAGGAGTTTGTTTATTGTAGTGAAGAGTGCTTTTGGGTTTCCGGAGCCAGAGTGGATAATTTGAGAGTAGTAGGCGGAGGCGGGCGTGGGAGAGGGCATCTTTGTAGTGCTCCAGGTGGTCCTTGTAGGCTTGGGAGTGAATTGTGAGACCTGTTTTATTGCGGAGTCTTTCAAGTTGGCGAGCACGAGTTTTCATCAGGCAGAGTTCAGGGGTAAACCAGGGAGCATAATGGGTGAAAGAAACTGTTTGGTTTTTATCGGCGCAAGCTGGTCAAGGCAGGAGGAGAGAGTGTGGTTGTAGTAGTCAGTGAGGTCAGAAGGGGTGTGGAGGTCAACGAAGGGAGAAGTGGACATTTTTTCAGAGAGGGTGGATGAGAATGAGGTAGGTGAAAGAGAGTTTAGCTTACGGAAGTTGATAATGCGATAATGCCTTGGTGCTGGGGTGGGGATGTTAATGGTCATAGTGATGGCTAAGTGGTCAGAGAGGGTGAGGTCGGAGCTAGAGAGATGGTGCAAAATTAGTCCAGTAGAGCAGACAAGGTCGAGAATGTGACCACGGTTATGGGTAGGAAAGTTGACATGTTCAGTGAGGCTAAAGCAGGTGAGTAAATCAGTGAAGTCAGTGGTTATTGTGGAGTCAGTGGAGTCTATGCGGATATTGAAATCACCGAGGAGGAGGATTGAGGGGGAGAAGGAACAGAGCTGGGTCAGAAAGTAAGAGAAGTCAGACAGGAATGATGGGTGTGGTTTGGGAGGGCGGTAGACGACTGCCATGACTGACTGTGTGTGACCAGAGAGTTTAAAAGCCAGGTGTTCAAATGATGGAGCAGATGAGATGGAGATGAGGCTGGTCTTGATGTCCTGTCGGTGAATTACGGCAATTCCACCACCTCGGCCCTCCGAGCGTGGTTTATTGATGTATGAATATCCATTGGGTGTCGTGAGGTTGAGTGAGAAGTAGTCCAAATGGTTGTTGCCAGGTTTCAGTGAGACAGAGAAAGTCCAGTTTATTGTCCAGAATGTAGTCGTTCAGGATGTGGCTTTTGTTGTTGAGGGACCAGGTATTGAACAGAGAAATGATGTTTGCAGAAATCAAGTTTACAGAACAGAAACATCATTTTAATGATGTTATTCATAATATTATGGATGGTACCAATATCACGCTGCCATGAGGACTGAACCTCGATGGGCCTGAACAGGCCAAACTCCTGCACTCGCCTTTACAAATACGACTTTAAATATTGATGTGTGAAACGTTCCAGTCTTCCTCTTCTTCTTCTTCCGGATGAAGCACGACACTGCGAGACAGCATCATTGGCCGAGGGAGCGGCTGTGCCGCTGATGCAGTGCCCTCTGTAGGTTAGGGCAGGAATTACTAATACTACATATGCATGGATGGTGCTGGCGACAGCTCACCTACTCTTCGCGAAAGATGCCTTGGGATCTTTAACGTCCACCAACCAAAATACAGGTCGATGAGATGCCCAGTTTAACGTCTATCCGAGGGACGCAATGATGAATCACCTTACCATTGAAACACAGGAAGACAGTTTATAGCTGTGTTAGGATTCATGGGATGCCCAGTTTAACGTCTATCCGAGGGACGCAATGATGAATCACCTTACCTTTGAAACACAGGAAGACAGTTTATAGCTGTGTTAGGATTCATGGGATGCCCAGTTTAACGTCTATCCGAGGGACGCAATGATGAATCACCTTACCTTTGAAACACCGGAAGACAGTTTATAGCTGGGTCAGGATTCATGGGATGCCCAGTTTAAGGT